>NC_135578.1:100454359-100761859 GCF_965152235.1 Eretmochelys imbricata
AGCTGAACTCTGTTTTTATTACAGTGGCCACTCAAATAGAGAGTACTATAATATCAGATCTTTATGGTGCAGTGAAGAGTCAGGAAACCTTGGATTCAAATAACACTTTTTTCAAGACTGAATATGATGCTAGACTGATATTTCCTCTATGTGCCTCCCAAGGATTTTCTTTATTAATTGAATTTAGACCAAATTAAACCAAACAACAACAACAAAAGTGCACATACCTAGACAGAACTAGCAAAGTACTCCAGCACACTATCCACCAGCATTTTGTACCACAGTTTTAATGTTGGCCTTGGTGCCCCTGTTTGACTTGCAAGTGTTTTGGCAGCAAAATTTTAGTTCATAATACACCCAATGCCAAGGGAGAAGGAAGAGATTGGGTCCTACTAGGATGGCTGCCCCCCAGTTACAAAATTAACTGAGTGGGAAAATCTGGTAGGCCTTGCTGCCATCAAAGTTTTTGCAGAGGCCATCAATTTAAATGAGTTAATCTAAAGGGACAGAAACAAAAAAGATGCGGATAGATTTTTAATAAGAGTTTTTTAAAAAAGAAAATCAGTAATATTTAGCTAAGTATTAGTACCCTCTATGTGTTCTCTCATAAGGAAGCTCACCTCACGATGCTTTCCCAAAACCTATTGATTCACCAATAATAGCTTAATGTCTTCCAAAATCTACCTAGTAGGTCATGCAGGTGGGGCACTAGAAGAAAGCAAAGAGTCAAATATAGTCAAAATCTTAGAAGAATCAAACTGTACCATAAAATCTCTCCGGATATTATTCCATGCTTGAATAATATGAATATAGCAGGGGTAGCCAACCTGTGGCTCCGGAGCCACACGTGGCTCTTCAGAAGTTAATATGCGGTTCCTTGTATAGGCACAGACCCCAGGGCTGGAGCTACAGGAGCCAACTTTCCAGTGTGCTAGAGGGTGCTCACTGCTCAACCCCTGGCTCTGCCACAGGCCTTGCCCCCACTCCATCCCTTCCCGCCCCCTCCCCTGAGCCCACAGTGCCCTCGCTCCTCCCCTCTCCCCCCAGAGCCTCCTGCATGCCATGAAACAGCTGATCAGGAGGTGCTGGGAGGGAGGGGGAGGAGCCAATTGACGGGGCTGCTGGTGGGTTGGAGATGCTGGGAGCGGGTGGGGGGAGCTACTGGGGGGCTGCCGACGTATTACTGTGGCTTTTTGGCAATGTACATTGGTAAATTTTGGCTTCTTCTCGGGCTCAGGTTGGCCACCCCTGAAATACAGCATACGAATATACTATTCGCTATCTGACCAGGATAGCAATGATGATTCTGAAATGCTCAGGGATATTAGAGAGGCCACAAAAAATAGAAAACTCAATAATAATGGGAGATTTCAACTATCCCCACATTGACTGGGCGCATGTTACGTGAGGATGGGCTGCAAAGATAAAGTTTCTAGACACCATGAATGACTGTTTCTTGGAGCAGCTAGTCCTGGAACCCACAAGGGGAGAGACAATTCTTGATTTAATCTTAAATTAAGCACAGGATCTGGTCCAAGAGGTGAATATAGCTGAACAGCTCAGTAATAGCAACTATAATATAATTAAATTTAATATCCTTGTGGGGTGGAAATACAAAAGAAGCCCACCACAACAGCATTTAACTTCAGAAAGGGAAACTACACAAAAATGAGAAAACTAATTAAAATGGAAATTAAAAGGTATAGTCACAAAGTGAAGTGCCCGGAATCAGCGTAAAAACTTTTTAAAAACACCATATTAGAGGTTCAAATTAAATCTACACCCCAAATTAAAAAAAAAAAATCTAATAAGAGGATCAGACAAATGCCACCATTGCTAAACAATAAAATAAAAGAAGCAGTTAAAGGCAAAAAGGCATCCTTTGAAAATTGGAAGATAAATCCTACTGAGAAAAATTCAAAGGAACAAACACTGGCTAGTCAAGTGTAAAAGTATAATTAGGCAGGCCAAAAAAGAATTTGAAAAGCAACTAGTCAGACTCACAAACTAAAAGCAAAATTTTTTTTTAACTACATCAGAAGCAGGAAGCCTCCCCAACAATCAGCTGATGATCGAGGTGCTAAAGGAGCACTCAAGGAAGACAAGGCCATTGCAGAGAAGCTAAATGAATTCTTTGTATCAATCTTCACTGCAGAAGATCTGAGGGAGGTTCCCACACCTGAGCCATTCTTTTTAGGTGACAAATCTGAGGAACTGTCCCAGATTGAGGAGTCAATGGAGGTGGTTTTGGAACAAATTGATTAAATAGTAATAAGTCACCAGGATCAGATGGTATTCGCTCAAGAGTTCGGAAGGAACTCAAAAATTAAATTGCAGAATTACTAACTGTCATATGTAACCTAGCATTTAAATCAGTTTCTGTACCAGATGACTAGAGGATAGCTAACATGACACCAATTTTTAAAAAAGGCTCCAGAGGCGATCCTGGCAGCAAGTCTAACTTCAATACTATGCAATTTGGTTGAAACTATAGTAAAGAACAGAATTATCAGACACATAGATGGACATCAGATGTTGGGAAAAAGTTTACTTGGTTTTTTGAAGGGAAATCATGCCTCACCAATCTATTAGAATTCTTTAAGGGGTCAACAGACATGTGGACAAGGATGATCCAGTGGATACAGTGTACGTGGACTTTCAGAAAGCCTTTGACAAGGTCTCTCACGAAAGGTTCTTAGGCAAAGTAAGCACTCATGGGATAAGAGGGAAGCTGCTCTCATGAATCAGTGACTGGTTAAAAGACTGGAAATAAAGGGTAGGAATAAATGGTCGTTTTTCAAAATGAAGAGTGGTAAACAGTTGTGTCCCGCAGAGATCTGTAATGGGACCAGAGCATACTCATAAATGATCTGGAAAAAGGAGTAAACAATAATGTGGCATAATTTGTAGATGATACAAAATTACTCAAAGCAGACTGTGAAGGGAACTCTCAAAACTGGGTGACTGGGCAACAAAATGGCAGATGAAATTCAATGTTGATAAAGGCAAAGTAATGCACATTGGAAAATCCCAACTTTACATACGAAATGATGTCATCTAAATTAGCTGGTACCGTTCAAGAAAGAAATCTTGAATTCATTGTGGACAGTTCTCTGAAAACATCCATTCAATATGCAGCAGCAGTCAAAATGTGAACAGAATGTTAGGAACCATTAGGAAAACAATTGATATTAACACAGAAAAATATCATAATGTTACTACATAAATCCATGGTATGTCCGCTCCTTGATTACCACATGCAGTTATGGTCGCCCCATCTCAGAAAAGATACATTGGAATTGTATGGGCTTGGGCTGCAACCTGGATTCTGGAACCTTCCAACCTTACCTCAAGTCAGCTGCCACAGGCCAGCCATGGGTGTCTAAATGCAGTGTAGACATACCCAAAGAACACTGCAATTTTTCACCTGTTTAATCACTTGTCCTCCAAAACCAGAAAAGTACTTGGCTGCTTCTCTGATCACCTGCTTTGTAGCAAATCCACACACTTGACATAATGGTGTAGGGGTGAATCTTAAAAAATAATAGAAAAGAGCCAGAGATCCAAGGTACCATTCTCTCTGTCACTGCAGCTCCCACTTTCCCAAACTAGAAGGTTAATCCCAGTAACTGTTAATACACTGCTGCTCCTGCAGTGAACTAGTGGGATCTGCAGCTAATCCCCATATCCTTCCCTGTAACTCAATTCCAATAGCAACTAGCTCTAGAACACATCTACAAATACAGTGATATAAGCTTAGTCACAATCTGATTCTACCATAGGCCAAGATTTCTGGGCCCAGTAGATAACAATGTAGCCGCATATTCACATGTACACATGGTAAACTATGTGTACATGGCTACACTACAAGTGAAGGTGCAATTGTAGTACAAGTAGACATACCGGTGCTAGCTTTAATAAAGCTTGCATGGGTAACATAGTAGTTCAGATGTGGTGGCACAGGCTAACAACCAAAGTATAAGCCTGCCGAGATCCTGGGTACCTACCCTGATTGCTAGACTGTGTTAAAGCCCAGGTCTCCATGTCTACACCGCTTTTGCTACCTGTGCTAGCTAAATGAAAGACAGCAACGGTATGCCTACAAGTGCTTAAATTAGTAGATGTGCAGCACAGACAAACCCAGAAAGGAACACGTATGTAAACCAGCAGAGTTAAAAAGAGGATAGAAAAAGAAGGAAAACACCACAGAAAAATGTAGATAAATTAAAGCCCAGCCATTATTCTGGGGTGGCAATGCCCTCCCTGGTGGCACTTCGATGACCAAACAGTTAAATATGGTTGAAAATAGCTTGAATGTTCTGTGAACCAAAACTGAGGTTAGCTGTTGAGATAGCTATGGATGTGATAGGTTCTCATTCACCCTCTAGGAATAATTCAGAAGTAGACTGCTGTACCCCAAAATTAATGGAGAACAGGATTCTCCCATATTAATATAATCCCGAGTCCCTGTCAACAGTTAGATGGGACCTACCCAATGTACTATGTCACATTCCCACCTGATTTTGTTTGCACTTGATGGACTAGACCAATGCTATTCACTGTACTTTCTACCATCCAATTGTAAGCATAGGATCCTTTTTGGCTCTTTAACTTCTGTGCGATGGACAAGTCACTATTAGTAAGGAAAAGCAAGACTATTGGAGGTGCAGTCCTCCATTGAAGCCCCAAGTTAGAATCTGACATGTCACATGACATAAAAGGGTTTTAGCAGCTCAAACAAAATTCTTCATCACAGCATAGTCAAAATAATCTTTCCATACCTCCTGCATGCCCATGAATAGCGACAAAGTATTTAGCTATGACTACTCTCTGCAGGGTGCTTTTGCAAAAACTACTGGTGTATTATGTATTAAATGGGGTCCCATTTTCAATATTTTTATCATCTTTGATTGCTTGTCAATGTCCATTTTATCTCTGGATGTGGCCTTCCAGCAGACAAATAAACATGCATCTATGTTGTCTCTCTTTTGTGTCTTTTCCTCCAAGGATTTGAACAAATCTTTTGAGGATTTTAATAAACTGTAATTTATGTCTGGGCATATGAAGATTCACAAAGTCCCTCTGGTGGTATGGGGACAGACACTCCTATTCCAGATAGAACCACCACGGGGAAGACTGTTTATTCTTTAGAATGAAAGATTACAGCAGCTGACAGAGAGGGGACAGTGGAACAAGTACCAAGATGAGAAGCAAACACCTCCGAAGACTTTAAAAAAGTTGAAATAAGGTCACAAATTTACATACTTCTTGATAAAGCTTCAGCAAGCTGAGCCAGGTAACGCGTTAACACACCAGTAGCTGTAGCCTCATATATTACTGCCACCATTACTTAAAGGGCATTATCCACTAAAAGTACTTTGGCAATCAACTGTGGGACAGGAATTTGCTTCTGCCTTCCCACTGGTGGCCACTATACTCCCAAGGCAAGAGATGAGCAGTCTATCAGTGATCAGCAGGTTTAAACCCATCCCTGTGAACAGCCTGCTCTTCCATGCAGAGGTGCCACTACTAGTGTGGCAGGGCCCTCCCCAAGGGACCACCTCAGCATAATTCCAGACAAGTTTATGCAATGGGATAGCCAGGGTTATAATTTGCAAGTTGAGTGAATGAACACCCTCTAACATTCTTCCTTTCCAACACTTCGAAGGAGGAAGATATCCCATAGCTTTCGAAGAACACAGACAAAACGGATGCTGTGATGATCTTACAATGATTTAACACTTGCTGGAGAACTTTTTCAATTTTACAAAAGCTGCCTTTGCTTTGTTATCCTGATGCCAGCTGTTGCTGTAAAACAGTTTTGAGGAAAACCTGTTGGGGCTGTAAGAGTCAATACAGATATTTACCTAATTTGATTAATTTCATTTAAAAAACATCTAATGTAATGAAAGTAATGGGTATTATTCTTTACTGTTCAATGAGCAAAAGCAGGCTCAGAAAATGGCTAGATAAGCTCTATTAAGATAATTTTACTGGACAATATATTAGACACATAGCTAAATATGCACAGTACTTCCATATATTTTATTTAGCTCACTACTGGCTCCTGGCATGAGGGAAGGGAGATGTAGGTTAAGTTGTGAATGCAGGCCAAGATTCAAGAGGTTTCTAGGAGGTGGCAGGCACAACGGGTTATGAATTGCTCCACTCAAGAGCTTAGGCTTAGTCCCTTTTTTTTTTTTTTAATACCATTTCTAGCAGAATGCCTCTTAGTGGCTACTCAAACCATAGGTAGTATAAGGAGTTAAATTCCTCCAGTGTTCCAAGGGTGTCTTTTTTCTTTGAAAATATACCTTTTTTTTTACCCTTTTAAAAAATGCAAAATTAAATTGCATTTAGAATTAGAATTTTTAATTCTATTGTTAATTTAGAGGTTAATTGCAAAAACTTTCCCTGGCCTTTCAGACAATTCCAGACATACATATATGAATATGGTCAGCAGCAGCTGTAAAACAAAAAGTATTACTTGGCTAGATGAACATTCTCTTATGAACTAAAGACCCGCATAAGTCTGTTACGAGTTTTAAATATCAAATTCTTCATATGACAATAAAGAAATCATAAGGCTTTTAATACTGATGATAAATAAAGGCACCATATTTATTTATGATAGGCTCAATAACTCTGCATAGAAAATACCTTTTGTATGCACTTTATTTTATGACATTATTATATGATACTGGTATTTGTGCATAATATTCAGAAAACTACACTAGCTACAAACACTCTGTATATATGATAACCTTTCCACTGTTTTCCACCATCATAAATATATTTTATTTCTGATTTCAAATAGAACTGCATGTGATTCTGAAAACCAGATACTTTGAAAAGCTCCTTAATAAATGTCATTTTATCAGTGAATCTGTCTACATTTTTATATGCTAAATAGTTGCTGGCACTATAGTTTAATAAACCAACTTCTTTCGCATTGTTCTCTAATCTTTGACATTGTGAATTTGCCATAAGGAATCTATGAGCAAGCTAGAAAATCAAATTCAAAATACAAACGTGACTTGTTTGGAAATTCTTCCTCATACTTGTAGGATCATGCTATTTGGTTAAAACACAATGTTGCCCTAATGGTAAAAAATTCTGGAGAAGTAACACTCCAAATAACTTCTAGAAAGCAGAAATCTGACATATAGGAGTAGGTTGTTAAAGTAGAATGCAAGCCTGCCCCATTAGCATCACAATGATCATGATCACACTGTTTATATCCGGGGGACTAGGGAAATATAGCTAGAACAGTAAGGAATAACTATTTGAGAAAAATGTGAAATTATGCCAGTTACTATATATTTGAAAAGGCCTAGGGGTAGCACCAATGCTGCAAGCGGACAGCTAGATCAACAGTATCAGCATATTAAGCAGGCTTGGAAAAAAACCCAAACGCTAACCATGTAATCAAGTCAAGAAAAAAGTACTCTATATTCACAGGTAATTGGACCGATTCCAGGACACCTCGTCAGCTTTTGATAAGAAGCGATAGACATTTCATAAGGAGGTAAGAAATGGAAATGTTTAGAGTGGACTTTAAAACAAACATTTGCAGCTCATAGGGAGTCTTTTTTTTTTGGCAAGAAAAAAACCTATTTTCACAGATAGTCCTTTACTAGAGAATTTGTCGAGATGAACAGATTTATGAGTCAGGAAGATCCCTTAAAATTACAGTCTTGATGGGTCTTTGATTGGCTGAGAAGTTCTTTTTGAGAGCTAATTCTTCATTTCGTAAATGTCACAAGAAACAGTTTCTTCCAGTATTTTGAAGAAGGCACAGCTAAGTGAACAAACAAATTAATGTCAGATACATTAATTAGATATGAAGTTCTCATTGGACTAGCCCCTGAAATTAGACCCTATTGTGATAACTGAGGCAACACATTTACCCTAGTTGTGAGATCAACTGTGACTACTGAGCGAAAGTTCATAAAGTGCCCCAATAATCTATTACAGTTAAATGTTGATGGGAAAAGTGCAAAAAGGGAGGCAAAAAGATGGAATGAATCCAAACAAAAAGGCCTACAGATATAATTCAAGGACTGTGTTAAGAACATGCCTGGAAAATGAGAAGAGTGGAATCAGACATCGGTGAACTAAAGTTGGTGTGTTGGAAATTAAGTCTAATTGGTAGACAAAATAATGAAGGGTTGGACTATTCTGCCCATCACTCCCTTTTAGGGTCCTTAAAAGAAGAGATTTTGAGGGGATTGGATATGTACACTGGCTGACTGAGAGATCAAAAAATGGGAAGGAGCAAGCTTCACCATCATGGCAGCCACCCCTACCATCTTCTGAGATTCCAGGAGAATAGCATGACACTACTATGCTTTTTTCATCCTAACCCTGAGAGATAGCCTGAGTGAATTATGTCAGATGTCACCACCACTTCCACCATCGGCAGGTCAATCCCAAACACGGTTGTCACAGTGTCAGGGTAACTGCATGTGTATTCCCCTTCCGTGGTCCCTTGAGGGTACACACTTACGGTTTCTGGCTCCCAGATGTCATCTCTTTTGGGTGGTGACCCACATCTCTTCCCCCTCTTGATTGGGGTTTTAAGGCTGCACAGCTCCCTGCCTTACACTGTGATATCCCCAGCAAGCCAGTCAGCACCTGTGCTTTGCTTTCTTTCCAAAGGCTATCAACAATGTATTGCCAGCAAC
This sequence comes from Eretmochelys imbricata, assembly GCF_965152235.1. Taxonomy (NCBI): domain Eukaryota; kingdom Metazoa; phylum Chordata; order Testudines; family Cheloniidae; genus Eretmochelys; species Eretmochelys imbricata. The sequence goes on from NC_135578.1 coordinate 100,463,047, forward strand.
CGTTACAAGTTACCACCCAGCTCTTTCTAGGCAAACACATTTATTCTTAAGACAAAAGCATTACAGAGAAATCATACAAACAATAAAAGATTCTATATGCATGCTAAAAGCTTACCAGGAGTCACCCATCAGTCTTATGGGACCTTAGTAGGCGAAAGTCTTTCCAACCCTTTGGCAAGTGTTGGGGCCTCCTTGAAGAGAAGGTCCTATTCCTTTGCTGAATCAGAAAGAGGGCCCCGGGTTACTTTAAATGCAGCCTTTTTATGCCAAAAGCCCTTTCTTTGTCTGTTGGTCTCTGCAAGATTCAGTTTGAACCAGTATATGCAAACTTCCCCAGGGGATGGTACCTCTCTGGCGGTGTTTACAACTTGAGTGATTAACCTTAATCACCCCTGTATTCACCCCCTCCATGCTACTGTAATAATCTTTGTACAAAATATGCCTTGTAAGGTATCTCATAAAAACAAATAACTTGCTGTTCAATAATATCATGGTGAAATGTATGTAGCAACATTATATATAAAGTTATGAAATCCCCCTGCATGATGTTCTTAGCACATGTTCAAAACCACACAGCCCTGTGCAGGTAGAAGTATCTTGAATGAAGAAATGTGCGTTTACCTCAATTTACAATATAAGTAGTAAACAGGCTCCTCGAGACACCAGGGAAAGGAAATGGCAGGAGACAAGACAAATCTGCATTTCAGCAAACACAGGTGAGAAGAAAGAGCATGGAACCTCCTTCATCACCAGACTCCATGTCGCCTTTTTTACCGTTTGAATAAACCTTACTTTGAGGGGTAATCTTCAGAAGAATCCACTTGAAAGGGTGACTGGATTTAAAAGGAGCAAAACCACCCAAATCTCTCTCTCTTTCAACTAAGATGACAAAGGAAACATCCCTTTGACTCTGGGGAGAGATCCTGACCTGAGAATTTGGTCAGCCATGTTGCTGGGAACATGTGGTAAGGATTTTACCTTGTACCAAGTCTAGCTTATTAAGTTTTAGCGATTGGAAAATCACTTTATCTTTATTTCTCTTGTAACCATTTTTGACATTAATACCTGATACCCGAATTCACTTAAAATCCTATCTTTTTTTGTTAATAAACTTCTTTAAACTGAATGGTTTGGTAACTCCAGTTAAAGTAGCAAAATGCTGAATATTGATCCTTTACCGGGGTAACAGACCTTTAATATCTGAACAATCTAGGAGAAGGCTGAACAGTGTAGAACATACATTTGGGGGGAAATCTGGGACTGAGAGGGTGTTGGGATCATCTTGAAAATAATAAACCAAGACTGGTGGAAACCAGAATGTGACTGGTGTGTGTGTTGCTGAAAAGCTGCTGGAGTCAGAGCAGCTGGACCAGGGTTCCAACTGTAGAGTCAGACTGTGACGTGCATGCTGGTAGGCTGTTTGTGAGTGGCCAGATTGGGAACTACAACAGCAAAGCATTGTGAGGCACCCAGGGTTCCAGGGCAGGTGGTGACAACCCCCCACTGGTCTGGATTACACCCCAGAATGTGACACTCCCCACTTTTTTAGTTCCTGGAGAAGGTAAAGGCAACTCTCCCCACTGGAGCTGTATACAATCCCTGATTCACATAAATCATTCATAACATTCAATACATCCCCCCAATACACCTTACACCATTTGGGATGTGAGACTTTGTCTACTCCCACCCAATGTGTGTTTTTCCTTCCCTACCTATTTCTTTTCTATTTTGTTTCTTTCCTCTCTCTCTCCTTTTTCCTTCTGTGTAATAAGAGTCTGGCTTAGCTGGCCAAGTCTGCACATTTTAAAACATTGTTGTAAGACTCTGACCGGAAAGGCAGCTAAATGTAAGCCTGGTACAAGTTTGGCAGTTCTCAGAGGGTACATCTTCACTGCAATAAAAAAAACCCCATGGCACAGACTCTCAGAGCCTGGGTCAATTGATTCAGGCTTGCAGGGCTCTGGCTCCAGGGCTAAAACCCCTCACGAACCTGAATGTCTACATGTAATTTTTAGCCCCACAGCCCAAGCCCTATGAAACCAAGTCAGCTCACCTGGGTTGGCCATGGCCTTGCTGCAGGTCTTTTATTACCTAAAACAACTAATCATGCCAGGTGCTGTGCCTGTGTTTTTTTCCAGAAGAAATGTTGCAAGTGAGAATTAACACGAGACACAGAAGTTGCATTTTCTATCTTGGCTGTTCTTTTCATTCTCCTTTCTTGTGTGTGTGTGTCTTGTTTTGTGTTCTAGAAAACAGGACTGGATGTTAACAACAGCAACAATGACAATTCCAGCCTATCTTAACTAACTTCTTCTCTTCTCCTGCAAAGGGCAGTTATTTAACATCTGTAGTACCATCAAAGAGACTGTCAAAAGAAAGGGGGGCTTTTTCTAAAAATCTTCTCCAGCTAAAGGGGAAGGAAACAAGGGATGTTGTTAAAATGAAAGCCTTATTTAATACTTCACAATTCATATACTTAAACTGTTTTTTCTCTCCCACTACCCCCATAACTTTAATAAAAGGTTAAGAGGATTTTTAATAGTGTGTTTGCCATGGTACTAAGCAGGCTGAGGTCTCTGTATATCAAACCCTGAACCCCATTTAAAACTGTATAATGTTGGACAGTTACAAGATCGGGTTAACAATTTTGACTCTTTGGGCCCATATATTCCAACTAAATTACTACTACTCCTCTGCCCCCATGCCAGCTGCATTAGAACATATGGGATTGAATTTTCCTAAAGCGACAAGTGATTTTGGAGGCCCAACTTGAGACACTTTAAAGAGCATTCGTTTTCAGAAAATGTTGCACACCCACCTTTTGAAAATCAAACACCTTTGAAATATGTCACTTGATACACCTAAAATACCTTTTGAAAATTTAGGACGTTTATGTATGTGGTATATCTGATGGGAATTATGCCTTATGAGCGTGCTAATCAATGTTAGTGACTTGCCATTTTATAGTACTTTATCAGTACTATGACCAGGGGAAAAATCTGAGTTTTACTTTTTCAAGAGTTTGGGGTTTTTTAAATCCTTGTTTTTTAAATTTTTTTAAATTATTTTTCAAAACAAATAGAACCAGTAGAGTCTAAATTTGTGGAGCAAATCACTCATTTAACACAAAAAAACAGGACAACAAAAAATGTATTGGTCAGCAAGATCTTTTCATTGGAGATTTTGAGAACATTAGAGTTCACAAGGAAACAAGATGGCTTAAATCATGAGAAACGCACCCCAACCGAAAGTACAGGCTGTACTGTGAGCCCTCAGTGGGGAGCTCCAGCTTTTCAAAAAGACATTCTCCTTATATTTGCTAAGGACCTGCTTTTGTAGAGTGCCTTGTATACTGTCAACTTCCCTGCTTGCGGCCTTTTGGCTAAGTTCAAATGTAGAAAACAAGCAGGACCTCTGGACTGCAATTATATACATGAAATGGTAATTGTTACAGAGTACTGAGAGATCTTAAAAGATTTTAGGAAATAACTGTACCACTCAACAGATTTTATCATACTAATAGCTCATTTTTAGAGTAAGAACAACACTCGACTGGATCCAGCTTTACTAGAGATTGATGAAGTGGTCTGTCTGTTCTATATACCTGGTGAAAAGCAGTGATCTAAACTGATTTTCCAAAAACTGTGGTAGTTGATACAACTACAACTATTTTATATGTACTTTCTGGCAGCATGGATGGTGTGAAATTGTACTGACTATTTGAAATAAGAAAATATTTAAAAAATACCTTCAAAAACTGAGTTCAGACTATGTTTGGAGAAGCTGTGAAATGGTTTCCTTTGTAGATACTTCACAATCATCAACTGAGGTAGAAGCATGATAGGAAGACAGAACTTTAGTTGACCGTGCTTTTAACATTCAAAAGGTGTACATTTTTTTTTAGTCCTTAATCCACACTGAAGTGAGAAATTTACTTTGTGCATTTCTTTACAAATGTTGTATATCAATAGATTTTAAATATAGTTTCAGAGAACTGGCACACAAAACCATGTCTGGAAATGGAAGAAAACCAAACTTCCTTACCCTGCCCAGTTCCCCACACCTTCTCTGAGGCCCCCCGCCCCGCTCCATCCCCCTTCCTTCCGTCGCTCACTCTCCCTCACCTTCACTCACTCGCTAATTTTCACCGAGCTGGGGTAGGGGTTTGTAGTGCAGGAGGGGGCTACAGGCTGGGGGGTTCAGAGTGTGGGAGGAGACTCCAGGCTGGGGCGGGGATTACGGTGCAGGAGGGGGTGAGGGTTCTGGCTGGGGGTGCAGGCTCTGGGGTGGGGCTGGGTATGAGGTGTTTGGAGTGCAGGAGGGGGCTACGGGCTGGGGCTGGGAGTTGGGGTGTGGGAGAGGGTGTGGACTCCGGGAGGGAATTTCGGGAGCAGGAGTGGGTTACGAGCTGCGGCAGAGGGTTGGGGCACAGGAGGGGGTTTGGAGTGTGGGCGGTGCTGACCAGGAAGCAGCAACATGCTCCTTTGGCTCTTAGGTGGAGGGGCAGCCAGGGAGCTCTGCGCGCTGTCCCCATCCCCACAGCTCCCATTGGCCATGGTTCCCAGACAATGGGAGCTGCAGAGCCAGCGCTCGGAGCTATGCTGACTGGAGCCGCCAAGGTCCCTTTTTGACCAGGCGTTCTGGTCAAAAACCTGACGCCTGGCAATCTTAAATGGTACTGGTATATATTTTGTGAAGGTTACTGAGAATACAAGAGTCTGTAAAAATAACGTTTCGAGATAGATTTCAGTTTGATGAGTAGTCTTGGGGGCAGTATTAAGATATACTTTTCTGAAATATTCTTAGCTCACACTTATGCACACCTAATAAGCCTAACGTTAATCTTTATGGTGTCTAGTTCTGAGGGTCATTGTGTTTGCAAGGGATGACGGCAGACATCCTTGATTTTTAAAAGCGGCAAAGAGTCCTGTGGCACCTTATAGACTAACAGACGTATTGGAGCATAAGCTTTCGTGGGTGAATACCCACTTCGTCAGATGCATGTCATATAGTCCATAATGTGCCACAGGACTCTGCCACTTTTACAGATCCAGACTAACACGGCTACCCCTCTGATACTTGATTTTTAAAGTAACTCAAATCTCTGAAAACAAATCTGGGGGAAAAAAATGGACTTGTAATTTACATGTTTTTTTGTTTTTAAGGAAGTAAGATAATTTGCCTTATTTATCCCCAGACTGACATGAAGAAAATTTCTATAAATCCTAGAATTAAGTAAACCCTTAAAGCAATTACAATCACAAACAAAATTAACTTGCAACTTGCTTGAGTGGGGGAAAAGCCACATAAATTCCGAACAGCAGCCTCTGGACTGTGAGAGAGAAATCGATTTTTAAAAGGTGGCCTCTAATTTTGCACTTCATATACTGCACACACACACGCACCAACAAAAAACCCTAAAAAACTGAGTTTGTGTATGTGAATTTGGTAGACTCAACATCTAACTACCTGCCTGCGTACATGTGCAAATTCAGTGTTTACATATAAAATGTGTAATAAAAACCTGGCTTCCAAATTTTCAGTGTGCTGCAGAATTTTTTACTGAAATGCACAACCCATATTGTAGGTAGGAGAGTCAGAGGAGGAAGAACTGAAGGGTCTGGTAGCTGCTTCAAACCTATTTAACTTGCTTAAGCAATCATAAAGACTTCAAGATTAAAAAAATCCAAAAACCAAATTTGGGAGGACAACAAATATTTTAAGAGGCTGGACAGGGCTTGAAAACACTCGAGACCTAATTATTTTGTTCTTAGGAGCTCTAGGACTTTATCAAAATGGAGAAGAATAAAGTGGATCACAAGATGCTAAAGCTACTGCCCTTATAGAAAGGTCTATTAAGTGTTCATGTCACAGCTTGGCATATTGAGGAAGAGCCACTCTGACTGCTGGATTTATTACAAGTTTTACAAAGTGTTTTTTTACAGTAATTTTTTCTGTGAATAGCAGCACTGGTGTTTGGAGCAGCCTGTGAAACAGAAGCAAAGGGTCCTGGCCTCTCTGTTTACAGTTATGCTGCCACTTCTCATGTTCTCTGTACAGTTCATAAGGGAATAATCCAAAATATACCAATACATATTTTTAGTCTCAGAACTATGTTGTTCACACTATTATAGTTGAGACTGTGCCACGGTTTACAATGTAAGCCCTATTTTCAGGGGTACAGAACTATAAAAATTCACTTTGGATTGAAATGTATATAAATTCTCAGGGTGAGAGAATTCTCTCCTCCCCCTTAAAAAAAAAAAAGCGTTCATCCATTTTAAAATTTGCTAAAGTGCCCAGCTGTCCTACTTGTAATTTCGTTTCACAGCAGTACAGGATATGGAGCTTTCCAATTTCATAGCTGTACATAGGCACAGAAAGATTGGAGAACAAAATACAGAATTTCCCACCCTGAGAGTTGGGTTTCTTGCTACTAGCACTGAACATACCATAACAATGTCCCTGAAACAAACAAGTAACTAAAGAAAATTCCTTACAAAATTCCTGAGTTTCTAAAGGGTTCCATTTGGACTCCTCCTTGTTCAATGACTATATCTGGCTGCTTGACAGGTTAGGGAGGAGGCACAGGACACAATTTTTTCAGAATGTTAATTACATCCCCTCCACCTATCTAACCCAGCCAGTGCTGCTGAATGCCTTACCCAGTTTTTCAGAGAGACTGGGTCACAGATCAGAGTTAGCTCTCTGAAGCTCAATCCAAACAGATTAAAGGTATGCTGACATTATATGGAAAACAGCCAGACAGTAGTGTATAGATTACACATTCACTGAGGGTATATACTTGCACTTTGATACCAGAGATAATCTGGGGATATTGTCATATCTCCAGTTTCTCTTAATAGTATAGCAAGAGTGACCAGGGCTGCTCTCTTCCCATCTATATCTGACAAGGAGATTGTGGCGATTTCTTTCAGAGGCATATCACACTTCCATGATCCAAGCCTCTGTCATCTCAAGATTAGGTTACTGCAATTGGGCTGCAATTTAACAACTTGAAAACAACGTGGTGCAGAACACAGGAGCTCATATGTTAAGTGAAGTTTTTTTGCTATGAGCTTGTGGCACCAGTGCTCCATGATCTATAATGGCTGCCTGTTAGCTTCCCAGCAGAATTCAGGGTGTTGATTTTAATCTACAAATCTTTAAGTGGCTTGGACTTGCGTATTTGGGAGGCTGCCTCAGTTGGGATCAACATAAGCACTCATGCGATATTGTTTTCTAAGTTTAATAAATGAGAAAGATGTTGGCAATGTATTCTCTGTCAGAGACCCTGAACTCTTTCCTCTCACCCTGGTCCAACCTACTCTGAAATGCAAGAGATCTGAGCCATATTCCTTCAAAGCCCACATCTTTGCCCATGCTTTTGGGAAGGAAGGATTGTGTAGTCAAGGCTAATTTCTTTGGCTGGGGCAGGTTTTTCTCCTTCTGATTTAAGGTCAAGGAGGGTGAAAGTTTCACATTCCCTTGGGAAGATAAAGCTGTTTATTTCAAGTCCCACTGAGATAAAAGGAATGACAAAAAGGAAAGCTGTGGAGATGAACCCATAGTACCAGTTCAAATAACTATGTCATTAGTCCTAGGAAATTGAAGGAGTTGTCTGGTATATAGGCATTTCTGCTGCTGTATTCACTTGTATATCTGAATACTTCGCAGACTCTTCTTTGAAAGAGGGAAAAGTCTTGATGCATCACAAACTATGCTGTAAGGTGGCATAAGGATTGAACTAACTGAAGCCAGCTCTCTAGACAATGAATCCTAGACAACATTGTATTGTAGACCTTTCATAGTGCAAACCGAGCTTGTGCAAATGATAAAAACATCATTATTCAGGAAAAAAGGTAGGGAATTATTTGAATGTCAGCCTGACAGGGGAATGCTAAAGTATCCTGAGAATGTTAGGAGAAATTCTAACAGAGAAGGTGAAAATGGAATAGAGAGTATTCAGTTGGCATTAATAAAAAACAAGGATACTTTGGGCATTGAGATGTATGGTATAATTATGCATTCTGAAGATCAGTTGAGGCTAAAACATCATGTTAGCTAGATGTACTTTAGCCAGCAATCAAAGATGCTAGAAATGCAGTGTTGTATGTTTTGCTGCTAAGACTAATACAGCAGGTTACTGCCTCCAGTTATTTTTTTTTTCAATAAAATGGAGAACATCCCCAAATGTCTGACAATGAAGGATTAGAACTGTTGGAGGAATTTTCAAATGTGAAGTCGGGAAGCTTCTCCTTTAATTCCAACTTTGCGTACACTACCGCAAATGCTTTGCTGGTATAGCTATATTGGTGTGGTTATATAAGCAGAGCCCCCTAGTTTAGACGCAAAGTATGCCAACAGAAGGAGTTTTTCTGCTGGCATAGCTACACCACTTCCCTGAACATTAGCTATGCTGACAGAAGCACTCTGCTGGCACAGTTGTGTCCCTACTGCAAGTTTTGCTGGCACAGCTATGCCAGCTAGAGGGTGTGATTTCTGCATACCCTTTATTGACATAGCTACGCCAACAAACCCCTTGTAATGTAAACCTGGCCTCAATTTGAGAGGCTAAGAGGGAATTATGCCAAAGCATTAGAATTATTATTATTAATATAGGATACTGCCACGACACCCATTTAACCATAAATTCCTTTATTAAATTCAAAGACCAAATGGGTTTTTATACAGCTGCTCCAAATGTGCCTTAAATGCCTAAGCTATCATCACACACATATAGTAATGTGCAATTATAAGTATGGATCAGGAACTTACAACAGGACTAGACCCAGGGATGCTCAAACCCATATAGGCTGGCTTCAACCTGGTCAGGCAGGTACTAGTAACAAACCCCTCAAGAATTCACCCTTTTATATCTCATCTATCAGAGCCCACCTTACTACTTGAGAAATTCTCTCTTTGTTTAAGCCAGTAGAACCACCCTTGGTAACTAGGGCTTTTTATTAAAGGACTTTTCCTCCTATCTTATCAATTACCTTCCAGCAAAGCATATATTTTCTTTAGCCAAGTTAATTTAACTCTTCAAATGCCCATCTAACCCGACACACCATTTAGAGACAAGAATAAAAATGCCATGAACTAGTCTCAAAAGACAATTGATAGCATTCATCCATACTTGGTGGCCTGCTGACTCCCACGAATAAAAGGCAACTGTACTTCCCAGAGAAGTATCATGGTGCTGGGATTCAATAGGACAAGGCTCTTGCTGGGATTTCTGACTTTCTAGCCCATATATATATATATGTTTGCAGTTATCAAATTCATAGCTTTCAAACATTACTTTGTTACAAAAGAGAAGATTCTCCAAGATGTGAGTGTTGAGGATTGGCCTTTTCTCCTCCAAAATTAGATTAACTCTGGAAAATCTTTCAGAGTTTTAACCAAGTCCTCCTCAAATGGTTTTTCTTTAAATGGATTTGAAAGGATTTCTGCTTGGTAGAAAAGTCTGTTTATCAGGAATAAAGCCATATAATACATCTCACAATTAGGCTAGGAACTATAGATTTTGAAAATATTCTGAAAAAAATTTAAGCCAGCATCTCCTTCTACTCTTGTAAAACGTCATCTCTTTCCACGACAAAAGTAAGTCACACTGCAAAGGGGGGGGGGGGGGAGGGGAAGAGGAGGAAAGGAGGAAGAATGTTTATGTCTCCTCTTGTTGAGCCTTTAGAAGATCAAACTCTCCTTTTAAGACAGATTCTGTCTGTGATAACAAGGCATTGTTTTCAATGCAACTGAAAGCAGTTACAGGTGGTGTGGCTTTTTAAGGCAGTATTCTGGTACAAAGTTGGTTTGAATGTCTTGGGGATGAATGTAGTCAAATGAGTACTAGACTGAGAAAGACTGAAGAGGCAGAGTATTTGAAAAGGAATGACCAGGTTGAAGAGTTGCAACACCAAATGTATTCCAAAGGTTTCTTGGATGACCTAGCAACTCCAGTGATATTTTTAAGATCTTTAACTTCTTCTTTAACAGTGAGTGAAGAGAACATGCTGATAACACTGATTTAAATGTGGTTTAATTTCCCTCCTTCTAAAAAAAAGGCAAATATCCTGATACATAGGAGGCTAAAATTTTAGGACAAGTACGGCATTTTTTAAAAAAGTATTTTCTTTGTCTGCTGTAGAAGGAAGACTGTTCTTTGAAGGTTTCAGAGTAACAGCTGTGTTAGTCTGTATTCGCAAAAAGAAAAGGAGTACTTGTGGCACCTTAGAGACTAACCAATTTATTTGAGCATGAGCTTTCGTGAGCTATGTAGCTCACGAAAGCTCATGCTCAAATAAATTGGTTAGTCTCTAAGGTGCCACAAGTACTCCTTTTCTTTTTGTTCTTTGAAGAGAGTTTCAGAAAATAGAGGCTATCCTACACTGTTCTAGAGCATAAACAGAAACTGGTACATTTGGCAAATGTAAGCACAATTCACATTAGACAAGGATATTCTTGTATTTTATCTCTTTGTACGTCTCACTGTGGAAATTTCCCTGATGGAACTGAAAAAGTAAAAATTGTTCTCTGTTTTCTGATATCTTCATGCTTTTAGCAAAAACAATTTCAAAACAACAACATGCAGTCAGTCCTAACAAACGTGATGGTCTTTAGTGTTTTGAACAGTAAACTGAAAACTCTTTCAATACTAACTTTTTAAAATATCCACAGAAAAAGCACAATAATTGCTTTTATCTGGGAACTTTACTATGTAGTGAAAACTGTTCAAATACTTTGTTCAAAGGAGCAATTATAGTCCAGAAGCTATTTTCCATTAGTTGGCCAATAAATAATTTTGGATAAGAGACTACAGGAAATATTTGACTTTACAAACTTGCAGAGAAAGTCCCAACAAACATTCATAGGCACAGTATAATTTCAGACACTTTCACTAAAATGGCAACATTCATCATTACTGAACGCTCAAATCCACTGAATTAATGTGGTTTCTTATGGTCAATCTCTAACAGGAAAACAGGAGCATCCTACGGAGTAAGTAAAAACAGCAAACTGCACCAAGACTATTAGCCATAGTTGGGATCCCTTTTGGTAATATCAAGATTGTGTTTGCTAGTAAAAGATTCATAGTATTTAGAGAGCCACTAAACTATAGATTGCCAGTGTCTTAAAAGCCTGTATCCCAGTGTTAGTGTAGTTTAAATGTTGATATCAGGATCTTTATGGGGAAGTTTCTAGCTTGAATTTTTAATTGGATCATGAATAGAAAAGTATAAACTTTTCATAGTTTATGCTCTCTCTTGGCTAGAAGCACTGTCATAAATATAAAGGGAAGGGTAAACACCTTTAAATCCCTCCTGGCCAGAGGAAAAACCCTTTCACCTGTAAAGGGTTAAGAAGCTAGGATAACTTCGCTGGCACCTGACCAAAATGGCCAATGAGGAGACAAGATATTTTCAAAGCTGGAGGGAGGGGGGGAGAAACAAAGGGTTCTCTCTGTCTGTGTGATACTTTTGCCGGGAACAGAAAAGGAATGGAGTCTTAGAACTTAGTAAGTAATCTAGCTACATATGCGTTAGATTCTGTTTTGTTTAAATGGCTGATAAAATAAGCTGTGCTGAATGGAATGTATATTCCTGTTTTTGTGTCTTTTTGTAACTTAAAGTTTAGCCTAGAGGGATTCTCTATGTTTTGAATCTGATTACTCTCTAAGGTATTTACCATCCTGATTTTACAGAGGTGATTCTTTTACTTTTTTTTTTTCAATTCAAATTCTTCTTTTAAGAACCTGATTGCTTTTTCATTGTTCTTAAGATCCAAGGGTTTGGGTCTGTGTTCACCTATGCAAATTGGTGAGGATTTTTATCAAGCCTTCCCCAGGAAAGGGGGTGTAGGGTTTGGGAGGATTCTGGGGGAAAGATGTTTCCAAGCAGGCTCTTTCCCGGTTATATATTTGTTAGATGCTTGGTGGTGGCAGCAAATAAAGTCCAAGGGCAAAAGGTAAAATAGTTTATACCTTGGGGAAGTTTTAACCTAAGCTGGTAAAAATAAGCTTAAGGGGGTTTCATGCAGGTCCCCACATCTGTACCCTAGAGTTCAGAGTGGGGAAGGAACCTTGAAAAGCACAAAAATCATTATACCTTGCCTGAATCTGCAATTCCACGTTAGTTAAAACTAATCTGAAAATAGACTGCATTTCTTTTTACTCTGCAACAAATACAGTAATAGAATTTGTTCTCTATTTAGTGCACATTGTTGACAGAGTCACATTTTGATAAGTTCAGAAACGAGTAGCTAAACTGTAAATTATCTAAATTAATGTAACTGACTCCTGATTATCTTAATGGTCACATTTTCAAACAGAAGCTTAAACAGTGTCCACAAAACACATTTAATCACACAATTATGTAACTTCACACAGTATGTGAGCAGATGAGGTACTGGCCATACCAAGTCTGCTGACATAGTGCTGTGCACACGAACACTTATGTCAGTGTAACTTATGCCACTCAGGGGAATGGAATATTCACACCCCTGAGCGACATACAAAGTTTTGCTGACATAGACTGTAGCGTATACATAGCCTAATTCCCTTGTCCTCCTCCTTCCAGTTTGGAAATCTCAACCACAAGAGCTGATTCTCCATTTTTTTACAGCTTATTTAGTCATTTACACCTTTGAATGTAGAAAAGTGGCAAATCAGAATGGTAGTGCTACACCCTACTTTGCACAGGTGTAAATGACTATGCAAGATAGCATTTAGTTTTGCTCTTGCATCAAGGTAAATCAGGGGTAACTCCATCAAAGTTATACTAGTGTGAAACTGGTGACAATAAAATTAGAGAGCAGTACTAGTTATACCAAGGAATTTTCTAGACAAAAAAGGCAATTTTAATTTGAAGTAAACCACACCAGGCAGATATACTTTGAGATGTTCGTTTCTTATAGAAAACATTATGCAGTATTTTAGTCTTGGATCTATAGTAGCATTTGCACTTTTAGGATATGCAGCATGTGGTAAAATAGAAAAGTACATTTGCTGATAAAGTAAAGCCAAAGAAACTTATTTTTAAACCAGTTTTTAAGTGAACTAACTACAGAAGAACTCAGAGTTATGAACACCTTGGGAATGGAGGTTGTTCGTAACTCTGAAATACTTGTAACTCTGAGCAAACATTATGGTTGCTCTTTCAAAAGTTTACAACTGAACATTGACTTAATTCAGCTTTGAAACTTTACTATGCAGAAGAAAAACACTGCTTTCCTTTTTTTTTCTTCAGTAGTTTATGTTTAACAGTACTGTTCTGTATTTGCTTTTTTTTTTTTTTGGTTTCTGCTGCTGCCTGATTGCATACTTCCGGTTCCAAATGAGGTGTGTGGGTAACTGGTCAGTTTGTAACTCTGTGGTTCTACTGTAACATATGTGCCACGGTTTCCTGTGCCCAAATAGCCAAGTCTCTGTGTAATCTGACATGTGTATATGTCTAAAAGTTTTAACTTGCTCCTTTAAGCTCTCGTTTTTATGACTGGAAAATTTAAAAAGGGAGGGATAAGAGGAAAATGAAAGATTTTGAATTTTTAAAAAATATTACATAACAAACGAGGGAAGGCCTTAATACTTTGGAAAAGACCATTTAACTTTATATGCTGTTAACTACTATATTTGATTTATAATGTTATTTCTATTTGGATGGTAAAGAGACATTCTGTTTGGTGTTGAAGAAAAAGATGCTGGGGTTTTTATGTGCAATGGTTAAACTTAGTCAGTTAAATTGGGCAAGAAAACCTTAATTTAAACTCTAGAAAAGGAAGAGAAAAAATTATCACTACTTAGGTAAATATTAAACTTCATTGTACAAAAAAACCTGCTGCACAGTTTTACTCTAGGTCCAACTTCCACTGAATTCATACCGTCAGCTTGGCAGCAACAGCATAAAACCAAAAGTGATATTTTCATCTTGCTTAACTATACTATGTAACTTAGCTCAGGACTAGTCTATGTAGTTCATTAGTCCAGACTAGAGGAATGTAAATTCTAATGCACACTAGCAACTGGCCTGTGTGGACCCTGCTGGCAAGCATTGAAAATTCCCTCGTGCACATGAATGTAGTCCCAAAAAAGCCTTCAGTGGTACCTGGCCATGCTTTTAATAATTACTAGTATTAAACATTCTGCTTATATTTAATTTTGGTATTTTCTCTAATTTTGCGTTATGTGAAACAAACTTTGCTTTTACTTTACAACAACTGTAATTGGATAGAGTGAATTACACTGGATTTATCCACTATTGTGTTCTGGAGCACAAGGAAGTTTTATTTCTGGCCTCAGAGTTAGAAGCTGAATATTGGAATGGGCACTTGGTGACAAACAAGGATTCAATTTTCTCTGCATGGTACTGCCATGAAAGCTAACTGAGGACAATGGGGCAAAAGGAAAGCCCAATGACCAAAACATGCCATAATGGTTACACTTACACACACACAAATTAAGGTTCCGATGATTCTATATACCACTAAAGCACATGCCTAACTTTAATTTAATTAATTTCACTGAACTACTCATGTGCTCACTTTCAGCATTTGCTTAGTACTTTCCAGGATTGTGGCCTAGAAATACTGTGTAAATATATATTACATAATTGACTAACAGCTCTAACAAAGTTAAGATAGCTATTTAATAGCAATTTATTGATTATTTCAAGAAGAAATTGTACCAGAGTAATCAGAATACAAGATAACTTTGTAATACCTTGTAGTGGTGTCATATATTTAAAATGAGATGCTTTTCCTGATTTCTCCATTCAGACAACACACAGAATTTTAAACCAGATGTTATTGAACATAGCTTCTTTAAGTGGTTCTGAAGATTCCTTCCTGCTCTCAGCTAGGGGAAAATTTAATTATGGAGAACTAAATGGCACAAAAGTAATTCAACAACAGCATATCAGTTTTATAACTTTCTATTTTTCAAAGCACTGCTGTTGAGCTCACACACAGCATACAAGTCTCTGAAACCTTTAAATCAGATACACCCTACTCCATGCAGTCAGTCAATCCCTAGAATCTGCCAAATTGGACTGGTACCCAAGAACCGTCCAGGAAAGAAGGAGAGAGCAGGAAGCCAGAGGCTCAAAGGGGTTCCCATGAGCTGCAACAGCACAAGATTCAGGTCCCATGGAGGAACGGGGTCCCTGACGAGTGGGTAGAGGCGCTCAATGCCCTTGAGGAACCTGGCAGTCATATCCTGGGTGAAAGCCGACCTACCCTTGAGCGGCAGATGGAAGGCCAAGATAAAAGCCAAATGGACCCTGACAGTTAAAGGATAGGCCTTGGAGCTTGAGATGCAGAAGGTAGTCCAGGAACTGCAAGGAGTAGCCCAAAGATATTATGTCAAGCACCCCAGAGTCCGAGGTCAGCCATGATCAGGCAGAGCGGAAGGGGCAAAGGGGGTTGAAGAAAGAGCAGTGGGGGTGGATGCTGGGAAGTGACTCGGGCACCATCCTCAGGTGCATCCTCAAAACATCTGCTTCTGGCTTCCTTGGCCTCTGGAAGAACCAGGAGGGGCAGAGGAATGGGAAGACGAAGGGTGCCACTGTTTAAAACCTTTGTCTCTGTCATTCTTCCTGGGCTGGAAGAGCTGACAGGAGCTGGACCGAGGACACCCCAGAACCTCAACAGAAGCGGAGGAGGTGGGGGACTGAATGGTGAGGGGTATGTAGACACAAGGAATGGAGGGTAGCACAGAAGTCTTTAAGGCCATGGAGCCATTCATCAGTCAGCTCCAAGAAGAGCCCTGCTCCCTCAAATGGGAGGTCTTGAAGGGTAGTCTGCATCTCCTGGGACATCCCGGAGGTCAGTAAATAGGAGCTGCACCTCATGACCACCCTAGAGGTGCCTGCCCAGGCTGTCGAGTCCGTAGCATCCCATGCCATCTGGATGGCACCTCTCGCCACAGCTTTGCCCTCTTCCACCAAGGTGGCAAACTCCTGGGCTTGGTCCTGTGGAAGGCCCTCTTTGAACTTACAGATGGAGACCCACAAATTGAAGTTGTATCTGCCCAGCAGGGCCTGATGGCTAAACATTCAAAATTGATGGTTGTGAATAAATTTTCCTGCCAAACAAGTCCATCTTCTTGGCATCTTTATTTTTTGGTGTGCCGCTCGCGTGGCCCTGCCTGTCCCTTCTGTTGATGGCTGACAGAACCAGGGACCCCTGGTGGAGGCTGGGAATATAGGTATTCAAATCCCTTACCTGGGACATAGCACTTCTTTTCTGCCTTCTTGGAGGTAGGCAGAATGGAAAAGGGGATCTGCCACAAAGACTTAGCAATTTTTAGGACCCCTGGGAGGATGGGCAACACAACCTGGGCCGGAGTAGAGGAGGGTATGACATTAAAGAGGTTGTTGGACTCCTCTGCTAGCTCCTCGACCTCTAAGTTCAGGTTGGCAGCCACCCTTTTCAGCAGGGTCTGCTGCTCCTTGAAGTGATCGGGAGAAAAGAAGGAGTCTGCTCGTTTGCAAGAGCCCCACCATCGCTTCATCTGGAGAAGGCAAAGACGACTGCACCGCAATGGGAGGGGTGGCTTCCCCTTGCTTGTCTGGGGGTGGCTCCTTGGGAGTTGGGGTCCACTGTGTTGTTCCCGTGTTGGATTTGTCCGATGCAGCCTGGGAGGAACGGTGGGAGTATGGGACTGGCACAACAGGTACACCCCTCCTATTCCAGTTTTGCCACTGAGCGGGCCACTGCCTGTGCCTCCATGCCACCATTGCTGGTTTTGTGGGCCAGTGGCGATTCGCCTTTTATCGGGGAGGGGCTGAACTTCCCTTCCAACTCGGACAATTGCCCTTCCAGTAATCAAGGTGGAGCCGCAAATGCCAGAGTCTGCTGACTGACCCTTGTCGGGGACCGGTAAGGAGAGGGCAAGGATCGGTGGCTGCTCGAAGAGTGGTACTGGGGAGCCGGAGACTGGTGCCCTGACCAGAAGTGATCCTGCATAGGGGAGGATTGACACTTGGGAGGCCTCCTAAGTGATGGTGATCTACGCTGTGGCGATCTCTGGTGGGAGACTCAGGTGTCCCATGCCTTGTAGGTGGAGATCTTGGCATCAGGGACCTGGGTCTTCTAACCGAGGAGCGAGGCTGTAGTGTTGGAGTCCTAGGCTGCAATGATGGAGATCAATGCCTGAGGACTAGGAACCAGGAATGCTCCACTGCTTGAACGGGTGGTCCCATAACTGGTTTGGCCTTAAATGCCAGGGCCTTAGCCAGGTCCGTTGCCTGGCTTGGCATCTGCTGTGCCAGCTAGTCTATTTGTTCTTTGGCCACCGGGCCCACTTTGGGCACAGATAGCCCTAAGAGGAGCTTGGACCCCCTGCCGCTCCTAGAAGTCAGAGGTGAATCCCTGGCTGGGCTAGGGGGGTCCAACCACAGCGGTACCCCTGAGCAGCTCTGGGGTGGGCACATGGCTAAACTCAGCTCCTTTGCCCAAAGCCCCCTTTTCTTGTGGTGCCGGCGGGTGCTTCCATTTCTTAGGCAGTGGGGAGGGGGAAGAGCGCAGGGTGGATTATGGTGCCAGCTGTGCGCTGCGCACTGATCCTGAAGTGCCAGGAATGGAGTCCGATCAAGAGGGCTCTGAGGCAGGACAAAACGCAGCCTCCATGAGGAGGGCCCTCAAGCAGATATTCTGCTCCTTTTGAGTTTGAGGGTGAATGTTTTTGCAGATCCTGCACTTGTCCTTTCTGTTGGACTCCCCCAAACACTTTAAACAGCTCTTGTGGGGGTCACTGATAGGCATCCGCTGCTGCATGATGAACATGGCTTAAAGCCTGGGGAACGG
The DNA here is from genome assembly GCF_965152235.1 of Eretmochelys imbricata. Taxonomy (NCBI): domain Eukaryota; kingdom Metazoa; phylum Chordata; order Testudines; family Cheloniidae; genus Eretmochelys; species Eretmochelys imbricata. Next base: position 100,480,849 of record NC_135578.1, read on the forward strand.
GGCATGCCCCATTCTGAGGTGAAGTCCCAGCTGAGACTCAAACTCCTAAACTACAACTCTAACACAAAGGAGACAACAATGGACTCTAAGAACTGCTAACCCTCTTGCGATGCAAGACAAGGCGCTCCGACCAACCATCATGGGTAGTAAGAAGGAACTGAGATGGCCTAGGGTCATCGGCACCTAATATACCGACACATGATCATGACACTTAAGGGTGTGCCGCAGCCGACCCTATGGATATTACTAAGGCAAAAGTCTCTGATGACTGTGCACATGGGAGCACATACACCTAGAATGGAATCGATATGGGCAAGCACTTGAAGAATAATGAGTTTGTTTAAAATATAAAAAAAGGACAGGCCTCAAATAAAAGTCAATAGTCAAAATTCTAAATAAGGATTCTTATAGTTTGAAATGAAGTTTATTAAATGAAATTCGGAGTAGAAATTCTGTAAAACAAAATGTGTATATATGGATGTCCAGGCAAAAACACGTTGTTGTTTATCTCAAACATGAATACCGAATAAGCTCTGAGTGTAACTGAAACCCTTCGGCTGCATACTACAGTGGGGTGACTGGTTAAACATGTGCTAATCACGAGTTACTACAAGGTCTTTGAAGATTTTGTGATAGCTCCATTTCACGCAATGGCAGTGTAGTTATTTCTACATCTTGCCGTAAATCTCATAAAATTTCATGCAGTAACTGTGTAATTACCGTCTGTCACCATTGTTACTGCAATTTTTGACACTCTGACCTCTTTCAAAAACATGCATTGGTACTTAAACCAAACCACCCATACTTATCAACTATACTAATTTAACACTTAATAGCAACAGGCTGAAAAGGACTGAAGAGAATCTGTTCACCCCACCCCCTAAAGAGATGTTGAAGACTAAAATTAAAATCTATAATGAGGCAGTTAGAGCAGCTATGGTAGAGTGAAAAATGATTGCCATCAAAATCCCAGGCTGCTGTTTGGTACAATTTATAGAATATTCTGCCCCTCACAGGAAAAAACAGAACGCTATTCTCATGGGGGCGCTAACCCTCCTTTTAATGAGCTCTTAAATTATCTTTGTATGTAAAAAAGTAAGTAGGTAATATTCAAGCTAGCCATTCTACTTGTGAGGAACTGATGTAAGTTGTCAATATCTGTATAATATATATGCAGTCTCTCTCTCTTGCTATGTTTTATTCATAATATTTTATAATGAATTTAGCCTTATGGAAGGTAACCAAGTGACAGCCCTGCAGACCACTATCTACAGAATAGATACAGACAAGGCAGTATCTGACCAAGAGCCTGTCTGTATGCAGCAGCACACACTACTGAGGTGTGATTTCTAAAGTGCACTAATGTGTTGCACATTAAAAGTTCCCTAGTGCACTTCAACATAGTGCTGTTTAAAAGACTACTACCTGAAGACACACTAAGTAACTTCCAGTGCACACCAGCAGGGTCGACATGGACCAATTAATGTGTAGCACATTAGCATACTTTAGAAATCACACACTCGTGCGCACTACTCCACCGCGTGGACAAGCCCCAAGTTTCCCAATATTCAAGGTCCCTTGGACTGTGACTGTGCATTATTTCTAAATTATGTTGCAAGGCCCCAGGAACTTTGTAGCAGGCCTCAGCACAGAAGAGAAAAACCCATCCCATCACCAGCTTGATACCGCATGCCTCCTGCTGCTTCCGTCTGTCCTACCACAGTTCAGAAACCCCATGTCCTTCCTCCTACCACAAAACAGCTCTACATTCCCCTCCTCCAGGAGAAATGGCAACAGCCAAAGGATAAATAAAAGATACCTCAAAATCAGGCCTCAGAAAGCAGAAGGGAGCTGCAGTCAGAGAGCTGTACCCAAGAAGGAGTTGGGGGTAGGGAAGGGGAAGGCTTGCTGAAAGAGGTGCCAGAGTCAACTCAGCAGGACAGCCATATACCCAGCTCCAGATTCTGATGTACGTTACAATAGTGTACATTTGAGTAACTATTCATTTCAGTTGAGTTATTCTGACTTTCACCTATGTGATGGAGATCAGAATCTGGCCCATTAATACACAGAACCTTGGGCCCATTTTATCCTGCCAACGTGTGTCAAGGCTGTTCTGGGGGGATCCGCCTTTACAGGTGAGTATGTTGTTCAATTACCCATACTCATCCCAAGCTTTGGTTCTCTGCTGACACTGCCAGGGACGCTGCATAATGGTATGTGCCAACTGTGTTTTTCAACAAAGCCTTGGTGAGAAGCTCTGCATTAGTTTTAGTAATTAGCCATCTTTGTCCAACCAACAGCGTGTGATGTTTTTTCTGGTAATATATCTAAAGATTTTGTTTGCCTCTGGTAAACTAAACCCTGTTAATGGTTCTTTCCAAGGCTTTGTAGTCTCAATCAAGAAAACATTTGTTAACCTCTGTTGTCCTCCAACTGCAAGCCAATTTCAAGTTTATTAAATTGAAATGGGCCTTTAAAGAAATCAGAGCAACTTTGCACTTGCTTGCATATACAAAATATAATTTCTTTGATTCAATATAATCTAGTTTTCATTACTGTCATGACGCCACTGAAATTATTGTACCACAAATTTTAATTTAAATGCATAGGTGAACTCATCTATGGCATCTAACATTTTTGCTTGTTACCTGATTTTTTATATATATATAGCCACTGAATCATGAGGTTCTTTCAAACCCGCTTAATTCATGTACATAGCAGAGCTTTGCAACGCAATGGTTCCATTCTTATTGCACCTTGCCTTATGATGTACAAGAATGTTTTGTTTAAGAATATAGGAAATTTCATTCCTTATCAGCCAAATTCCATCTAGCCTGGTATCTTCTCTAACAGAGGCTAGTACCAGATGCTTCAAAAGAAGGTGCAAGCACCATGTACCAACATGCTCATAAGGAAAGTTATTTTTTAATTCCGGTTAGATAGTGGTATTTTATTCTCTGAAATATATGAGGTATAAACCCTTATGCATCAATATAACTGTACATGTCTTTATCCACATAAACGCCTAATTCGTGTTTTGATCCTGCTAAAGATACCGCAAAGACTGCCCTGTATCGGGGGTCCAAGAATCAGTTATATTTTTTGTTTTGTTTTAAGAACTTTCTCCCCCTCCTCCATGAAAAACTCTTAGTTCTCAGTATAAAGTGATTTTATACTCTCAAATTTGCTGATACAGTACCCAGCTTGGGGGGGGGGGGGGGGGGGGGAGAGAGGGAATGTGTAGGGTGTGACAGCAAGCTCAAATAAGGGAGAAAAAGACAGAGGGCTTCTAGAATGAGCAGCCTCTATGAATCAGCCAATGGGATTTCTGTCAGCTTCTTGAGAAACATACGGTTAGATTTTGGGGCTGCATGAAAGCGCATTTAAAGAGGAACTAAAAAATCAATCATAAGCATTTGAAGAGCCAGCATCACCTAGCAGACCAAATTTCTCTGTAACACTGCCACCCCTAATTTGATTCACACATTTTCCTTAAATACGCTAAATGAAGGAGCTCACGTAATCCAAGAATTAATAAGTGAAGTAACACATTGATGAACAAACTGTAGAAGAAAAGCGTCATTAGATAACAGAATAAAACCTGCTTGTCCACAAAAATAACACAGTCAAACCAACAAGAACAAAAGCAAAAGGTGGAAGAGAGCAGTGAAATAGCAAGAATGTATCAAATGTATACAAAAGGGAAAGCAGCGTGAGGGCAAGAAGCCAGACACATTACACATGACATAAGTAAATAAATCAAAGGAAGTGAGATTAAAACCAGAATTAACTGGAGGAGGGGGAGATCTATAGCACCTGCATAGAGGTGTCCACCCCATGGAGATTAATATCACACAGTCTATGAAAAATATGATTTGTAGTGGCTGAATAGAGATAGTATGAAAAAAGTCACATTTCAAAATCAGACACAGAAAAAAAAATCACTATCACCATATGATGAATTTCAATCTACAACAGCATCCATCAGGAAACACAATGGTATCTGTTTGTCAAAAAGCTCTTGCTAATTTGATTTTACATTGCAACTGATGCTTCAACCACCCCAGTTTAAAAATAAAGAGGGGAAGTTCAGCTTTCAAAATCAATTTTACAAACAAATATTTTCAGCTGAAATAATTCACACTAATATTGAAGAAATAATTTTTCTAAATTAAGCAGTTTTTCACTTTTGAAAAACAAACATTTTTCAATGACTAATGCAGTATCACTGACTATCCATTCCTGATGACCTCTTCTTCATATGCACGGTCTGTGTGATGTCTTCTTTGACAGCTTGTTTGTGTTATATTACCCCACATTGAAATGTAAACATTCAGTAAACCTGGTTGAAAAAGGAACAAAAAAGTAGAAATTTTGGAAAACTGGAAATTGTTTTCTAACCTACTTTGTTTTATTATTGTCCAATGTGTTTTCCAAATTTTTCCATAGACATTTACAAAAACAAGAACAGAAAAAATTAAGAAACCCATGTTCAATCACTGATACGCCATTTGATGGTCTCTTATTTCTCTGTGCTTCCATTACTACCCCATCTGTAAATGAAGAGAATAATGTTTTATCTACTTTCCTCACTTGACACACATATGCCTGATACTCGCCTCCCGAGGCAAGTATTCTTCTCTCAGTTAAGTCAGGGAAGAAGGAACTGAGGAGGGCAGCGGAAGCACTTCAAAGACATACTGAAAGTACACGTTGAAAAGGGAGGCATCAACCCAACAAACTGGGAGGACTCGGAGCAGAGCAGAACACAGTGGCGCCACACCATACACCAAGCCACAGCTCACTTTGAGGAGAACAGACGTGCTCACGAGACAGAGAAGCTGCAAAGGAGGAATGAAAGGGCATAACAGTCCAGCCAACAACTATGTATCCTCCAACATTACACCTGTCACTTTTGTGGGAAAAGCTGCAGGGCACAAATTGGGCTCCTCAGCCACCTAAAAACCCACCAATGAACCCCCTTAGCAGACATCATCCTCGCATTGAGGGACAGCCAAAGAAGAGTAGTTTGCATACTGAGCAGACGTTTTCAGAGAATTATCCACAACCTCTTTTTTAAATGGCAACAGTTAATTTAGGCACCATCATTTTGTATGTACAGTTGGGGATTATGTTTTCCAATGTGCATTACTTTGCATTTATCAACACTGAATTTCATCTCAATCTTGTTGCCCTGTTACCTAGTTTTGTGAGATCCTTTTGTAACTCTTTGCAGTCAGCTTTGGACTTAACTATCTTGAGTAATTTTGTATTGTCTGCAAACTTTGCCACCTCACTTTTTACCCCTTTTTCCAGATCATTTATGAATACACTGAATAGCACTGCTCCCATGAAAACTGACCATTTATTCTTTGTTTCCTATCTTTTAACCAGTTACTGACCATGAAAGGACCTTCCCTCTTAGTGTATGACTTTACTTTGCTGAAGAGCTTTTGGTAAGGAACCTTGTTAAAGGCTTTCTGAATGTCCAAGTTCACTATATCCACTGGATCACCCTTATCACATTTGTGACACCCTCGAAGAATTCTAATAGATTGGTGAGGCATGATTTCCCTTTACAAAAGCTGTATTGACTCTTCCCCAACATCTCTTGTTCATATATGTGTCTCATAAATTTGTTCTTTACTATACTTTCAACAATTTGCCTGGTATTGAAGTTAGGCTTAGCAGCCTGTAATTACCAGGATTATCTCTGGAACCTTTTTAAAAAACCAGTGTCACATTCGCTATCTGGTGCCGAGGCTGATTCCGCAATTTCATATTTGAAAACTCTTGGATGAATACCATCTAGTCCTGGTGACTTATTACTATTTAATTTACCAGTTTGTTCCTAAACCTCCTCTCTATTTACAGCTCAATCTGGGACAGTTCTTCAAATCTGTCACCTAAAAAGACTGGCTCTTTCTCACATACTCTTCAGAAAAGAGCAATGCAAAGAATTCATTTACATTCTCCACAATGGCCTTGTCTTCCTCGAGTGCTCTTTTAGCACCTTGAGCATGCAGTGGCCCCATGGATTGTTTGGCAGGCTTCCTGATTCTGAAGTACTTAAAAATGTTTATTGTTAGTTTTTGTGTCTTTTGCGAGTTGCTCTTCAGAAATTTTTTTTCGCCTGCCTAATTATACTTTTACACATGAACTGCTGTACCTCAGTATGATTTGATTTTCAATTTTTAAAGGATGTCTTTTTGCCTCTTTTACCTTATTGGATAGCTTATAGCAGCAGTTTTTTGGTTCTCTTATACTTTTTTTTTTTTTTTTAAAAATTGGGGGTATATATATATAGTTTGACCCTCTATTATGGTGTTTTAAAAAAATTTCCATTCAGCTTGCAGGCATTTCACTTGTGACTGTTCCTTTTAATGTCTGTTTAATTAGCTTCCTCATTTTAGTGTAGTTACCTTTTTGAAGTTAAATGCTACCGTGGTGGGTTTCTTTGGTATTTCTCCTCCTAGGATTCTAGGGTGACTGAATATTTTTAAATATAAAAATAACTGGTTACAAATACAATAGTTGAAAAAATAATTAAAAATGTAATTCTGGTGGATAGAGAATGCTGTCTGGCTGTACACCACAGTCTGATTTCAGTCTCTGTGTACCAAACTCTTGTCTTAGTAAGGTGACCTTTGAGTCAGTTTGCTCCAGTTCTCTGCAGGTTATGTGGCCTTACATGACTGTTCCCTCTGTCCGGAAATCTTAAACTCAACCTCAGACAACCACACAATGAAAGGGAAACATCTTAGAGAGGTCAGTTTGAGCAAAATAAATGTGACTGCGTTAAATGATATTATTCCTGTTTTTTCTTTATATCTACAGGCTAGGGAGTAAAGATGGTCAGTATAGTGTACTAAAGCAGCAAAGGCAGTCAATGCTGTATTAAAAAAGTACGGGCGGCTTAGGAATGTCATTCTTATAAGTATACGTGTTTGATTTGAATATTAGCAGAGGAAACATATGCAGGAGAAAGGCATTAATTTATACAAATGATTGGAGGACCCACGGCCAGTTAGCTAGTAAGTGAAGAAACATAAAGCAAGACAATGTACCACAAAATGTACTTAGTTAATAACTGTAGTTTCAGGAGAGGGGTCTAAGGAATAAAGGACAAGGAAAAATGTGGGAGGGTACATCCAAAGCCATGAACTGCATCTGAGAATTAACATGCTAATTTTATTCTACAGTAGATGTCTGGAGTTTCCAGGGTGCTCCCACAGCAACATTTGGACTATCGTGGAAACCCAAACCGTATGGCACTACCTGTCACTGTGCATCTCTAGAGAAAAACCTATATTCCCCTTGTGAATCTTTCAGGATCACCACTGAGAACAGATTATTTATTTATTTATTTGAGATTTATGTTTAGATAAATTACTTAAGACTTTCTTTATTGCTTTTCATCGGTTACAGTTTGGTAATGTAGCAGATGAGGCCAAGTCAGACACCGAAGGACTGAATAAAGTCTTGACTAAGTCTTCATGGTTTTTATGGCATCTATTGTATAGATCGGTGATACTCAGACCTCAGTGGTTCAGGAACCAAACTAGTGATCAATAGGATCCAAAAGAGCTACAATACTAGGAGTTCATTATTTCATTTACATCCACCCCCCATTTCTTTTATATATATATATGTACGTATGTATGTATTTTCTCACAGCAAAATGACTGACCAAGTATTCTACAATCAGTTAACAACATAGTAAAAGCATCCTGATTGGTTAATAATTAACTCACACAGTGTTTTAATATAATGTGCTGCAAAGAGCCGCAGGAGACACATTAAAGAGGCACTTACGGCTCCCAAGCCTCAGTCTGAGTCTCACTGGTATAGATAAAGTTTCCTGCATGCGAAATGGCAACCTGGGATTACAGTCCCTTTGTGGGTTTTGCTGGCAAGAGTTTCATGACTTCCTTGGAGACATACTCATTTCCTGATTCTGCAAAGCACTGAAAAACCTGCAAAGACGACAACATTCCAAACGGGAAGTGACTTATCTATTTGAATACAGATATTACGCATCACTTCCAGTCCCACCTATTAGTAAGTTTGCCTGACACTGACTATTCTAATACCCTATTTTCAGTTGCCTACAGAGTTGCCAAACCTTAAATGTTTGGGCTGACATTTTCCATTCCTAGCTGTTATGTGCGGTTGGTTTTTTTTTGGGGGGGGACGGGGACGGGGGGTATGAAAATTTTCATGCACAATGGTTCAGCTGTTTCCAAGAATGAGGATATAAAAAGAATGTTTTAACCATGTGTGATACAGCATGGCCAGAGGGCAGCAGCAGAGTGTTAGAAGGGAGCTTTATTCCCTGTAGAGGGAAGAAAGTTTGCTATAGATTAATTAAAGCACCTGAAGCCAGTCACATGATAAAAACCCCCCACTTCAATCAGACAAAGGAGGAGTTGAAGCAGAGTGGATTGGTGTTGGAGCAGAGAGCAGTTGGAGGGAAGCAGAGGAGAGTTTGGAGAAGTGCTGCGGTGGGCTAAGAAGACCAAGACCCTAGGTAAAGGGACACCTGGTTTGTGCAGAGGGAGGGCAGGAAGCCCCACAAGCTGAAGGGCAGGAGAGGGAAGTAGCCTAGGGGAAGGAACCGCTAGTTCAAGTGGTTTACCACTATCCCTAGGGCCCCTGGGCCAGGTCCCTCCCTCTCCACTCCCCTCCTCTAGGACACTAGTGGGGAAGCTGATACCCCAGTTCAGAAGCAAGAAACGGTGCCCTGAACCCCCGCCCCCTCCTCCCAAGAAGAGAAAGCGCAAGACCCATCATAGTAGTGCCGGCAATTTGCCACACGTTAAAAAATTCTGTTAACCATTTTTTAAAAAACCCTCTAAGTACCTACATGCTTTAGAGCAGGGACTTGAAATTTGGCAAAAAATCTGCCCAACTTTAGCTAAGTTATGAGCCTTTGAAAACTGCAGTCTGCTCAAGCTTAGTGGAGACTTTACATTTCAGCACTAAAAATCTCTGACGATTCCATCATCACTAAGGTCTGGGCTGCTGTGAGGTCCAGCTCCAGACATGTGAACTGAGAGCAGGGAGGCTGTCTGTCCTCTGCTCTCAATGACTCCCTGCTGGGCCCAGGCAGCACGGAGGAGGAAGCTGTCTAATGCAAATGCAGAAGGGACAAGTGCAAGACCTGTAGGTGGATGGGGGGGGGGGGGGCGGAATATTTCCCTATCCTGGGTAAAAAGCCTGGTGGAGGAGTGGAAGTTGGGATTGGAGGAACACAACTGAGACTGGCTGCACAAGTAGATGAGACTGGGAGCGGGACAGGGAAATGGGAGCCAGTGGGGCTGGGGGAATGGAGGGGAGACTGAAATCAGATGAAGAGCTGGTGATAGACTGGGATTGGTTGGGAAGGGAGACTAGTATTGAGAACGGAGAACATGTGGAGCAGGGGAAGTGCAGGCTGAGAATTAGAATTGCGAAGATCCAAACAACAACGCCTCTATCTTGCTCCTCATTATTTAGGAGACTTGTTTCGCTAACCCTTAGCACCAGTTTCAAATAATGATAGAAATCTGTAAATGTAGAATTGTATCTCTCATTTCAGGATGTCCAAGAGGACTTCCTAAAGTGCATTGCCCCATGTGCTGCTGATGCCACACAGAGTGCATGTTCTCTGGGCAGTTCCTGCTCACCCAAGCACTCTGGGAAAGCTGCCTATATCCTCAGAAAACTCTACCAATACACACACGGTTTACAGCATGGTAGAAATGGGTGACACAGCCTCTTACTAGTTACCAAATCAAGTTCTAAAGAGTTGAGTGTAATGTAACAGGGTCTTAAACTAGCAAGATCTGAGCATCACACAGAAAGCTATTAAACAGCAGTTACAATTGCTGTCTTCCAAACAATTTGATATGAAATTTTAGAACAAATTCCACACCACTAAAGTAACAGTAATAACAGTATAAAAAAGTAATGCTATGAAAACTATAAAAGTTGCCAATTCATTGTTCCCTACCTCCCCCGTTTTTTTAGGCAACATGACAGTTGACGGGATTGTCCAGAAAACATTTTTAAATGCTAAAAAAACCAAAAACAAACGCTTACCTAACTTTTTGCAATTGTTGTTCTTCGAGATGTGTTGCTCGTGTCCATTCCATTCTAGGTGTGCATGTGCCCATGTGAACAGTCGTTGGAGACTTTTGTCTTAGTAGTATCCATAGGGTTGGCTGTATCGCCCTCTTGAGTACCATGCTCATTTTTGTATATTAGGCACCACCAACCCTACGCCCTCTCAGTTCCTTCTTGCTGGCAACTCTCACATAGGAGTAGGGCGGCAGGTAATGGAATGGACATGAGCAAAGCATCTCGAAGAACAATAGTTACAAAAGGGTAGGTAACCGTTTTTCTTCAAGTGCTTGCTCATGTCGATTCCATTCTAGGTGACTCACAAGTAGTATCCTCAGAAGTGGACTTGGAATTCACAATCTAGCAGCTTGCAGTACTACTCTACCGAAGCCAGACCTGGGTTCCTAATCTGCTGGGTAATTGTGTAATGGGATGTGAACGTTTGGACGGATGACCAGGTGGCCACCCTACTGATGTCCTGGATAGGCACTTGGACCAGGAAAGCTGCCAAAGAGGCTTGCGCCCTGGTTGAGTGGGTGGTTACGATCGTCAGAGGTGGCACCTTTGCCTGATCATAGCAGCAGTGAATGCAGGTAGTGATCCAAGAAGAAATTCTTTGAACGGACACTGCATGATCTTTCATCCTGTTGGCCACCATGAAGAACGATTGCGTTGACTTCGGAATGGCTTGGTCCTTTCAACGTAGAAGGCTAGTGCTCTCCTTATACTTACGGAATGCAACTATGCTCCTCCTCCGACTTATGTGGCTTTGGGGAAAAAACAGGCAAGTAAATGTTCTGACCTGTATGAAACTGTGAGACCATCTTGGGCAGGAAAGCTGGGTGCAGCCACAGCTGGACCTTGTTTTTTTTAGAAGACCGTATAGGGCGGTTCCAAAGTAGCACTCTAATCTCAGAGACCCGACAGCCAGATGTTATTGCAACCAAGAACGTGACCTTTCAGGAAAGGAGAAGGAGAGAGCAGGAATCCAGAGGCCGGGGGTCGGGGGACAGTCCTGTTAGCTGCAACAGCACGAGATTCAGGTCCCACACATGCGGGTAGAGGCACTCGAGGACCCTGAGGAACCTGGCAGTCATGTCCTGGGTGAAAATGGACCTACCCTCGAGCGGCGGATGGAAAGCCAAAATAACGGCAAAGTGGATCTTGATAGATGAAAGGAACAGGCCTTAGAGATTGAGATGCAGAAGCTAGTTAAGGATCAACTGCAGCGAGGTCTGCTCGGGCTGAATGCCTTTATCCGAGGTCCAACAAGCGAACCGCTTCCATTTGGCCAGGTAGGTCGCTTCGGTGGAGGGTTTTCTGTTGTCAAACAGGGCCTGCTGGACAGTGGCTAAGTACTCCTGCTCCTCCGCATTTAACCATGCAGCAGCCAAGCCGTGAGGTGCAGCACCGCCAAGTTCAGATGCAGAAGACTGCTGTGGTTTTGGGACAGCAGCTGTGTTCCCTGTAAGCTGCATGGTTTGGTGGCCGCCCAGGAGAGAGTCAAATGCTGTGCAATTGATTAGCAGAGCCAAGCACATCCAGCTGGCAGCGTGTGTTCAGGTGCCCGCCCCGTGCTGCTTTCCAGCCATGTTGCTCCTGCAACTGCTCTCAGGACCCTCCTGCTGGCTGTGCAAAGTGTGGGAGGTGGGGGGGGAAGGAGAGTGCTGATGTCAGGGTGTTGTCCCCCCCGCCCCCATCTCCACAGAGCAGGGTAGAGGGGACAGGGTTCAGGACTCGCAGCAGCTCTGAGGTCTGAACAAACCTTCAGGTGAGTGAGTGCCTTAAAGAGACAGCGCACTCCTCAGCAGCCAGCATACAAAATCTCTCCCTCTCTCTCTCTCTCTCTCACACACACCCCTTCCAACACTGTTGTTGTTCTTGGTACTTCCTGCAATGCACATATATTCTCTGTAATTTTATTCTTTCGAAGTGTGTTTTTTAGTTTTTTTGACTGGTCTATGCATTGCATAATTTTTATTTCTCTCTTACACCTAAATTTAATTCTGTGAGTAGTGAGTTCTAAAATGCCTAACTTTTCCTTATCCTTACTAGTAACTTTTAAAAATATATATTATATCTAGTTTTTTTGTTTCTACAGGTGGTGCACATCTGGCCATTACCTTGGTGCACGTAACAAAATTTATTCTGCACATGGATGGAAAAAATTAGAGGGAACATTGGACAGCAGGTCCAGCCTGAGTGGCAGCTGTAACAGAGCAGCCACCAAGAGGACCAGCAGCATACCGAACCAGTGCTGGCGCGGCCAAGCCAGAGCTATGAGGATCACCTTCACCCTGTCCTGCTTGATTTTCATGAGGACTCTGTGAATTAGCGGCACTGGAGGGAAAAAGTACAACAGCGCTCCTGACCACGGGAGCAGAAAAGCGTTCAACTGGAAGCCTGTCAATCCCCCAAATCAAGCAAAAAATGTGGCATTTCCTGTTCTGCCTGGACTCAAACAGGTCCACCTGGGTTGTTCCCAATTCTGGAAGATGAAGCTGACCATTTCTGGATGAAGGGACCACTCGAGAAGGTCCTGCTGAGCCAATATGCCAAAGCGTTCCTGGCCCTGGGGAGGTGTGCGGCTACAAAATGGATGCCGTCTTGAACACAGAAGTTCTGGAGCCTGAGGGCTTCCTGGCAAAGGGCAGACGACCTGTACTGTCTGTCAGGACTTGGACCGCCCTGCTTTTTATGTGAGGTAGGAAGGCTTGGCAGGCCAGGTGAACTGCTCTGAGCTCCCTGATGTTGATGTGTAGGGAGCAATTGTGACTTGATCAATGACCTTGAGTACTGAGATCTCCCAGGTGGGCTCCCCACCCCAGGTCCGAGGCATCAGAGATAAGGGTCACTGATGGGGATGGAGCCGCGAAGGGAACCCCCTCCAATACCGATGCATGATTCTACCACCATTTGAGTGACAACAGTACATGGTCCGGGGCCGTGACCACACAGTCCACGCTGTGTCTGTTGGGGATGTAGACCAATGTCAGCCATTCCTGCAGGGGCCTGAGGCGGAGCCGCGTGTGCCAGACCACATAAGTACAGACTGCCATGTGGCCAACAAACGCAGGCACGTGTGAGCAGTGGTGAGAGTGTGGGCTTGCATACACAAGATCAGGTCCGCCATGGCTTGGAACTGAGCCTTGGGGAGGAAGGCTCTGGCCTGAGTAGGGTCGAGGATCACTCCAGTGAACTCTATGCATTGCACTAGAATTAAGGTAGATTTTTTCTCGTTTATTAACGGCCCCAGGTTGCTACAGGTGGAGCAAACCCGATCAAGATGCCGCCACACCTGATCCTGGGACTAGCCCTTTATTGGCCAGTCGTCAAAGTATGGATACATTTGCACACCTCGACACCTCAGGTAAGTGGTCACTGACTCTATGCACTTTGTAAACACTCTCAGGACTGATGAGAGACCGAAGGGAAGTGCTGTAAATTTAAAATAGCGGTGGCCCAGCACAGAACAAAGGAAACACCTGTGCCATGGGAAAAAGGAAATATGCGTCCTTCAAGTTGAGGGCGGCATACCAGTCTCCTGGGTCCAGGGCAGGAATAATGGAGGCCAGAGAGACATGGGAGACTTTAAGACCGTGGAGCTGTGCGTCGGTCAGCTCTGAAAAGAACTCTGCTCCCTCAAATGGGAGGACCTGAAGGGTAATCTGCATTTCCTGGGACAGCCCAGAGGATTGTAACCAGGAGCTGCACCTCATGACCACTGCAGAGGCAACTACCCTGGTCGCCGAGTCCATAGAGTCCCAAGCCATCTGGAGGGCACCTCTCGTCACCGCTTTGTTCGCGTCTACCAAGGCGGCAAACTCCTGGGCTCAGTCCTGTGACAGATCTTCCTTAAACTTGTTGATGGAATCTCACGAGTTGAAGTTGTACCTGCCTAGTAGGGCCTGATGGTTAGATACCTGAAACTGCAGGCTGGCTGTTGAATACACTTTTCTGTCAAATAAGTCCAGCCTCTTGGCTTCTTTATTTTTTGGTGTGCCACTTGCCTGGCCCTTCCTCTCTGTTTTGTTGATGACAGACATGACCAGATGCTCAAACCCCTTTGTGGGGACATAATATTTATTTTCCACATTCCTGAAGGTAGGTGGAATGGAACAGGGTGTCTGCCACAGAGACTTGACAATTTTAAGGACTCCTGGGTGCGCAACCTAGGCCAGAGCGGAGGAGGGTATGACATTAAAGTGGTCATTATACTCCTCTGCTAGCTCCTTGACCTCCAACTTCAGGTTGGCAGCCACCCTTTTGAGCAGGGCCTGATGCTCCTTGAAATCATCGGGGGGGGGTGGAGGTGGGAAGGGCTGCTCTTTTGCGAGGGGTCCACCACCGTTTCGTCCGGAGATGACTGCAAAGCAAGGGGAAGGGCAGCTTCCCCATTCTCATCTGGGGACAGCTCCTTGGGCATCGGGGCCCGCTCTGCCGCCCCCACATCGGATTTGGCACTGTGCTCTAACGTGGGTGCTGGCTGTGCTGAGCCGCTTGTCCTCTGCATCCTGGGAGAAACAGTGGGAGTACAGAACCAGCATAACAGGTACTCCCCATGCATTCCAGTACTGCCACGAGTGGGCCATTTCCTCTGCCTCCATGCTGCTGCCGCAGGATCTGCACTGGTCTCACGTGATGGTGTTGATTCACATTTTATAGGTGAGGGGCTGAACTCCCCTTCAGGCTTGGACCATTGCCTTTCTGGTGACAAGGGTGGAGCCATACACACCTGAGTCTGCTAACTGATCCTTGTCAGCAACCGGTAAGGAGAAGACGAGGACCGGTGTGCTTGCTTGAAGAGGGGTACTGGGAAGCCGGAGATCGGTGCTATGACCGCGAACGATCCCACACCGGGGAGTGATCGACACCCGAGAGACTGCATAGGTGATAGTGATATCTGCTTGAGGGCCCTCTTTATGGAGGCTGCGCTTTGTCCTCCCTCAGAGCCTTCTCGATCGGACTCCATGCCCAGCACCTTGGCATCAGGGCACAGCACACCACTGGTACCGGAAGCCACATGGCATCATTCCCCCTCCCCGGTTTCTAAGAAACGGTTAAAGTTGACGGGCCTATTGGCACTGCAGAAGAAGGGCACTTTGGGAAAAGGACCTGTATCAGGCCACTTGCCTGCCCCGGAGCTACTTGGAGCTACCGCTGTGGTCAGACCCCCTAGCCCAGCCAGGGACCTGCCTCCGACTCCGGTGAGCGGCAGGGGGTCCTGGCCCCTAGTGGGGTCATCTGTGCCCGAAGCAGGCCCAGCAGCCAAAAAGCAAGTAGGTTGGCCAGCACTGCAGACGCCAAGCCAGACTACAGACCCAGCTAAGGCCCCGGCATTTATGGGTAAGCCGGTTATGGGACTGCCCCATAAAGCAGCGAAGCGTCCCCCGGCCCTGGACTGTTGCCGTTAGTCCCCATCACCGTGGCTTTGGACACCGGCACCGTAACCTTGATCCTCGGTTAGAAGACACAGGTCCCCGATGCCAAGGTCTCCGCCTGCAAGGCATGGGACACCTGAGTCATGGCGCCAATCCCCCAAACTTCCGCAAACAGCTCTCATGGAGGGTCAATAATGGGCAGTGGCCAGCTGCACGATGAGCATGGCTTAAAGCCTGGGGAATGGGGCATGCCCTGCTCCGAGATGAAGTCCTAGCTGGGACTCTAACTCCTAAACTACTACTAACACTTAACTTAAAGGTATAAGTAAGTAACTATCAACTAACAACAAAGAAGACAGAAGAATGGACTGTAAGAACTGCTAATGTGCTTCTGATGTAAGACAAGGTGCTCCAATCAACTGTCAGAGGCGGTAAGAAGGAATTGAGAGGGCATAGGATCGGCAGCACCCAATATACCAATGATGATTGTGCATATGCCTACAGCCAACCCTACGATGACTGTGCACGTGGGTGCGTGCATACCTAGAATGGAATTGATATGAGCAAGCACTCGAAGAAGAACCCCTAAATATTAAGAAGCCTCAGTACTTTCAGCTGCATTTGTTGACATTTGGGCATTCTTATGTTGCTAAAATCTTGTGCAACATTTTGAAATTTGTCCCTCACATGGCTCAAATGTGAAAAGCAGCAAAAGAGGTATGTGGGAGGAAGAGGCAGGCAATAATTTAGGTTATAAGCATCTAGATCCTTAGCTAAGCATTAGACTACAAAATTACCTAGTGTCTTTGCAATAATCATCTCTGGTCTCTATACAGAGCCAGGGAAGACTGAAACTGTTATTGACCTGGAAGAAGAAACAGAGAATTCAGCATTCAGTAATAAAAAGCAATTTATAAGAAAATAAAAGTTTAATGTGTAATATGACATATTTCTGTCAATGATTACACAAGTGTCCCCTTCATTTCCTCTTATTAAAATAATTATGACAACCTATGTCAGTCTTTTTTTCAAGCCTGGCATTTTCACAGGGTGACCATCCTTTTAAGAATAAGGTTAAATAATAATAGAAACATATTTCTGATATGCAGAAGTCATCTGATATTAAGCTTATTCGCTTTCAGAAACAACAGCAGTGAGGAGTTTGTGCACTGAGTGTAAGTGAAATGATTTAACTTCTTATTTTAACAAGAGGGTAATTAGAGCTCTCTGCTAAGTTGACATACATGCAACAAAACCAGGTCAAGCCAAAGTATACTGACAAGCTTCTCTGTGTTACGTAACTCAACCAGAACTAGGTTTGTTTCTAGTTTTCCAACTTTGCTGTCAATTGCTAACTATAAAACTGCAAATCAGATGTAGTCCAGTGTGAAATTTTCCCACAGCTGTCAAATAATAAACTTGCAAAGCTCTGAAAAGAGAATTTAGTTCACTAACCACAATATACATTCAATTTTACTTCCTGCATGACCAGCACATCTACGTGAGCTGCTTGTGCAAAACCTTTAGGGAGTTAATAGGACACATTTAAGAACACAGTGTTAATCCAGTTATCCTCTATGCTGCTAATTATCCATATAGGCAGTTACAGTGGTGACACAAGTTAATTATCATCCTGTAGCAGGAGTTATAATACCGTAAGTCCATTTCCTCACTGTAATGCATGACACTAACACTGCATGATGTCATGGCTAAACAGAAATTATCTAGTGTCAGCACTGTATATTCCACTGATTTTCACTGCTGTTCTCCCCAGTCTTATTCACTTTCATTATTTATGAGACTTGTCTCACTAACCCTCAGCAACAGATCCAAATAATGATAGGAATCTGTCAGTGTAGAATTGTATTGCTCAAAACAATAACCACAGTTCCTGGAAATGTCAATATGTCAATTGAGGGTAGCACAGCTCTCAATAAACCAACATTTCGTAAAAACAAAAGAAAAATCTGAAAAAAAAATATTCATGCACAGAGAAAAGAAATGTAATTCCACTGAGTTCCTCTATAGCAACGTGGAACAGCGAAGTTCATTATTCCTGCCAGTAGGTGGAGACAAAAACAATCATGCTCACATTACTTCCAAAGATCTTTCTACAGAAATTCAATCTTCAGTTATTTAATATTCATATAGCACCACTGCTGTAATGTAAAGAGGTGGCAAATAAGATCCTTTATAAAAGGACAGAAACAAAATCTGTTTTGATTAATTTTATTAGGATGATTTTGCTACCTCTTTTGGGACACTGCTTACCCAAGGGACAGCAGGACAAGTGGACTTTGCGAACCAGATGAGCAGCGGCGAACCACCTGAGCAGCGGGGGACAGCAGAGCAGCTCACAGCAGGAGTTTGCCTGGGACTGGTAAGTATCCGAGTGTGTGTGTGTTTGCTTGCTGAGGAAGTATCCGAGCGTGTGTTTGCTGGGAGGGCAGTGTGAGAGCCTGAGTGAGTGTCTGATTGGCTGCTAGCCTGCAGGGGGCGGGCATTAGGGTGTCCATTTGTTTGTGTCAGGGAAGCCTGGCTGTTTAAAAATAGCCAGAGCTTCGCGAACCAGCTGAGCAGCGGGTGGACAGCAGAGCAGCTCACAGCAGGAGTTTGCCTGGGAGTTCGCCTGGAGTGAGCCCAGTGAGGCTTACGTCTTGCAAACTGCTCTGAGGAAGCTCATAGTAGGAAGGTGATATGGAGGGGGGGGCGGGGGGGTTCAGCTGTTGTGACCTGCAGTGGATGTGCCATGTTTGTCTTTCTTCCACAGGACAGAAGCGACTTTGTCTGTACAAAGTGCAAGCTGGTCTCCATATTGGAAGAGAAGATTGAAGGTCTGGAGCAACAGATAACGACCCTGCGTTGCATACGAGAAACGGAGGATTTTCTGGACAAAACTCAGGATATGCTTCTAGGGGCACAAAGCTCTAAAGATATAGAGCAGGTTGCACAGAGGAGCCAAGAGCCCAGTGAAGAAGCTTGGCAACATGTGACCTCCAGAAGAGGTAAGCGGAATGTCCGGGTTCCAGTAACACAGACACAGGTAACTAACCGCTTTCATGTTCTCTCCACAGGTACCGTTGCGGAGAGTGGACCAGATGATATGTCTGGAGCGAGAAAGCAGAAGGAGACTCCGCTGGTTGGAAGGCATGAGATGCGATGTCTTGAGGTTGGGGGTTCCACGACCACCACTCCCAAGAGGAGAAGGCGGGTGGTGGTGGTCGGGGACTCTCTCCTCCGGGGGACTGAGTCATCTATCTGCTGCCCTGACCGGGAAAACCGAGAAGTCTGCTGCTTGCCAGGGGCTAGGATTCGCGATGTGACGGAGAGACTGCCGAGACTAATCAAGCCCTCGGATCGCTACCCCTTCCTGCTTCTCCACGTGGGCACCAATGATACTGCCAAGAATGACCTTGAGCGGATCACTGCGGACTACGTGGCTCTGGGAAGAAGGATAAAGGAGTTGGAGGCGCAAGTGGTGTTCTCGTCCATCCTTCCCGTGGAAGGAAAAGGCCTGGGTAGGGACCGTCGAATCGTCGAAGTCAACGAATGGCTACGCAGGTGGTGTCGGAGAGAAGGCTTTGGATTCTTTGACCATGGGATGGTGTTCCATGAAGGAGGAGTGCTAGGCAGAGACGTGCTCCATCTTACGAAGAGAGGGAAGAGCATCTTTGCCAGCAGGCTGGCTAACCTAGTGAGGAGGGCTTTAAACTAGGTTCACCGGGCGAAGGAGACCAAAGCCCTGAGGTAAGTGGGAAAGCGGGATACCGGGAGGAAGCACAGGCAGGAATGTCTGTGAGGGGAGGGCTCCTGCCTCATACTGGGAATGAGGGGCGATCAACAGGTTATCTCAAGTGCTTATATACGAATGCACAAAGCCTTGGAAACAAGCAGGGAGAACTGGAGGTCCTGGTGATGTCAAGGAACTATGACGTGATTGGAATAACAGAGACTTGGTGGGATAACTCACATGACTGGAGTACTGTCATGGATGGTTATAAACTGTTCAGGAAGGACAGGCAGGGCAGAAAAGGTGGGGGAGTAGCACTGTATGAAAGGGAGCAGTATGACTGCTCAGAGCTCCGGTACGAAACTGTAGAAAAACCTGAGTGTCTCTGGATTAAGTTTAGAAGTGTGTGCAACAACAGTGATGTAGTGGTGGGAGTCTGCTATAGACCACCGGACCAGGGGGATGAGGTAGATGAGGCTTTCTTCCGGCAGCTCACGGAAGCTACTAGATCGCATGCCCTGATTCTCATGGGTGACTTTAATTTTCCTGATATCTGCTGGGAGAGCAATACAGCAGTGCATAGACAATCCAGGAAGTTTTTGGAAAGCGTAGGGGACAATTTCCTGGCGCAAGTGCTAGAGGAGCCAACTAGGGGGGGCGCTTTTCTTGACCTGCTACTCACAAACCGGGTAGAATTAGTGGGGGAAGCAAAAGTGGATGGGAATCTGGGAGGCAGTGACCATGAGTTGGTTGAGTTCAGGATCCTGACGCAGGGAAGAAAGGTAAGCAGCAGGATACGGACCCTGGACTTCAGGAAAGCAGACTTCGACTCCTTCAGGGAACGGATGGCCAGGATCCCCTGGGGGACTAACATGAAGGGGAAAGGAGTCCAGGAGAGCTGGCTGTATTTCAAGGAATCCCTGTTGAGGTTACAGGGACAAACCATCCCGATGAGTCGAAAGAATAGTAAATATGGCAGGCGACCAGCTTGGCTTAATGGTGAAATCCTAGCGGATCTTAAACATAAAAAAGAAGCTTACAAGAAGTGGAAGGTTGGACATATGACCAGGGAAGAGTATAAAAATATTGCTCAGGCATGTAGGAATGATATCAGGAGGGCCAAATCGCACCTGGCGCTGCAGCTAGCAAGAGATGTCAAGAGTAACAAGAAGGGTTTCTTCAGGTATGTTGGCAACAAGAAGAAAGCCAAGGAAAGTGTGGGCCCCTTACTGAATGAGGGAGGCAACCTAGTGACACAGAGGGTGTGGAAAAAGCTAATGTACTCAATGCTTTTTTTGCCTCTGTCTTCACTAACAAGGTCAGCTCCCAGACTGCTGCGCTGGGCATCACAAAATGGAGAAGAGATGGCCAGCCCTCTGTGGAGATAGAGGTGGTTAGGGACTATTTAGAAAAGCTGGACGTGCACAAGTCCATGGGGCCGGATGAGTTGCATCCGAGAGTGCTGAAGGAATTGGCGGCTGTGATTGCAGACCCATTGGCCATTATCTTTGAAAACTCATGGCGAATGGGGGAAGTCCCGGATGACTGGAAAAAGGCTAATGTAGTGCCAATCTTTAAAAAAGGGAAGAAGGAGGATCCTGGGAACTATAGGCCAGTCAGCCTCGCCTCAGTCCCTGGAAAAATCATGGAGCAGGTCCTCAAAGAATCAATCCTGAAGCATTTGCATGAGAGGAAAGTGATCAGGAACAGCCAGCATGGATTCACCAAGGGAAGGTCATGCCTGACTAATCTAATTGCCTTTTATGATGAGATTACTGGTTCTGTGGATGAAGGGAAAGCAGTGGATGTATTGTTTCTTGACTTTAGCAAAGCTTTTGACACGGTCTCCCACAGTATTCTTGTCAGCAAGTTAAGGAAGTATGGACTGGATGAATGCACTATAAGGTGGGTAGAAAGCTGGCTAGATTGTCGGGCTCAACGGGTAGTGATCAATGGCTCCATGTCTAGTTGGCAGCCGGTGTCAAGTGGAGTGCCCCAGGGGTCGGTCCTGGGGCCGGTTTTGTTCAATATCTTCATAAATGATCTGGAGGATGGTGTAGATTGCACTCTCAGCAAATTTGCGGATGATACTAAACTGGGAGGAGTGGTAGATACACTGGAGGGGAGGGATAGGATACAGAAGGACCTAGACAAATTGGAGGATTGGGCCAAAAGAAATCTGATGAGGTTCAATAAGGATGAGTGCAGGGTCCTGCATTTAGGATGGAAGAATCCAATGCACCGCTACAGACTAGGGGCCGAATGGCTAGGCAGCAGTTCTGCGGAAAAGGACCTAGGGGTGACAGTGGACGAGAAGCTGGATATGAGTCAGCAGTGTGCCCTTGTTGCCAAGAAGGCCAATGGCATTTTGGGATGTATAAGTAGGGGCATAGCGAGCAGATCGAGGGACGTGATCGTTGCCCTCTATTCGACATTGGTGAGGCCTCATCTGGAGTAGTGTGTCCAGTTTTGGGCCCCACACTACAAGAAGGATGTGGATAAACTGGAGAGAGTCCAGCGAAGGGCAACAAAAATGATTAGGGGTCTAGAACACATGACTTATGAGGAGAGGCTGAGGGAGCTGGGATTGTTTCGTCTGCAGAAGAGAAGAATGAGGGGGGATTTGATAGCTGCTTTCAACTACCTGAAAGGGGGTTCCAAAGAGGATGGCTCTAGACTGTTCTCAATGGTAGCAGATGACAGAATGAGGAGCAATGGTCTCAAGTTGCAGTGGGGGAGGTTTAGATTGGATATTAGGAAAAACTTTTTCACTATGAGGGTGGCGAAACACTGGAATGCGTTACCTAGGGAGGTGGTAGAATCTCCTTCCTTAGAGGTTTTTAAGGTCAGGCTTGACAAAGCCCTGGCTGGGATGATTTAACTGGGAATTGGTCCTGCTTCGAGCAGGGGGTTGGACTAGATGACCTTCTGGGGTCCCTTCCAACCCTGATATTCTATGATTCTATGACTAGAAGGAGCAAACCTCACCATTGTAGCTCCTGCTGCCCTCATTTTCTCATGGGAGCCTGAGATATATCATGAAACTGGCGTCTTCATTGTCCTGATTGTGAAAGATGTCCTGACTGGACAGAGCCACAGAGGGAACGAGATGGTATCATCAACTCTATTGGCTCCAGCTAAAGTCTGAACTACATTTAGGATATGAGCCTTAGGTTTCAGCTGCACCCGGATCCTCAAGTGTCATTTTTAATCTTCCCACCTCCTCTCTCCTCTTTTCTATCTACCTCTTCCTGCTTTCTAATAAGAGTTTGGCTTAGCTGGCCAAGACGGATCCACCTTTAGCAACACGGTTGTAGGCTTGTGACCAGAGGCAAGCTAAAAGCAATGCCTTAAACAGCTTGATACTGGTAAAAGTTAGCCAGGTCTCTGAGTGCATGATAAGACCACATGCTGGGCAGGTGTTTTTTCCGGCAGTGAGACTGAACATAAAAGTCAGCACCAGAGACAGAAGCTGCATTTTCTTTCTTTGCTATTCTTTTCATTCCCCTTTTCTGTGACTTTGTTCTGTCTTAAAGGAAGCAGGATCAGACCTTAGCAACAGTAGCTCAAGACATCTCCACTAACTTTTTCTCTTTTTCCCCAACAAAAACAGGTAATACCATCATTAATTCCATCTAAAAAGACTTTCAAGAACCTATACAACTAAAAGGAAAGGAAATAAGAGAAAGTATTGAAGTGAGACAAGTTTCAAATGCTTTAACTATTTTCCTTTTCCTATGTCTTTAATAAAAGGTAAGAAAATAATATCATGATGTTTTTACAAAAGAAGTAAGCCACAATACACCAAATTACTGACTTAAATATTGCAAGGGTAAACATGGGTTTTATTAACATTTCTCCCTTGTTGGTCTCACACACCCCCTTAGTAAAACAACATCCCTCTCTGTATATCCCTTTGATGTGATCACACCTGGAATATTATATTAATTTCTCAGCATCACAATACCATAAAGATACTATACTAATAACTGGAGTTCAGAGAAGAACAACAACAAACGAACAAGAGACTGAAAGGCTTACTTAGAGGTACATTTAAAAAAAGATACTCAATAATTTATATTTAATTTATATATATGAATATAGAAGAAATACAACTGCCTACAAAGATTTGAAGGATGTAAATCCCAAGAATTGGGAAGTATTATTTGGGAGGTGAAAAGTGATGCACCTAGGAACAATGGGATGAAGTTCCAAAAAGGAATATTTTGGATGAATATAAAAAAATCCTCCAAACTCTGAGATTTGGAAAGCTGTGACAGTCTCCCAAGAGAAACAGCATAATGCCTACTGCTTAGGACATTTAAAAACTAGACTGGCTAGAACAAGTGTTGCTTTTCACTTCCAGGACTAATAGGTCTCTTTCCATCTCTAACTTCTCTGATTAAAGGATCATAAGATAAGTAAATGATTGATCAGTAACAGTCCTCACTAAAGGGGACAATAGGGAAATACCTACTCCAGGTCTGTTCTTTACAGGTAGTGTAGGTGAGGAACTGTCAGTGATAAAGGTATCAGAAAGATTAATGAACTTGAAAAATTAAATTGCAATAAGTCACACACACAAAAAAGAAGATGATGAGATCTCAGAGATCTGAAGTAACCAAAACTTGAAAAAGTTGAGATATCAAAAATGTGTGACTATTTATTAAAAACCACCAGTGTGAAGACTTGAAAGTGCTTAATGTTGTACTCTTCTTTAAAACAGGAACTAAGGGTAACGTTGAGAATTATAGTTCATTGGGCTTTATCCCAAACAATAATAGAAAAAATAGTTGAGAAAATCATTAAAGACATAAAGGTACCTACATGAGTCTAATAGAACAACCACAGGTATTTTAAATCCTGCCTTTCTTACTTGTTCACACTAACACACACACATTTGGGTAATTCATCAGCCATAATTTTTGTTTTCTCCCCACAGCCAGAGGTCCAAATCAGAGTAGAAGGGCTAGGTTAGGTACTCCCCCACCAGGTGCAGAACTATTATGGAGCCACTCACTCCACAGCAGTTACTGAAGTAGCCTCCATGGGACCTTTTGTAGCCCTTCTGCAGTGTAGTGGTCCATGTTTTGACAGCAAATAAGGTCTCTGGATTTTTTGTCCTCCTTTTCTACATTTCTATATACATAATATGACTGGAAGTGTTTTTTATTTGTTTCTAAGAACTTTTTCATTTTACCATGAACTCTGAATCCCTGGCTGGATAAATCATCTATTTAAAATAAAACTATGTCTACTAATTCAGATACCTCTTTTTGGAGGTAAAATTTTTCATTAAAATGAAAACTGTACTAACTATATCAGGGACTTTCTTTACACTATGGAATAGCGTTTTAAATGCGTCAAACAAGTCTTTTGCACTTCGGATTGGGCGAGAGCGAAGCAGAAGATGGACTGGAGACTCAGAACAGATTTACAGATAAATATATTTGCAGCAGTTTCACTAAACTGCAGAGGCTATGTTACTTATAACAACACAAACATCAAACCCCCAGAATGAACACAAATAGAGTTAAAGTTTGCTCTCATGTGCTAATTGTAGTATTTTACATATGTATGTGTAGAGAACATTTATTGTTTAAACATCATTTTTATATACTTATCAATCCTAAATTCACTTATTGTAAGACAATCATAACTTAATTAAAGCCACTGAGAGGTCAATAATGTTTATATGTAAGATAAGTCGCATGAGGTCATGTAGGGTACAATCAATTAAAATGCACAGTAAATTGTTAAATGGAAAATCTGAACAAGCAGCCTGTTATCAACCAAAGGTTTTCATATGTGTTAAAAGGTTCATTTATGTATTTTTGTTATTTATGTGAACAGAAGTAATAGTTATATCAGATATTCATAGGTGACTTAGATGATTGATACCAATTTCTCTTCATAATATGACCAGCAAATAAAAAACACTGCAGTTGTAATATAAAGAAATAACATGTGACAAGGTTTCCTAAAACATTTCTATTTTGGACCTCACAAGCTAAATTGCTTTTGCTGGCCCTTTCCACCTCTCAGCATGGTTGACAGACAAATTGATCGAAACATTGGAAAATAATATGCTTGCAAAATTTCTCTGGGTGAGTTTTCAGTCTTTTGAATTTTTCATACAAGAACAAAATGAAAGATTGCCTCCTTGATTTTTCCTCCATTATGCGTCCCGATCTTATGTACTACAGGAACATACAATACTTCAAACAGCAGCAATGCATTGTAAACAAAATGTATAACATTTTTCATAGAACACCCAAGCTGTGTGAAGTTAAAAGACTGGGTAGCAGGCATCGTTGCCCTGCAGATTATGTTGTTCAATTATAATGAATTCATACATTTGAAGTTGCCTTAGGGCCTCTCATTAGACTTAGGGGTGTTTATTACAGGAAATATTGCTTGTATCATTTAAGCAGCAAGAAGGCTAGATGATTTGATTAGAAATGTTGACAGTTGAGGTGCGTAAAAAATGTGTCATTCACCCACATTTTTCCAACTTTAATATTAGGATCCTTCATTTTTAATGAATTCTTTAACCCTTTCTGCTTCAAAGACATGTACATCAATATGAAACTCTCCACAGTGTTTATGACATATTCTGCTATTAGTGCTGCACATTCTTCACTTTGAACTGGTATTCTGAAGTTAACCAATAGTACTTCCCTGACAGGTAGAACAAAATATAAATGCTACATGTCAATCATAATTTTTATATATTACACACACACACACACACACACACACACTATCAAAGCAGCTCCATACTATCATCTAACTATTGTAAGTGGTTCTACTTTCTGTAGTTTAGATACCATAGACCCTCAGGCTCTTATACAATTTTTAAATTAACTTCTATTACATTATAGCAAAGGGAGAATCCTCATACATTTAAATTTACACCTCATGAAAATTCTTATTAACTAAATTATTTTCTCTGTACTGGCAGGTCAAGAATCAATGAATAGTCAATCTCTTTTGGCCCAAATTAAACAAATCATAAAAGATGGTATAAGTTTTCAGCATTGCAAATTAAATTTAAGAGGTAACATCAGCCAGATTAAAAAAAAGCACCAGAACTCAGACTGAAGAAAAATTATTATCACTGCAGTATTTTTGTTTTACTTAGCTGGCTGCACCAGTTTTGTTTGTTTGTTTAGTAAGTTCACTACAACATTTCAACAAATAAAGACACGTTGTATAGCTTCCTAGAGGTAACATATAGCAGATTTAATTTACATACGATCTGAGAACGGATCTGTAAATATGATATACATGATATCTGATGCTGTGGTGGAAAAAAGTCAGATTAAACAGTAACCTGTCTGGATGTTGTCTGCACTAGATCCACAGACACTTTGTTAAAATATTTTAGCTATTTACTCTATCTATAAAAAAACTAGTTTTAAATATTATCAGTGTTCTGATAGCATTTAATGAAAGGAAAATTCAAAGTTAGGACTGATAGCCTTTAACTCACATGGCTGTTTAACAACAAGAAGACATAATCATGAATTAATAATTGAGTGTCAGTGTTAATTTTCTTTTTTCTTACTGGTCTCAGTCCACCACATTATTATTTAAAGCACAATTTACTTTTGCTAAAAATAGGATATAAAATAATGCAATAAAATGTGTATAATTTACCAAGACGACAGATAGACATATCGCCCTTCCTTGTCACTTGCTTACTGTTGTGTGCATACTTTGTTTTTTTCCTGTGTCATACTTAGTCACCTACATAAAAGAAAATTCAGATGAGCCAAATTGGTCTGTTGTTTAAAAGACAAACTGGCCTTACATGTAAATAGGTAGCTCAATTTAAAAAAAAAATCATATTACTGGGAGATACTCCTGAGGAAATAATGGCACTTCTACATTTCTTAACTTCCAACCTCATCAGAAACGACCTGGGGGGGGGGGGGGGGAAGATGTGATCTAGTGGATTCATATGTTTCCATTTTCATTCTGCCTTTTTTTTTTCTGCTACTGAGCTATGTTTCTATGGGAATATGTCTTTCCTAAACCATACTATATTTGTGTGGGAGCGGTGGGTTTTGTGGACAAATGACCATATAAAAATAACATCTCTATGGGAGCAATCTTGGTTGCAATTGGTGGATATATATTTACTAAATGTTTTTACGTTTACCATTTTGACTGTAACACATGCTGAATGTGACATATAATCACAATCGCAGAGAAATTTCTCAGATTACGGTCAGTAGCCACTTCTCCAAATATTAGCTGTATCGCCCTTTCTGCAAAGTACCACAAAACAATTGCAACACACTTAATGAACCAACTGACAACCAAATTTCATTCTGCCCCCGTAAGTCACTTCCCCCGCTACACAAAAGACCGGAAACCTAGTTTTAACTCGTTTTTGCATTTCTGAAATTTACAGTACATTAAACTATTCTTTGATGATTACCATAAAATAAAATTATTCCAAAAATTAGACTTTGTATGTAAGTTTCAGTCTGGTACAAGTTTGGCATGTTACTATACAAGTCGCAGAAAAAAGGGAATTGAATTAAAGCCCTAACATGACCTTAACTATTTTGGAACAAATAAAGGCTTAGGACTAAGTTCATAGTTTTGTGTTTGCAGAGTATATCTGAAGTATTTAGTAGACACATAATAACTGATTCAGTTTTTTCCTCTAAATCCCAATGATCCTTCATGACTTTACTGAATGAGCTATCCCAACAAACAGGAATACCTAGAAGAAGGAAGAAGCACAAATGTACATGACATGTTAGCTTTGTTCTGAGCTAGAATCTTCCCCATCCTGTCATGACAATACCAAAATGGCAGACCTGGCATGATTTGAAATTTTCAGCATACTTTTACAATAATCATCTCAAATTAGTTAGTAACAAATTCACCATCATACGCAACCCCACAAATGCTTGTAAAGTTTGTCATGTTCAAAATTAGCTACATTTTTAAAACAGATGCTTTTTATATAGAATCAATAATATTTAGATTTAAACTAAATCTTTAACAGTTTGAAAGCACTTAATCTACATTTAAAGATGATTGCCTCTGTGTAAAGTTAATTCAGCACTTAATAGTCTAAGATAGAAAGCAGCTTTCCAGTTAAAAAACTGAACTATCTATAGAACTAACAGTAGCATTCTTAAGTTAGGAGTGACAAATACTAGAAAACCTCTACAATTTGGCTTCCATATCTCTGAATTGGTATTTCAGTGACAGATGTTTGTTGCGGCAAAAACCTCTGTCAGAACAAAATTAGGTGATCTATCATTTTAAGATATGGTCTTCATATACTGTTTACTCGAAGATATCACTTGCCTCAAGCCAATTTTGACCAAGAACATTTTGTGATATGGAAGTGATTTGTATATCATCATTTTTGTGATAAATGTAGCTCTTGAACACAAAATAACCTACCATTCCACAGTATTACAGTTAAAACTCCTACACCAGTAAATCTGTACTACTGCTTTTATTACTACAAAGATACTGTATCTAGACTTCAATGTATTTTTCTTTTTTATTTGCTGAATGAGGTTGCGCATTTGCCTGGTTTTAGACCTGACGACTTGTTTTTTACACCATGGTCTGGTCCAGGCTCAAAAATGTTTCTCTAGCTTCGAGGGACCCTATTGGAATGTGAACAGTGCTCCCCACAAATGTACAACATCTCCCCTCCCCATCTCTACAATGTACATACATTTTGCTTTTCAATGCCTCTGACTGGGGCAAAGGGCAACTACAAAGCACTACAACCACATACATAAGAACAGTTACCCTGTGTCAGACCAAAGGTTCATCTAGAACCAGTGTCCTGTCTTCTGGCAGTGGCCAATGTCAGGTGCTTACCGAACTTTATCTGGTCACTGTACCCCTTCCCTAAGGATTACCTGCACTGGACATCCACCACACAATTACATAAGTTACGGCAGCGTAGCCTAACTCCCTTCCCTATTCACCACAATAGAGCTCCCCTGAACCCGCTGTGGGGAAGCTGGGAAAAAAAACCCATTCCACCTAGGCCAATCTGGTGGTGAGGCAAAAATTCCTTTCCAAGCCCTTAAAAACCAGATGCTAGCGCAATACCCACAGCAGGTCCTGATCAAACCTGGTATTTTGCCACCTCCAAAGGGGTGAGAAGGTGGATGCTGCTCTGCTTGGTCTGGGGAAAAGAGACTTCTCCTGCTGGGCTTCCCCCTTTTTAACTCCCTAGCCCTTCTAGTGCTGGGGGATAAGTCAGCATTGCCATGTTGACCCACTCTACTTTTTGCAGAGTGGCAACTGCTGAGCCTCTCTCTCACCCCAAGCCCATAAAGCGCTATACCCCTTCCCCCAGCAAGTTGGACAAAGCCCCCTCACCCCCGTTTAGGGTGCAGTCATTGAATAAACAGAACTAAAAGCTGGTTCCTGCCCCAAGGAGAGGGTGCAGTTTATATCTAGGTCATCAGTTCATATATGGCCCAGGACAGTAATGATAAAACATTACAGGCCACAAAACAGTTGTCTGTATGAGGTCACTTGATGCTGAGAATCCAATTCCTAAAAGGGCATATCCTCGAGCTATAACATACACTGTCACAGGAGCATAACTGCATGAAAACTTGGTTTTCCTCACTAACCTAGGAGTTGGTCCCTCCTGGTGTTTAACTAAGGCTAGATATACAGCATACAATAAGCCAGGCTTCAAAAATTCCTTTGCTTTCAGATCTGCAAGACGAAAGATGCCCACAGAGCCCAGCTTAGTGTTACCTCCTGCTGACCTCCTCCTACTCTCCACATCTGCAAGGGAAGGGCTAGGTGTCCCTCCCATCCCTTCTACATTAGAGAGACTGTCCTTACTCTTTATCCTTTCAGGGATTAAGCATTTACCCTTGCAAAGTAACATGTACGATTTACCTTCCTCATTGGCAGGTACTGAATACTGCTCCCCACTGCCTGCCCTGCTAGTTAACAGAGAAAAGATGGTATCCCATTAAAGAGAGTTGCAGTCAGTCTCAGCCAGCAGGCAACCTAGAAGGGAGAAGGGGCAAGCAGGGAAAAAGTGCTTCATCTCAATAAGGATGTAAAAAGTCCAGTGAGAATTTCAGGGAAACTACAGAAGAGGAGGATCCTTTACGAAGAAGAGTTTGGCAGGGAGCAATCTGGAAAAAGGGAAGCAGGCAGAGAAATGGATCTACTTTTGTTCAGTTTTGTTATCATTTTGTTTAAACATTCCTTGTAGAACTGCAGTGAGATACGCTGCCCTTGGTCATCCTATTCCTGTTCTGTAAATAAAATATTTTGTCGCCTTCAACGGTGGCTTTAGCACCTTTCATCAGCAAGCAATATGATATCTGAATTAACCATAACTAGGAATTGTACTTCACTGTAAACTTTTTGATTTTTTATTCTTGGAGTTAGCAAAAGATGTGTTTATGTAACATATTGGGAATGAGAGTAGCTTGTGGTTAACACAAAGCCTAAATAAACTCAGGGCAAGGTGCTTAACTGGACTGCATTTTCTTTAATATTCAGAATTAAGAAAAAAACATAAAACTTTACTCTTTTGTGCAATTCAATCTTAATGATTTTGTATTACTCCTGCTTGATATACACAAATCCTTCCCTTTAACATCCACATAAACGCACTGATAGCATAATATAAGTTTTTCATAATTTAAATGAAGAAGTCACAAGTGTATCCATATAAATTAGAGATGAATGCTGTGCAAGTGATGGCAAACTATAATCCTAAATATCAAGTCACAAGCTAACACAGTATAGGAAGTATATACACATGCTATTTCCATAGAGAAAGGGAGGCTTAAATTTCATTTTATGGGAAATTGTAGAATTTTAACCATGAACCGTAATTTTTTTAAAAAATAAGACTTGCTCTAGCAGTAGACAATTTTATTTTTTCATGCCATTCCATGACACTATGCAACACCACCATTTGGCCTACAGCAACACAACCCATCAAAAGAATATTAAGAAATATGCATGATAAACTGTTAACAGATTCCATCTGTTTTTAAATTTTGTCAAAAGGCCCGTATTATACAGCTCATTACAAATATTACTAACTCTTAGACAATGACTCTGTAAAGTGTATAATGTGGCTAATGAAGTAGAAAGTTTAAACAAATCATTTATAAGTTTTCTGTACAGTCTTTTTAATGGAGGGAGTTTATAATCATAAACAAATGTAATCACTTATGTTAAGCAATCCATGGACCTAGTCAATGTAGCACAAACAGCCATTATGCAAAAATTATGACATTAAGGAAAAAAAATAACTATTGCAGACTTTGCAATTTGCTGTGCTCATATTTGTTACATTGAATCTAATAAATGAAAGACAAACAGTGACTTTCTTTTTCCCCAAATAATATCTTCCACAAAATATCAGGAGCATATTCAACTTGGGCTGAGATTTGCTGCCCTGAATTAGACGTGACAGCAGCAACACAGACAACGGGGATCCTGTAGTGGACATTGGATCTTACAGTACTGTGCATTAATGGGCATCATGGTGAACATAATCTGTCAGGAATGGTCACAATAAAGATGTTCAACTGATTAATGTGGCACTAGACCAATACTTAATAATTTATATAATTTGTACTGGACTTTAAAATTGTTATTGTTACAACGGACAAGAATAAAATACACAAGCAATTTAATACTAGTTTACACAAGGCAAAGAAAAAGTATAAATAGCAATTAAGATTCTGTTAGTTCTATACAGCATTAATTGTTTATGATTTACAGGGATGAATTAACGTGAAGCAAAACCACACATCTAAACCACATTACAAGAAAATACTATTTTAAGAGTTTATAAATATATTATTTTGAAGTTAGTGTTTTGTATCATTCCATTCATATTCAGATCAGCTAGATATGTTTTTAAATATTAATCCTACAATAGCATGTAGTTCTGCAAAATGAATGGATTTTTAAAAAAAATGGGTTATATTTTATTAAAGTTTACAGGGTTTTTTTCTATTTTAAATTGCCAAAATAAAGCAGTAATGTTACAGTACTAAAAAATAAGTCATTCTGCATTCATTCAAGTAATCCTTGTTTTTATACAAAGAATTAAGCCTCACTTCCTGAAACATTATATTCTAAGGTTCACTGGTATTGGTCAAGAATATCCTATGCTATCCTATCAGGATGATTAATGAAGGCACCTTTTTCACAGAATGTCAGACTCTGCCTTTTTAACAACTGACCTTTCATAGAATACTACTGAACTCATAATTCCACTTTTGTTCAGTTTCTTATTAGTGGAGTTAAAATTAATACTTATGGGAATGATGGCTAAGGTGATGCACAGTAAATCTTATAGCACATCAACCTTCTATACCGACTACCTAAGGAATACTACCTGCATTTGTCTATTTCAATAGCATAAGTATTCTGCTAAAACTCTGTGTCCTTTTAAAAAAGACAAATTAGGTCAATATTCAACCCTTGTTCAAGTACAAAGCTGTACATATGTGGAAAGACTTTCAACGCTCTTAAGTGCTAATGAAACAGTTAGTACCTACTGTACACTAAATAATTTTTTAATCTTATAAAACTGTTTGAAACTTTCATAATGACAAAGATGATGTGTAATACCAAACATTCTACAACCCACATTAACTTGAGGGGTGACATTTTAACAACTCATTTAGACAATGTAGTAACCTAAGGCCATCTACTCTCAGGTATGGCTGCACACAAAATCTTAGTCCTCTCAGTCACCACTAATTCTACTAAACTTCATACTTCCTGAAATGGAGTGATGGGTGTGGAGTCAGAAGAATATTCTGAAAATTATTTCTAGCTAGTCATTTATACAGCATGCTTCCTCATATTATCTGAACTCCCATTAAAAACCTGATCCAAGCAGTGTTTGAGGTGAATGGCAAAGGGGTTTCTGTTGTTTTGTTTTTATTTTACATCCTCAAACTTGTTTTATAAAGTTCTAAGGGAGGAAGAAACCATTGTTTAAAATGCAGCCATCAATTTACTACTAATATAAAATACTGGGAAATACAAGTTGAAAACTTCCTGGTTTCGAGAACTGAGTGAGTGACACCTCCAATACCTTAAACAAAGGTTTAAAGAAGGGGAAAAACCTCTATTCTAATTCTCTTCATCTGTGGTAGCTGTGACATGACACTCTTGCAGAGAAACCAGGATGTCTGCAGCTCAGATTTCTTAATCTCATAAGGTAATTTTGATGGAAAATTAAACCACCGCTATGCCATTTTTTGAAGTCAGACTATTTAGGGGAGGCTGGGTGGTCCTGGTGGATAGAGCACTAGACTGGAATTCAGGAGACCAGGGGGTTCTATCGCCAGCTCAGCCATTGAATTGCTGTGTGACCTAGGGCAAGTCACTTTACTAGGTTCAAAATTTAAGTCCTTCAAGTGAGAAACTGTGTCTTATTAGGTGTTTGTACAATGAGGCACTACTGTTTATTGTTATTTGTACTACAGCTACAAACATTTGCAGCAGTTAAAGGTCTGGAAGAATTAGAAGCAGGCCTTTCAATGGTAGCTCTTAAGGAAAATCTGCAAGTTAATAGCAGGAAAGGATATAGTTTAACATGCTCACTTAAGACAGAGAAAAAATCTGTAGGAAACCCTAAAAGGTGATTAAGATCATCATCTTGTCTCTGAAGAATTTACAAGTATGCAAAAATATAAGCAGGGACACAAACATTTTATTTTTTATGCTTTTTTCATTTTTTACACTAACTGTAGCACCCGTAAGTACCAAAGTGGAAGATAGGGGATAGAGGGACCCTTCTAACTGGGGATAGAGGGACCCTTCATAATTTAAAATTATCATGTTTCTCTAGCCTCTAACCTTAAAAAAGTTACAGGGCATGAATCTTACTGTTGACATGTGAAGACCAGAACATATTCTGGCAGCAACTGATGTAAAGACAAACACCACTCACCTACCCCAGCGAGTGGGGAAACTTGATAGAGCTGGTGGAGAAAGGGGACAGTCCCTGCAGCAGGGAAGGGCACACTGGCTGATCAAGAATAGGTAGTTCCTCCCCTCCAGAAGTCACTGGCATCCACTGACCAGTTGGAGAGGACAGGTGCTGATTGGCCAGCATTCCCCAGCTTCCAAGATTTAACCTGGGGTGGTGGCCATGTGGATCCTCTTTTAGCTCCTTTCCAGCTGATCCACCATACTCACCCTGAACTAGGAATGGGAAGCTGGCCTGACAGATGCAGATATTCCAGCTCATCAGTCGTTTAGGGGTCAGGAATGAATTTATTCTCTCATTGGTCAACTGGGGGAAGACCAGGGAGTTTTTTGCCTTCCTTGCAGTACCTTCAAGCCATAGGGGATTAAGTTGGAAGGTGCTTAATACCTAACTGAGGTACCTGGGTTGAGTTGTTAATTCATTGCAACGTGAGGCAGTTTCCATTTCTGTGAAAAGGATAAAATGAACAGTTCCCAAAAGACCTGAGATCTGGTGATGGGTCTTGGACTCATGGGCTAGGAGGAGACCTTGTGCCCTTCAAGGGGGGAGGTCAGGCCTTGTGGTGGTCAGGCCTTGTGGCCCTCAGAGGCCATGGTCTCCACCCTTTTGCACCCTCTGTCCCCCTATGAGGGGCAGGGGAAGTGGGGGTGAAGGGTGCTGGGACTCAGAGAGAGCCGAGCCCTGTGATTAATCTGAGTAGAGTCTACTCCCCATTATGGGTTATATGGTAGGGATCCATGTAACCCTCACAGTGGAACCAATTCAATGCCCAGTATAGGAAAGTATGGATGATGGGTGGGTAGCGCCCGTCCCCTGTGTTAAAGTATAATAAAAGATGCAGCCTGACACTTAATTCCATGATGTATCTGTCTTCATTTCGCTGCACCAGCAATTCCGGTAATATAAGCAGACCATATTGAATGTTTTCCCACACATTCTGTGAAGCCAGTTACTTCATGTTCATGACTAAAGACAGCTGCAACGTTGGCTGAATAGCTCTTTAAATAGCTCAGTCCACTTTCAAACACATTGGAATACTGTACTTTGCCAGAAATGCTCATAACTGTAATCATATATGAAATATACTTTGAAACACATAGTCAAAGTCATAATAACCTACATGGAGATGGACAGTCGTGTTTTGGACAGTTTAGGATTTTGGTCTCAGGATGAAGTCAGGTTCTGGGACACACAAGAGGAGATATGTTATGTTCTCTCACATGTGTTTGTGTTTATTCAACCCCCTAAGCGAGAAAGTTGCAGCGCTGTAAATTGCCAGTGTAGACAAGCCCTAATATAACTTTGAAACCTCCTTGGTTTTAGAGCCTGATTTTTGCATGGGACTTAGTCGGAAGCTGGAATTCTCTAACCCACAGAAATACTGGTCCCTTCATGGATTCCAACATACCTGATTTGTGAAAAATTGAAATCTTTATCTCCTCTGAGGATCAAAGACTAATACTGGACTCAGTGAAATGGGTGCTTTGGAAGGAAGGGCTTACAAAACAACAACAAGAGCTACTTACATTTTATTAGTATAATTTTTAATTTGTTGAGGTCCCTGAACAATATACATGTTACACTTATAAATGTACATTTTATGGTGGATTACTAAATTTTATTCAGTCTAAGATATGATCAAAAGTATATAGCTCTAATAGAAGATAATAAATGTTACCAAATTCCGCACTCTCCTTCCTTCTCTTTTTCCTCTGATTTCCTTTTCTCCTTGTCAGTTACGCTGATTTTTGCACCTTTTAAAGTTTCTTTGATTTTCTTATATAGTCTTTTTGTGTTTTAAGTTATCTGTGTACTTTTGGATTCTGTTACATTTATGATAGTAATTGTATATTTCTTTCTTCCTCTTTTCTGTTATTGCTTGCTTACTATTGTTACAAGCAGTATGAAAAATAAAAACATTTTATACAAAAAAATATTTTCCAGCAACAGACAGGGAACAAGACACTGAAAGACATGCTGTCATAATTTAGAGGGTATCCTCTCTTTCACATTGAGAAATAAATCTTAAAACCCAGAGGATATCTGCATAAATGAAGAGCAGCTGAACAACCTCAGAGTCACAAGCAATATTATCTTGCTCACAGAGAACACATGTGACCTATAAGAGTTGATAGAGGATCCCAACTGTGACCAACAGAAATTGCAACTAACAATGAATCTGAGTAAAATGAAGATCTGGCTTAACAGACATGTAGAAGACAGTCAGATCAGCAGAAATAAGAAAATTGCAAAAAATAAAATAAAATAAAATAAAATAAATAAAAACACAGCCACCCTGGGTAGCTGTTCAAGCCATCATCCTCAGGAAAGAAGTTAAAGAAAATTAGGCCAGGTTTCAGTAGATTCAAAGGGAAAGAAGGAGAGACAGGACAGACCAAGATGGAACTCTGAATAAAACTCTAGCTTACCAGTCCTAGGCTTTTAATAGACATTTTAGACACATAAAATTAGCTTTATTTAGACTTCCCTTTTGGGGCTCTCCTTTAATCTTTAAACTGGGGTTTCACTCTCTAACACTTGGACTTAGATCAGACTTTTTGCAGAAGAGAGGGGCATAGGACAACTCCTCTGGAGAACTTGCCAGAAGGAGTACTTCCAAAAACATGAAGGTATAAAGTGTCAAATTAGTTTAATATAACTTAATTCCTTTTGGTGACTGAGCCTTTCCAGCATATACATAATTTGAACTTTCATAATTTTGAAATTTCCTCCCAAATGTAGCCATCCTGAGAAGAGCGGCGTTCTAAGAATTATATATTTGAAGGGCAACCATATGGATCAAAGCATATTAGAGCATTTACTAAATCACCATGTACTGTAGGACCCTACTGCCTAACGCCCACCCACTGACAACAGGATGTCCATACCTTTATAAATTAATAATGTAATCATCACTTGGCTCTCTTGCCTATTTCTAATAAGCAGTGTGAGATCTCTCTCTCCTCCACATGGCTTTCTGTGGACTACACCGTGAGTGACTGAGGGGAAAGTTTTCTCAATTGATTGGCTTCTGTATTGCAAGCATTATTGCATCGGGCTACAGGAGAACTTAAGGATTTCTTAGAGGAGAATAAAGGACCAGAAAAATGTCCATCATCTTATCATCTTCATTACATTTAAATAGAAGTTCAAGGTCCTTCATGTGTTTACTGTATGCTACTCGACCTCCATAGGTTGTTTGGGTTTTGGGCAATATAAAAACAAAACAGTTTCCTGTGATTTGTGAAACAAGGAGTTGACTTGAGGAAGAAATGACAGGTCAGTGCAAAAACCAAAACAAAACACCCCCAACCCCCAAACAACGAAAAAAACTATACTTGATCATCATGGACTATGCAGTATTGTACCTATATGGAGGAGGTGCTAACTCAGATCCTTCTGGTTCTTTTATTTGAAATTAAAGAAACAGAAAAAAGGAAAAATGAAAAATAAAGTCCATTGAGCAAAGTAGTGCCAAAGGGGCTTAGGTCAGCATTTGTAGCTTGCATTTCAAACTCCAAGTAGGAAATTTGGGGAGTTTTAGACGTTTTATGAAGGCAGTTCTCAGGAATCTGATTATGTATGGATGGCAAGAGACATGTCCAGGTTTCTTACAGCCTAGTACACTGAAAATGATACAAATGTGTTTACAAAGGGGATTTGCTTTAGCACCTGAGCAATGGTCTCCTATAGGAAGTATGGAGTGTACTTAATGTTCACTACCCAAGGGGCAAAATATTAACCAGATAAGCTCAATTGGCTCTTTCTGTATGCTAGGAGAGTACAAGACCTTGTCAGAGTAACCAAGCCCAATTAGCTGACACTCAGGTTCCAGACTGCTAAGCACAGAAGCTAGGGTTGGGCTGGGCTGGGCTGAGCTATTAGTCTCTGTGATAAAAAATCCTTGCAACTATCTGGTGGTTCTGTTTGCATCTGGTTCATTTTGAACTTTAAAGGCCAAGAGCCACCAGAAAAACTTATTTTCTTCACCCTCCTGGTTAGCAAGGGAGATGCCAAGAGGGAGGGTCCAAGGTCTGGAAGTGGAATGGTTCTCATATTTCTTGATGGAAATAGGAGGTATGCCACCTTCAGGTCTAATGACATAAAAATCCAGAGGAAGACTGTTGCTGGAATAGATTTTTATATTAGTCTGGCAATGCACAATCACAAAATGACCATAGAATGACAAACTAAAGTAACAGACCACTAAAAGTCATAGAGAAATAACAGTAAGAACAATTGACCAAAACAGCCAAGGAAAATGAAAGTTTTTGAATAAACCTCTCTAAATTTCAAGTTTCAATGCTGGCTGTATTTCTTCTCACTTTGAACTAGTAAAGAGGAACAGAAGAAAATCCACTTTCTTCTCCTCAACATTTCTTTTAAAGCACAAGCTATCAACATTTAAACAACCCATTGTTGGAAGTATTTAGAGAAGGAACTCCACGAAACCACAGATACATGAATAATATTCTTTTCCTAATTAAAAATCTATTAACTTCAATATCACCATTACAAAACCTGATTACAATGTTAAACCTGCCAAATATGTCTAAATCAATTGGGGAAAATTCAGCCTGACTGCCGTTAAGAGAAGAGATGATTGATTACCAACATTTCATATTTGTAGTCTGAGACATGATAAAGTATCTGGAAGTGAAGTTGCAAGTTCAAAACAGCTTTGATCACCAGCAAATACCTATTTTAATGACCAGAGATGTGACTGTGAATGTTTCAGCACAAAGATTATGTACTAGAGTGTCTGGGAATTCAAACCCTAAAAATTCATACAAAAATACTTCAAAATCAAAATTTTGAGCTTTTTCTCTCTGAGATCTCAAAATCCTAGACAGATGATCACTCGTTTGAGTACTTCTTTCAGACATGTACTTGAAATTAGCATTTTTCTTTTCTCCATTAGTAAATATTTTTTCAACAATTCAAGAAAATTTGATTATTCTGAGATTACATATTAAATGTGCTTTTTCCCTTCCATTTGGATCTCTACATAGTTTTATGTAATTAAACCAATTATGAGATCTTGTCCTAGAAAATCCCACATTCAACTTATCTAATTTCTTTGCCAAAAAACCCTTTTTATAGTATAAGAACTGAATGGTTCTGAATACTGGTTACTGAATGGTTACTGAATACTCAAATATGGAATAATCTCAACATCAAAATGAAATAAAGAGTCATCTTCAATCCACAGGGGATTACTATGGACATTTAAAGTATTTAGAAATGTTGGAAATAAAAAGCAGAGTATATATTTAAATAAAGCAATAGTTGTCTTTGTAATAAGGCTGAACTCATGTTTTCTTCTAATCTGATCTTTAAGAAGTCTTGCATTTTACCTGGCCAGCCTTTTCTGTGATTGGGTTAAACTAGGGTAGAGTCATCTCAGGCAGGATGGCAACCACTGCAGACCAAGAATTTGTGCTCTGTATACCAAACCTTATCTTTTGTCATATTTCTGCTACTCTAAGAATTTTCAGAGATGCAACGGAATTTGTATTAGTTTCAAAACACGTTCAGTTTTTGCCTAATTTAAAAACTGACTATTATGCCACTGTACCCAAGACACAAGAGATTATTTCCTGAGACTCATCAACTATGCAGAATGATGGCAATACCAATCCATCAGGAGACCAAAGCCAGCAAGTGGAACACAAAAGGCTACAGCTAAACACCCACAAGAGCAAGTCTCTCGCTGGCATAACGACTGGAGAGTTAAAATAGAACAGGTTAGTAATGGTACATGTTAAGAACATAAGAAGAGAAGGCTAATACTGTTTGCAGGTCCTGGCAACAAAAGGTACAGCGCTTAGAGAAATTACAGCCATGGAAGTTCTTGAACTAATTTCTACAAGACACAGAAGAACAACTATATTTCTGGAAGGGGAAGTCCTTACTTCCTGCTGCTCGCCAACCTAACTTACGATCATGATGAGAGGTGCTATGCATCTGTCTAAACATATGGAAAGAGTCAAAGAAGAAATATCAAGTAAGTGTTTAGGTCTGTGTAGGTTGTAGCCATCATTCCACTCAAAGAAAAACAAAGTTGGTTTCCAAGAATTACCTGGACTGGAAGTTCAAAAAAGAGTGGAAGTTTGTAAAAGCATCTACTTATTTCTAGATATCCCCCTCAGAAATTCTGTCCTTTCAGATATCCAGATTCTAATTTTCACTTCAGCAATGTTAAAATGGATCTCTAATCTTGACCTTTACCAGGAGGGTTATATTGAGAACTAGAAAAGTACTACTACTCACATGCATGCTGAAAGCCTCACGTTAATTACTGCAAAAAGAAAAGGAGGACTTGTGGCACCTCAGAGACTAACAAATTTATTTGAGCATAAGCTTTCGTGAGCTACAGCTCACTTCATTGGATTCATTCAGTGGAAAGGATGCATTCAGTGGAAATTAGCTCACGAAAGTTTATGCTCAAAAAAATTTGTTAGTCTCTAAGGTGCCACAAGTCCTCCTTTTCTTTTTTCCAGATACAGACTAAAACGGCTGCTATTCTGAAACATGTTAATTACTGTTTCATATGGAGAAGCTTTTGTTTAATGGTGGAAACAATGGATGGAAACTTGATAGAAATATGTTTTTTTCTTTATTGACTTAAGTCACATGGCTGACCATTTACTATATACTATTATTACCAGAATCTCTGCAGTGGCCTTGTAGTTATAAATCAACGTATTTTACATTTTATATGTAAACATTTTCTGTCATTTGTTTAAAAATGCTTAATAATTAACAGTGGTATCATGAAACTTTACTTCTAATTATACCAAAGGCATCAAGAGAC
Source organism: Eretmochelys imbricata (assembly GCF_965152235.1). NCBI lineage: Eukaryota > Metazoa > Chordata > Testudines > Cheloniidae > Eretmochelys > Eretmochelys imbricata. Next base: position 100,521,885 of record NC_135578.1, read on the forward strand.
CAGGATAAGTGCCTTTTTATTTAAGTCATAAGAAACAAAACATCTCAAACGTCAAGAAATATATTCTAACGTTAAATCCAGATTTTAAAACCATATTATTTATATAAATAATTTAGACACTGAAGTAAGATCTTTGCCATTGATTTTACCAGGACTAAGATGTGGCCATATGTAAATTAGATGGAATGTTTACAGGTCTAAGCATATGAAGTATTTAGGTAACTTGAACCACTAGTTCAACTGAATTTGTTTCAAGGTGGAAAGGCTAGACATAATGAAGCTGAACAGGTAGGGTTGAGACCTTAAGTAAACCTCAAGGTATTCCCTGTTCGGGGTGAACTGTAAATATCCTATAGCACTATTCACAAGACTGGGGGTTTTTCTTGCTGTGCTGGCCACAATTTTAGTTCTCCACAGTGCTATGCAGCATGCTGTGTGTTTGTTGGTTGCTGCCCTCCACCTCACGGGTGGCTGCATTTCAGTAATGCTATGTGTACTGTATATACAGTAGATTTCAACACCTGGGGATTCTGAAGGATGAAAGATGCTATGTAAAATATATTACTACATGTTCAACAATATCAGTAATTTCCAAATAATCCTTGTGTTTTTTCTTCCCCCCAGGATAACTTTTTGTTGCAACTAACTTTACTGGAAAAGTAACATCAGACTTCGATTTTCAATAAGTGATACTTCTATTAATAATTTTTACTCTAGTAAAATTTGCTAGTTTCCCAAAGAAAAAGTCCTTGACCAAAATATCAGAGGATATTAAACTGAGAAGTGATCTACTGATGTAAATCATTAAATCTATTTGCATTTGCTTACTGAACCCTATCACAGAAATTAAACTACATAGAGTGGGAAAAAGAGCTGGTTGTGCATGGTTAAAAGGAGACATCTTGGAGGATCCAAGCTCTATGTCATTAATTTTCTCACTTCTCCTCATTAACAAGTAAAATGTTTTTACTGCTTGAAAAGTTTTAATAAATAGGAAAAAGCAGTGCAGCTGACATACGTTTTTAATGTAATATACAAGAGCTTTTAATATTTTTACATACATTAATGAAAAAGCTAAAAAAGGTTACATTTCTGAAGAAAAGGCAAAAGAAATAATATTTGGACAATTATGGGATACTTTTCAGAATTTTAACCCTTTCATTCTGGCACTTACTGTGTTGTGGTTGATCAATTAAAATTCAGTTGAAATCAACAGACCTACACGGGTGTCAACTAATTCACAAGCAGCTAAGCAGTTAATTAAGTACAAGTATATCCTCACATTCAGTTCTGTACTCCAATAAACTTCTATTTATTATGAAGAACTATGGCATATATCTTACATGAAGTCAATACTCTTGCTATACAGAAATGTTAAGACACACAAGCTTCATAATTCTCAGAATAATTACAGTTAATTCATACACAGGTTGTACGTAAACTTTGCAAGTTGGACTGAAACCCTACAACTCATATGTGGTCTACCAAACCAGCAGCTGCAACAGGGTTAAGCAATCTCAATGGGCCTCTACAAATTCAGTTCCTGACAAAGCAATCAAGACAAAACACTTTTCCTGACAAAACACTTTTCCCCACTTTGTTCGAAGATTGGACAGATAGAGTTATAATCTTCTGTAAAATATTCCATCTTTGCTGCAACAGAAATCATAGCTCTCTGGAAGCCCAAGAGGCACAAGCAAACTCCATGAACCAACTGATATTCCTTGAATTTTACTATGAGTCAATCTCAAAAGTTTTGGCAGATCGGGTAAGCATTCAAAACCTCAGATGTTTATCTGAATCTTTTTACACCAATTCATTCTGTATTACAAAAACACCCATTATCACTCAACTCGTACCCTGCTTTGTCTTGATCTTAATGATCCATCTGAAATAGGGTTGCCAACAATCTAACTGCACAAACACAAACACCCTTGCCCCACTCCTTCCCCAAGGCCCTGCCCCTTTTCTGAGGCCCCACCCTGCTCACTCCATCCCTTCTTGCTCTTTCACTCGCTCTCACTCTCGCTCACTTTCACTGGGCTGGGCCAGGGGATTGCAGGACGGGGTGCAGGCTCTGGGCTGGGGGTGGAGCCGATGGGTGAGCCTGGGGCAGGAGGTTTGGGTGTGGAAGGGGGATTGGGGTGTAGGCTCTGGGAGGGAGTTTGGGTGCAAGAGGGGGCTGGGGCAGGGGTGTGGGAGGAGGTTCAGGGTGCAGGCTCCGGCCAGGCAGCATTTACCTCAGGCATCTCCTGGAAGTGGCGGCATGTCTGGCAGTGGCTCCTAGGCGGCCAGGAGGATCTGCACGCTGTCCCTGCCTGTAAGCACTGCCCCCGCAGCTCCCATTGGGCCAGTGGGAGCTGTGGAGCCAGTGCTTGGAGCAGGGGCAGTGTGCAGAGACCTCCTGGCTATGCCACCACCTAGGAGCTGCTGCCAGACATGCTGGCTGCTTCCAGAAGTGGCATGAAGCCAGGGCAGGTAGGGATCCTACCTTAGGCCCGCTACACTACCGGACTTTTAGCAACCTAAAATCTCCCAGATTGACTTTAGTAGCTTCTGAGAGATTAAGCCTGATTACGGGAGACTCCCAGCCAAACCAAGAGAGTTGGCAACCCTAATCTTAAAGGAAGAACCCATGGAAAAATAAGAAATACTGTTCAGTTCTAGGTAAAAACAGAGCAAACAAGCTGCACAAGGGAGGCCATTGTTTTCCTGATGCTCAACAGGATGATTAGCCCTTCCTGTGACTACCAACTCTGTGCAGAGCCCAAAATCATGGGTGGGCTCAAAGCAGTCAGCTATATTGTTTGTGCCCGACAGCATTGCTGTATTTCTTGGGAAGCCATCAAAAATCTAGCAGGTTTCAACAGCAGATGTACATCTTAGGGTTTTATGTATCTCCTATTACAACAGTATCTAAGTGCTCAATGATCTCCACAGAGACGTCACAGTGTACTCTTCAGCAATAAAAGCTTTCTTTGGTGTGGAAGTCAATCCTCCCATTGGACAGGACCGCCTGAGAGGGGCAAAAGAGGCAGTTTGGCTAGGGACTCCTGCTGAGAGGGCCCCCAAACCTTCTGTGAAGAGGCTCTGTGGCATGGTGTGGGGGTTGCAATGTCACTCACTGAAATTTAGCTGGGCAGCCCTTCGGTCATGATGGAGGGGTAAATGGGCCAAACCTGAGTGGCACTGCAACCCCATGTGCCAGGTCGCAACACCCAGAACAGGGAACCAGGGCCAGCCCCACGTGACAGAAGCCACTACTGCGGGCTTGCTCAGCAACCCCCCTCCACCTCAATCATTTTTTTTTTTTGGAAGAGTGAGGGGCCTCAGTTTCAAGTTTTGCCCTAGGCCCCCAAAAACCTCTGTGCAGTCCTACCCTTGCAGATGGTAGCAGCCAGGTGGCTTGGCTAGGGGTTTCATGATACTTATGTTCCACAGTCTACTGCATACTCCCCGAAACAGCTCCGAACTTTTAAAACATGCAAAGTGCAGTTTGTGCCACAGGTACTGGAAAAGTCCCAGAAAGAAAGCTACTAAAAATGTCAAGCTGCAATAGGAAAGGATATTGACTATTCCTGCCGGATAACAGAGAAATGTAATCCTTATAACTGTGCAACCCCGTTCCTATCTCATCCAGAGACGATGTTGAATGGGAGTAGAAATTGTGCTCCATTAATCTGCTACTAGAATGAGGACCAGAGTGTTCCCTCTAATAAGGACCTGCAATAGATGGTAGTGGTATATTGGAGGGCATTGGTGATAAGAGAGACAGATTCTTTCTTGAACAGCTTGATTTGAGCATAGACAAAGTTTCATGCTGGTTCTTGTTTTGCTTAAACTATTATTTGCATCCTTATTAAAGATCTATTTCTTCTATAATGCTCTATTTTTGAGTAGGCGCCTGTATCTTTGCTCTATTTTTGAGTAGGCACCTGGATAAGTTATATCACATACTACAGTCCATGATTGTTTTTGCCAACCTAAAATATCATAGCTGTAAAATGCAAGTACTTGTTTGTCATAACACTTCTTGGTTTGGAAGTCATAACCAACTATCTGTCTATATGTTTATAAACATGAACAGCTTTCTGTGCTAGTAAAGTTGTATGTTCTTATACAGATTTTCTTAAAAATACAAAAACCCATTTCTATTTCAATGTGAAATGCTATTTGAAAGGTTTAATATTTAATTGGAGACAAATATTTTTAGTACAAAAATTCAACTTACTGTTTTAAATTTCAAATTTAGGATTTTTCTTACATCCTTCAAAGCTTTTGCCTCAAATTTAAGGGTAAGAACATAACAGTAAAAACTTGTGATGAGTGGCTTCTATCTGAATCTTGTAGTGCTGCCTTTATGACTTATGGATGGTCATGCATCAGAGCTGTAACAATATAGGAAAAGATAGGACATCAAAAAAATTCACACCATTGATTATAACAGAGTTACACAGGATTTACATCAGTTTAAATGAAAGCAAAACGCAGCTTTCACCAATCATGCAAAATACAGCTATTTGCCATCCACACAAGCCAGCACAGCTTATCTTGAAAATCATTTCAGCTAACATAGGAAGAAAATGTAGTTGAGACAGACTGGATTTGTACCATCTGGACGGCCTTAACAGGATCTGTAAACTTTCTACAGGCTTTTGGGGTTAATTTTGTTTAAGTTTTTGAAATGTTATTTCCAATAAAAAGTTTTCTTATCTAGATGTAGGTATAAACAATCCTATTGCATCTCCACAAGAAACTATGAAGAGAAAAACTAGCCCAGTTTATTTTTAATAAAAGGAGGGCTATGCTATATAATAACTCTTCCTGCCACATCCATTGAATCTGCTGAAATAAAGATTGATGCCTGGATATTTCTAGACACTTCTAGCAGAGGAAGCAATATTTCTTTTCTTTAACAAAAACTCATTTATTTTTTTTTTAGTATTTTGTAATAATTTGAGGGAAAAGTAAAGGCTTCTTCTTCCTATCCACCCATTAGAAATCTGCATGTTTTAATTTCTGACATGAAAAGACAGAAATGCCAAGAAGATATATTGGATAATCTGGTGCCACAAGCTAAAAGACATTCTGAAATACAAGCTTTAGAAAGATGCGTGATATACAACTGCTACATACTCCTTTTTGGTTATTATTCTACACAGACATTCAGAGCATATTTTCACATCTTCAGTGCTTAATCACAAAACAGATTTATATACTGGGATTATGAGGGGCTGAAAATGTAGATTTATAATAGTGTTTAAAGATTACCCCACCCCATTTATTGTTAATATTCTCCCATATACTGCCCATTTGCCTCCCTTTCTTGGTACCATATTACCATAGAACATTTAGTTGCAACAGAATGATGGAATAATGGAATCCTTGTAAAAAATGTTTTTAAAAAAAGGCAGTCTGAACTTAGCTAGCAGAACAGTGCTCTATGAGTTTCAGTTATAGTAACATACAAAGGAAGCATTTTTAGCCGCTGGAAAAAGTAACAGTCAATTTTGTAATCCACGAAAAGTAAATGTCAAAAGTTTGTTCACAAACTTGTATCCCCAACCAAGCGGCACACTAGATTTCCACTGTCCCACCTGACTGGATTTGTCTTTGAAGACATCTTTGGAACAAACAATGCTTGCTTCACTAGCTGAAGGTTTAACTACTGTTCATTCACGAGTGATGAAGTCTCCCCAGTGCCACAAACAAGGAGATTTGGAGTGATAGGGCTTTCTAAATGCTTCATCTATACTAACCAGCTAGGGAGGATAAGATGACTTTCTGGAGAAAGGCACAGGATAAGAAGCTTTAAAAGTAATAACATGGATTCCATCAGGAACAGGCATAACTGGAAGACTTATAACCCTTGGCTATTTTTCTTAAACACAATGAAACTATTCAACTTTATCAATGGGCTGCTGAAAATAAAAGCAAATATTACCCCAAAAGAACCACTAAACCTTCAGAAGTACTCTGGTGTTTTTAAGAATGAATTACTGCACGAGCACAAAACAATACATGGTTACTCTTAAAGTATCTTAGATAATATTTGGGAGGAAATATGGGGTAGTGGACAGAGCACTGGACTGGGACATGAGATCTCTACCACTTACCAGCTCCGTGATCATAAACAAGACATTTCCCTTGTCCGTGCCTCAGTTTTCCCCACTGCAAAATGGGGATGATGTTACTGATCTCTTTATAAAGCATTTTGAAATCTACTGATGAAAAGCACTCAAAAGAGCTAGATTATTATTATTATTATAGTATTATTCCAATATCTTGTGAAGTTAGTCTTACATTAACCAAATGAAGTACAGACTATGAAAACCTTACCTCTGACAATTGTAGTTTATTCTCAGTCATTTGTTACACTTCATAATATATTAGTAAGTGCTCTATCATGTACTACATAAAAATAATGTCATATTTGGCCCTGCTTCTGTCCCACTCAGGGCAACATTTTAGCACTGAATTTTGTGGAACCAGGAGCAGATCCTTTTAGAAGACAAACTTCAGTACAGCACTCTGGTATAAACCTTAGCTGAAAAGTTGAGATACCCTATTAGGGTTTATGGCTTTTATAGGATGTATGCATTAATATTAGTGTGAACTAGTGAGGTTCAAGTGTGTTTTTGTGAAAACAATGGTTGTCGTTAAAAGGTCAACAGTAATTTGCAGCACACTTATGTCTGAAATACCTTTTTTGCTATGTTTAAAACAGGCAGTAACGAAAGAAACTATGTGGTATCTATAGAAAAATGCTGAGTTCTATGGCAATGACCACTTATGCATGTACGTACAGTGGGTAAATAAAAAGTGGACATTTAAGTTTTTAATCTAAACCATGGTATCTATGATATAATTTCCACTTTAAGTATACATCCGGACTCAATGTTTACAGCTAAATGTACCATCCAATCAGGTTCTTCCTAAATTATTTTAAGTACCAAAGATCTTTCTGCTTCTATACCTGCTTAATTTTTTTTTCTGGCAAAATTAAATTATATATTTTCCTTTTGGCATCTAGCGGCTGTAGCTGATTCATTTCATCAGGTATTATTATTAATAATGATGTGTGAGAAATGTACTAATAGCAAAATCTCATCACAATGTCACAGGACAAATATTGTTACTATACGAAGTAACGCACACAGATAAGCTACTGCATCAACAGAATATAAGAATATTTATATATTGTGGTTTGTGTGTTATCATATATAATTACAGAAAAATTATACATAAATCACACAAACACATATACATACATATGTGTGTCTACACAAACATAAAAGCATCTCTAATAGCTTACCCACAAACTGACTATTTTTATGCTCCTTAAAAACTGGAATCCTTAAGTTTTGTATTAATTGATTATGGACCACTCAATGCAGGACAAATCCCAAATATGAACTTTTCATCTAAGATTACCAGAAAGCTATCAAGTCATTTTTCAATCATTTAAGTGACCTTAAATGTATAAAGGGCTATGTGGCCTCCAATTTGGAGAAAATAAAGTTATATAAAATTACCAGTTTGAGATTATAACTCAGTATTCTGAGTACCAAATGTCACCCAAAAGGCAGTCTGCTATTAACATTATATGTATAATGTATCAATCTATATCTGTATCTATATCTATATACAAACACACACACACAATACGGTCAATGTGTTTACAAAATACATTTGAGAACCTACAGGATACTGGACGAGGTGTTTAGTAAACAAGTTTTATTATTTCAGTAATCTATTTATTATACTCCTGTGTAGTAAGGTTTTGAATTAGTAAAAGTTCATGGCATAAAGTAACATTTCAGCTTGAAGCAGATAACTGATTAGATATTACGGAGCCAATATTCAATGAAGTTCTGCAGAACCTTCATAAGGCAACACAAAAATAAGTGAAATTCAGAGTTGTACAGATCAGTACAAAGCCAAAATTCAAGTCAGGTTCATCCAAAGGTTGGCTAAAGATCACAAATCAGGGCCTAGTTTTCGATTTATCTGAGCCAACTCATGGCTTCAGGTGAAAAAAAGATTTCACATAGTGGTTTCATGTAGATTCATTCCAAAACCAGGCCAAACTTGGCAGGTTTCTGCTGTGTTTTACTTTAAGTTCTTGGAATTATTCATCCCCAGATATCAAAGTGAAACTCAGGGTATGTGAAGCTTCATGAACATCAGGCAAAAATATGTTCCCACCAGTTCCTGCAAATGCAAGCCTCAGAGATTGGTACAGCTCTGGTACTGAAGCAGATTTATAAGCATGGATGGGGAAAAAAAAAAGTATATGGTTCACTAAGGGTTCACAAAGATTTTTTTGAACAGCTAACATTGTAGTCTTTCAAAAATATTTAGTTAATTTAGATAAGCTAACTGTGCAATATTCAAAATAAAACAGGGAAAATAAATGTATTCAAAAATAAAATTAATCACTGTTATAGAAAAGTTTCATCCACATAAAGTTAAAAAACCACAGCTGACATCCTGAAGTAAAAACTGGTTGCTTACTTGTCAAAGATTGCTCAGTACCTCTGGGGGTGGGAGGTGAGGGGTGCAAGAGGGGAAAATTAGCACAGGGATTTATTGTAAAAGAGTATAAAACAATATGCTGGTATGTTTCTAGGTGGTTTAAAAACAATTATCACAGCACGAAAGTCTGCTAAAAAGATCAGTTCCTGCAGATCTTACCAACAAGCAAGACTCTAGCTGATTCAATGGGAGTTATGCACATGTAAACTCTTCAGACTGGGTCAAAAATGACAACTCTTTGAGCCTGCTTAATTATAATGAAGCCTCACCAAATTTGGGGCTGTCTGAAGGCAGGATGAGGCTAGATAGGTTAGACAAGGGCAAGGTAGGTCTCTTACATAAATCAACATATAATAGAATGAAGCTGAACCAGGGAATATAGAATGTAACAGATTCTTACTACAGCTAAATTGGATGGCTGAAACAACAGAACCTAAGATCACAAATCTTTAACTTACAATTATATTCAGTGTAAGCAATTAAAAAAAACCCCTAAGAACTATACATAACTGGAAATCAGTTCCTCTTTCACTTTCCTGACATGGTCCGAGTTCAATGGTTCTTGGCTTTCCCCTACAACTACTCTTGATACATTATTATGAATATTTCTAGGACTGTGGTATACGTAGCTCCCTGACTTAGACGGTGAGGTCCATCAGATAATGCAGGGAAAACCCCTAGAATGCTGAAGTTAAGTCCTGGGAAGTGAACACAATATATCCTTTTAAATTTATCTTTAATGTAGGAAAGACAAAACATGTTGTGGCTTTTGGTGACAGTACATTTTCAAGATTGGCCATGAGTGTTTGGGCAGAGAAAAATTGGTGCCTCTATCTGACAAATTATTTTTCAGCGATGCTAACTTTTAACAGCTACCACTGAGTTCAGCTAGGGTACCCCTGTTACAATTTTGAAAGTTTTGGCTGAGGCTTCTAGAATGCAACACCTCCAAGAAATATTATCCTATGGCAAATTACATCTTGCCTTATCGACGTCTCCCCCCCCGCCAATTTGCGAACTAAAACATTGTTTGCTAGTGTACAGTAATTTTACAGGAAGGTTGAAATGAGGGCAGGAAGTAGTGGTATTCTTCTAAACTCTGCCCCTCAAAATAAGCTCCACCCATGAGAGTCATCAAAATGAGACTCTTCTCTCAATAGGTTGTGCAGATTTTCTAAGAATGATTGTATATACTGCTTCTCCCTTACTGGGTTTTGAATATGCCTGTGGGCTCTGCTAGAATTCTTGACCTTGGCTGCTTCTTGGACTCCTTGGAGAAAAAAATACTCTCCAAAATGTCATCAAAATAAGACTTCACTCATAAGTTGTGTGTTGCACAGAATGAAATACTTAATGTTGACATTTAAATCACCAGCATCATTGAGTATCTGATTTAATACCTGGCAGATGAATGGAGCAATTTACCCATCTCAGACCTACTGTTCCAGGCTCTCAGCAGACTCACATAAACCTCTATGCATTGGTTACACACTATTGACATTTTTGAGGTTTTCTTTGCAACCATAATAGCTAGAACTCTCTCTCTCTCTCTCTCTCACACACACACACACACACACACACACACAGATTTTGGAGTACAAAATAGGAAACGGAGATATGCTGGTATGTCATACTTCCAGATACTGATCCAGTCACTGATCCAGTCAGAAATTTTTATGATCACAAAAATTAACTTTTAAAATTGCCATTTCACCTACACCAGACCTCTCCTACAGATCAGAAACATAGGGATTGCTAAAATGGACCATTCCCATTGTCTCTCTAATCCACTATCTTGTCTCCAACAGCAACAGTGGCAAACAAGAGGCTCGAATATAAGTAGCAAGAAGTCCCAAAGTAGGCAGGTATGGGATCATCTGCCGCCCAGAAGATTATACTCTCAACAACCAGTAGATAGCTACTTAATTAGTCCATGAATCATGAGGTTTCATATCCATTCTATTTTTTTAAGTATTTACTGAACACTGGATATTCTTGTTATTCATATAAAAAAGTACAATCCCTCTTTGAATCATGCTAAGCTCTTGACCTCAGCAAGATCCTGTGTAAATGAGTTCCACAGTCTAATTATGCATTATGTGAAAGAGTATTTCCTTTTATTAGTTTTGAATTTGCGATCTTTAAATTTTACTGAATGTCCCCTTGTTCTATTAAAAAGTAAATTCTTTAATCTTGCTTGTAACTCCTATTTTGCTAACGTAAATGTGCACATCTTTCCCCATGTGTATTGTGATGCTAATAAATGTATCCACTTTGACTTTATTAAAATTAAACCTACCACTGCCCTGGCTTTGGTTCTCAGGCATGTGCATGCAATTTGTACAGTCCCTCTGCCCTGACTGCTCAGGGTTCGTGTGAATTCTGACAGCACACACTGTTCCTACCCTCACCCAGAGCCACACTCAGAGAGGAATATACATACACAGATCTCTTCCTACTTGCACACTCAAATGCCATCATGGAACCATTTCTTTACTCCAACCACCGCAGAGCCCCTCTTTGGGACTGGCATCTGCACTGACAAAGACGTGGAGAGGGGTAGCTGGGGACAGGACCAAGAACGCACATCATCCCCTTTCCAGGCCCATGAGCATTCCCCTGAGAAGAAAGTCCCAGACTCTCTTGGGTTCCCAATGGCTGCCATGGCCAAAGAGAATCTCAGCCAGTGGGTGAAACAGTGCACTGGGTCCAGATCTGATGTGGAGGCACAAGACCACTGAAGGCATGTCTACAGTAAATTCAGGATGTGCGACTGCAGTTTGTGTAGACATAGCCAAGCTAACTTTGATCTAAGATAGAGCTATGGGCTAGCCCTGACCACCTGAGACCCTAGGTACGTACGAGTGGCCACTGCCCATGCTGCCACAGCTTCACTGCTATAGTTACTCAAGCTACTGAGCCTTTTACACAACAGGAAAATCCCCCTCCTTCTCCATGTTATCTTCTTGAGGCAACAGGACTCCAGGATACAATCCTTTCAGTGTCCTTTTCCTATGGAAAGCCTGAGGATAATCTAGAAAAAAATGTTACAAGCTTGCAAAAAATAGGTCATAATACAGTGTGATATATACCTGCACACCACAACCACAGCCAAGCTTGCCACCTTGAAACTGATGGTGATGAATCACCCGGGAAAGAAGATGAGAATTTATCTGTGTTGTAGCAGTCATCTTCCTATCCCATTCAGGAAGAAACCAAACAACAACAAAACCCAAGAAAACTTGGGCCAAATTCTGACTATATTACTAAAGTTGAGTAGAATATTAGTGAGTACAGGCAAACAAGATTTGACACCTTGAATTACATTTTAACATGAAAAAAACTGAAAAGTTATCAGTGTTTTTAAACATACCAAAAATTAATAAAAATGGCACAACATATTTTTATGCTTACTGCAGTTTGTCCTGTGGTGTGTGTTAAAATGTTAGCATAGTCTGGGACTCTACTCAACCAATCTGATTGTAGGCTTTTTATTTTCCATTTTATATACACAATCATAAATGAGTAGTAATGAATGCCACATTATTAATGACTCAGAAGGCTCAGCATGTACAACCATATTTTCCAATCACACACTGGCAGCTTTTTCGCACCATAAGTTTACTTCAAGGCATATTATATTACTTTCCTTTATTTTACTAAAATCCAACAGCTGCAACCTTAATACATTGCATTAACAAATTTGCAGGCTACATAACCAGGACTGCATGTTAAATGGTCTAGTAGCTCGGTGCCCCTTGAACAATTTTCATGGCGCGAACAAGGGAATTCCGTTAAGAATCTATGTTATTGAAACACAGGAAAACTGTCTCCTTTCTTTGACATCCTAATGACTAAGCTGGAAGTCCGTCCCATCTTCTTTCTAATGTACATTCTGCTGTAAATATTTAGCATAGCTAATTACAAAGACAGTTTTTGTTATTCTTAAAGGAAGTCACAAGTGCAACTCTAGTAACTACAATGAAAATTTACCTTTCCAGTTGAGGAACAGGAAGGGAAGAAATATCAAAACTGACCGTCACCATAGATTTACAATGCGAACAAAACAAAACAAAAATAGCAATTTCACAGTTTTACCAGGTTATTAAACACAGATTTATAAAAACAAATACCAAAACAAATCAGCAACAAGTTTTTCCTAAAGACACAAGTGAAGAGAATTAAACACATATTTCACTCAATGGGGCTTTCCCTCCCCCCAAACCCCCGCCAAAAGAGGAATCACACAAAAAATGACAGTACCCTAAAATAAAAACTGCTAAGTATTACACAAAGGGAATAAGGCAACTAAGCAAACTGACACCACTACAAAGAATTATATATTACATTTGTTCTCTCTCTGTTTTATCCACAAGGAAAATTCATTATTTTAAACTAAATGTATGAATTGCAACTATGCAGGTGCGGTAGAAAGACACCATTTTATTAAATAAAAAAAACAGAGTTTATTCTAATGTACCTTGTTCCATTTTACAGATATGAAATAGATGTATTTCAACTAACGTCAGTAATCCCCTAATTGTGTTTATTATAAACATAGTGTTCCAGAAACATTTACATGTTCTGTATACTTAAAACTCTGCACCTCAGAGTCTTGCTAAAACTTTCACTGAAAATAGAGTATTACACATGTACAATGTATGATTTTCAAGCACTAAAAATTTAGCTATTTCTAAACCCCATTTCTAAAGACGACATGTCAAACTGCTCATCCTGAGAGAAGATTTTGGATACAATTCTTATTACACAGACACCATTTTATATCACAGCTATTCCACTGAATTCAGCAGAATCTGTCTAACTTCACATTTAGTTTGAAGAATAAAACAGACAAAACGGTTTGAGTTAGTGTATCTAATATATTACTAAACAACCAATATTTTCATGTTTGAATATATTTTAAAGTCACCATTCAGGTAAACAAGAATAATTCAGCCAAACACAATATTTTTGAAAACTGATAAGCACTTGAAGACAGAAACTCAAATAAAAATGACTCTTCCCCCACAATAAAAACTGTTTATTACAGTGTGTACAATGACCTCTGATCCTTGTAAATCCACAACACTTACAGTCTTTAAAAAAAAAATCTAACATTTAGCTGTTTCACTTACAGACAGACTTCTAGCAAAAACTTATTGAGAACTAGTCTTTACTTTGTTGTTTCTTCTTTTAATCTGCCTTTTAGCTTTTGTCCTTAAATTTTACTATGAGCCATCACAGAATAGGTTGTAATCTCAGGTGATTAACTGCATAGTATTTTACAAGCTGTAAAACAGAGCAAGATCCCCACATACAAATTGTGCCATTGCATAGGTATTCTTAACAGATTTTCTAAACTACCAGATTGGTTTGACAGACTGCAAGTCCTAAGTATTATATATATTTCAAAGGATTACTTATTTTTCTTGTAAAAAAGCTAAAATCTATATTGATTGTAACAAGCCACTCTACATGAAAAATCTCAATGACTGTGGAGTAGAATACCAATATTTATGACCACACTTGTGTTCATTATGGTTCTCTCTGACATGGGTCCATTAAAATCAATTTTTATGTTTCTCATGTATTTTTTTCATCTAATGCTCTTGCCATTGTGTTTATTAGCCAGTTAAGAGAAACACTGGGCCCTGTTGTTTTGTTTTTATTTTGTTCTGTCAAAAATAATGAGACCAGAGACTTTAACAACTATTCGCTATCAATGAGTGGAGGAGATTAAATGTTACATTTCAGCAGAAGCATTTAAGGACAGCTTTAAAATTTTTAGAACTTTACCATCAGGAAAATATATTCGAGTCCCTCCTCCTCCTCCCCACTTTTTTTTTTTTTTGTTTAAAGTAAGAGGTTCTTCAGAGGAAGTAACCATAAGAAAGAGGTTCTTCAGAGAAAGTAACCATAAGTGGCCATTTCTTGCCCACCAGAGCCACTAGTATGTGAGCTAAACAATCTGTTCAAAAACAATTTATATAGTTCTTTCACTATCAAAATCTCAAAGTGCTTTATAAAAGTACTAATTACTGAAGACTCACAACACTTATGAGATAGGGAAGCTTTCTTAATCCCTATTTTATAGGTGAGAAATCTAAACCATAGAGATGAAGTGATTTGTCCAACATCACAAAGGAAATCAGAGAGCTTGGAAGAGAACCCAGATATTCTGACTCCCAGCCCTGTTTTTTCCAGACACAAGACCATTCTTCTGCAGCTAGTAGGAGACAATGTACTGACTGAACAAAGGGAAATACAGGAGAAGTTAATCACCATATAAAGTGGAAACATTTTAAAAAAATAACAGACACCCTATAACATGTTGGGTTCATAGTCTTGATGCCTTATTTTGAAGTTACATCTTATAGCCTAGTTCATAGTCTACAGTCTGCTTTGCCTTCAATATAAATTCAATATTAAAAAGGAGCACAAGAAAACTGGAATGCTTAGAATGCCAGGTCAGAGAAGATGTTATTTTTGCCAAGTGTGAACTGACATTGATAAACATGTTTTGGGCGGGTTGTTTGGGTTAGAGAAAAACAAAAATGTATTCTGGTTTTCAATTTCAAACTAGTATATATATTGTGCATACACATGATTTATATACTATTATTACACAAATATAAAAATGTATAAGGATAATAAAAATAGCAAAAAACAAAAATGGGGGGAATACACAAATCAAAGGAGCATTTCAAAATTGAAAGAAATACAGAGAAAAACAAAACAATGAAGTTAGGAAGAGAAAAAAAGTGAATCAAACCCAGTCACTTCAGGAAAACAGACACCACACACATGCGGATGAAAGTAAAGGCTGCAACTTTATTAACTGACTGAACTACTCAGCAATAATGATCCCACCCTGCAAGACACAGGGTACTGACATACCTTCTCTAGTCCCGTGTTGGATTTATCCAAGAAGTGACTCCAATAGCCATAGGAAACCTGCTCTGGACCCCAATCAAAGTTATTACAAACACGTAAAACACGTCAAGCACTCAAAAGTCATAATATACCAGAATTAAAACTGCCTCTGCAAATCTAATTCTTTGTGCATATGCATTATGATACGACACAATCCTTTGCTATATGACCACATACTATTTTTCCCGCACATGGATGGTCAACAAAGTTTGAACCGAGGATTTGGAGTCACATATTAATTCTACCATTTGAGCTAAAAGAGTAACTGGTAGTAGCAGTAAACTTATCTTTTATATGTACCAGCTCCTTGAACAGGACCCAACATACACTTTGCCACTGTGTTACCCAACTATTTGTGAGTCAGCAATAAAATGCTGGGTGTTGGGATTCCAGAGTCCTGTTCCTAGCTCTGAGATAGCAGCATGGTCCAAGATGGGACAGTGGTATAATCTGTGAATATAGCAGGGGCATAGCCAAGCATATTTTGCATATTTGTTTTGTGAGGCAGCATGGCTAAGGGGGTAAGACTTAGGCACGTCATATTAGAGACGCGGTTTTATTTCCAGATAAGGGTATAATACCTCTTTCAGTAATAAGGACTGTGGACTGCAGAAATACTAACTGTAGTCTATAGAAGAGGTAAGCCTAGACATCACCACCTCCTGGATACAGGCTAGTATTTTGTGAAGAGGTCCCTCTCTGTGTCTGTCTCTCTCCAACATTTTTATGTTTTACTTCTATGAAATAAGTAGGGATGCCAATTTTGGTTGGACATATTCCTGGAGGTTTCTTTGCAGGACATAATCTTTAATTAAAGATTAATCTTTAATTCCTGGAGACTCCAGGCCAATCCTGGAGGGATGGCAAACCCAGAAACAAGCCCTTTCAATTTTTAAGTTTCACTGTTTCTCCAAAGATAGTAATAAAGGCTGAGAAGAAACTGCCCACATAATTTAAACAAATGCTCAAAATTTTAGAATTTGCTTGAAATAGCATTAAAGGTAGAACAGACATTCAGAGATAAACATGGATGGGGTAGTAAATCAATTTCTTGGAGCTGCCACTCCTTTAGGGTAACTCAATGATGATTCTGATTTTAAAATAGAAATTACTGTATTTCCAAATATACAGCTAATATAAATAATTATGCATAGTTACTTTTTTAGCGTGGTTTTAATCTGAGAATTCTGCATTCAGCATCATGTACTTATGCACAAAATCAACAGAACACAAACTTACCTGTTTTGTGACAGAACATTTTCCTTAAATTGTATTTCATGTACACCTGTTCCACATCCAGATATTTCAATTCTTCCCACAGGGCTGTTCAGCATTACATGCATCTTCTTACACTGAGTTTTTCCATCTTTTAAAGCAACCTGCTCACAAGAGAATAATAAAATTGTAAAATGTGTGTATATTTTCCCCAAGGAGCCGGCATCTCAACAATCTGTAACTTTAAGCATATTTTGTATAGTTTTGCAAAAATAATTTCTTTAAGGGCTTAAATAGAGAAAAATCCTAGTAAGCAAAAACAAGGATTCACACTACTTAAATTTACTCAAATTATATGCTGTATTTTTGTCATCCATCCTACATCTGAGTAGTGGTAATTCAGTCTGTTATGAGAAGTCAACATTAAATAGCATCTACATTAAAAATAATAAAAAATGTTAAATAACTCAGCACTGACCTCTACAAAAAAAATAATCACATGGAATAGCAGTTTTATGGTTGATTTGTTAGTGAACACTAAAGAAAAAGTTTTTTTACATTGATTTC
The DNA here is from genome assembly GCF_965152235.1 of Eretmochelys imbricata. NCBI lineage: Eukaryota > Metazoa > Chordata > Testudines > Cheloniidae > Eretmochelys > Eretmochelys imbricata. The sequence goes on from NC_135578.1 coordinate 100,539,138, forward strand.
AAAGAGATTATTATGACAATAAAGCATATTCACTGGTTTACAGTGGCAATATTATGTAAATAATAACTGCGGAAGCTCATATGGAATGGCTGTGCTGGAAAAATCAATCACTGTTCAGTAAAGGACACACATTTTTCATTCCTATCATTAACAGTCAACTTTTTATGGCTACCAATAGAGTGCCAAACATTTTTCAGGTTTTCTTCAGGATCAACAACAGATGTAAAAATTTTATTAAAGTTAATGTTTAAAATCAAATGTACACAAGTTAAGAGGGAAGGTACTGTACATCTTGGGTCGGGCTTAGGTTATGGGGGATTGAAAGTATCGGTTACAAGGATCACGAGATATTTACATGTCACGTAACCAGCATAGATCCAGATAGGGCTGTGGGAGTTTTTAAAGCATCAGTGGATAAATGGGCTAGGGTATACATTCCCTCTAAGACATATTCATCTTTATTTGGTTACAAAAATATTTTTAACCAATAGGTATTTAGAGTGTACTATTTACATTTTAGTGTTTAACTCATTAGATATAAGTTGCGTATTATTATTATTAATTATTCTGCCATGTGGGGGCACCTAAGAGTCCAAGTTACAGGGCCCTACTGTGGTAGGCACTGTACATACATAGAACAAAAAGATAATCTCCGCCCCAAACAGCTTACAACCTAAGTGTAGCAAGAATAAGATAAGAATAAGATTGACAACTAAAAACAGGTAAATTTAACAGACAGGAGAAACATGAGGAAATAATGAGACAAAACTGGTCAGAGTGATGAGCATTGGGCTTTATTGTGCCTTTGTTCAAAACACTTAAACCAGCAATGAGAGGAAAGTGCAAGATTCACAACGATGTAGATACCTGAAAAAAAGTGATGCCAAGAAGGACTAAAGTAATAGTGGATACCGCAATTTATTCCCAAGCATAAACATATATATGAATATGCTTGTATAAACACAGATACACAGACACAACCACACACACATTATTTTGTCTGACACACACAAAAGGTATGGATACTTATAAACTCCATTTATACTTGATTAGTCAGCTTCCCGAAAATCAAAAGCTGCCTTAAAAATTCTGATTAAAATATCATGAGGTTCCTTTATTTTACTTGTGGCCTTTGAACATCTGATGTTCACATATCCAAGCTTTGCTGTGCAACTACGAGAGCTATAACTCCCTTTTATTTTTTAATGAAAGCTGAGATTCTCATGTAATCACAGAACTCATACAGTGGTTTTCCTAAAGCCCTAACTCTTTATCACGAGATTTGGCAACAATGGAACTTGTGCCTGTCACATTTTCCCCAGCAACACAGGGAGTAGAGTGCAATGAAGCTCTGCTCTGCTATACCTATACTCCACAGGCACAGAATCCAATACGGACCTTTAAGTCAGTGATGGAAGTTAGAGATGCCTTTCAGCATCCCCAAGTCATGTCAGGACTGAGCACCTGTAAACCAAGAATTAGGGAGCCAGAATTCCCTGCCACTTTCCCCTCTCATACGTGCCAAGTAGAATCATGATGCAGAGAAAATATGCCCCACAATATTCAGTTTGAGGCATCTTAGTACCAAGGAATGTTGAAAATCTGAAAAAAAAATGTTGTTTTTAGAGATGTGTTGCTCATGTCCATTCCATTCTAGGTGTTTGCATGCCCATGTGCACAGTTGTCAGAGACTTTTGCCTTAGCGATATCTGTAGGGTTGGCTGTGGGAGCCCCCTTGAGTGCCCTGCTCATACATTGGCATATTAGGCGCCACTAACCCTATGCCCTCTCAGTTCCCTCTTGTTGACAACTCCAGGAGGATGGGTAATGGAATGGACATGAGCAACACGAAGAACAGTTACGAAAGGTAGGTAACTGCTTTTTTCTTCTTCGAGTGCTTGCTCATGTCGATTCCATTCCAGGTGACTCACAAGCAGTCTCTTGTGATGGGCTCAGAGTTCACAGTCTCGTGGCTTGCAGTACTGCCCTACTAAAGCCAGTGTCGTCCACAGCCTGCTGGGTAAGTGTATAGTGGGACGTGAACGGATGGACAGATGACCAGGTGGCCGCCCTGTAGATATTCTGTATAGGCACCTGGGCCAGAAAAGCTGCCGAAGAGGCCTGCACCCTGGTCGAGTAGGTGGTGACAATTGCCAGGAGCTGCACTTTCGCTTGATCATAGCAGAAGCGATCCAAGAAGAAATTCTTCGAGTGGATACAGGATGACCTTTCTTCCTGTCAGCCACCGTGACGAACAATTGTGTTGACTTACGGAATGGCTTGGTCCTGTTGATGTAGAAGGCTAGAGCCTTCCTAACATCCGAGGCATGCAGTCTACGCCCCTCCTCCTCCGACTTCTGTGGCTTTGGAAAGACCGGTAAGAAATGTCCTGGCTTGAATTAAACTGAAGTGAGCTGTAGCTTATGAAAGCTTATGCTCAAATAAATTTGTTAGTCTCTAAGGTGCCACAAGTACTCCTTTTCATCTTGGGCAGGAGAGCCGGGTGCGGTCTCAGATGGATTTTGTCCAAGTAGAAGACCGTATAAGGTGGTTCTGAGGTGAGCGCACAAATCTCAGAGACTCTACGGGCTGAAGTCACCATGACCAAGATTGCAACCTTCCAGGACAGGAGAAGGAGAGAACAGGAAGCCAAAGGCTAGAAAGTAGGACCCGTGAGCTGCAACAGCACCAGGTTCAAGTCCCATAGAGGAACAGGGTCCTTGACATGTGGATAGAGGCTCTCAAGGCCCTTTATCCAAGATCCAACAGGTGAACTGCTTCCACTTGACCAGGTAGGTTGCTCTGGTAGAGGGCTTTCTACTTCCCAACAGGAAGTAGGTCCCTCCAGCAACCATGGCGGAGCTGTCAAGGCCTGGTTTTGTCTGCTGACTCTAGTGGGCAACTGGCGAGGTGAAGGCGAGTAGCAACGCCTGCCGGAGGAGTGGTACCAGGGTGACTGGTACCGGCACCATGATCCTGAGTGGCCCCTCCAGGATGGTGACCGAAGTCTAGGAGACTGCCTGGAGGAGGGTGACTGGGGTCTAGGCGACCTGTGGCTGGAAGTTCACCAGTATCGGCAGTACGGGGAATGGCATCTCAGCTCTGGAGTCCTGTGCCTAGTGGGCGGGGAGCTTGTCGGGGACCTGGGTCTTCTAGCTTGAGAGCTAGGATACAGTGCTGGGGTCCAAGATCGTGGAGACGGAGATGTGCACCTGCAGTCCAGTGACCAGGGGTGCTCAGCCATTCTGTGAGGCTGCACTGCAATAGGCTTGCCCCTTCCGTGCCAGGGCCGTAACCAAGTCAGCCACCTGGTGTGGCGCCTGCGGAGCCGGTCGGCTTTTCTCTTTAGCTGCCGGTACCGCTTCAGACACAGACGGCCCTGGGAAAGGCCGGGGACCCTTGCCACTTCCCGGGATCAGGGATGGATCCCTGGCTGGGTTGAGGAGTCCGACCACAGTGGTACCTCCATGAAGCCCCACAGTAGGTGCATGGCCTGACAAAGGTCCTTTGACCACAAGCCCCTTCATAGAATCATAGAATATCAGGGTTGGAAGGGATCTCAAGAGGTCATCTAGTCCAGCCCCCTGCTCAAAGCAGGACCAATCCCCAACTAAATCATCCCAGCCAGGGCTTTGCCAAGCCTGACCTTAAAAACCTCATAGGAAGGAGGAGATTCAACCACCTCCCTAGGTAACCCATTCCAGTGCTTCACCACCCTCCTAGAACAAAAGTTTTTCCTAATATCCAACCTAAACCTCCCCCACTGCAACTTGAGACCATTACTCCTCATTCTGTCATCTGCTACCACTGAGAACAATCTAGATCCATCCTCTTTGGAACCCCCTTTCAGGTAGTTGAAAGCAGCCACTAAATCCCCCCTCATTCTTCTCTTCTGCAGAATAAATTATCCCAGTTCCCTCAGCCTCTCCTCATAAGTCATGTGCTCCAGACCCCTAATCATTTTTGTTGCCCTCTGCTGGACTCTTTCCAATTTTTCCACTACACTTCTTGTAGCTTGTGGCCCAAAACTGGACACAGTACTCCAGATGAGGCCTCACAAATGCCGAATACAGAGGAATTATCATCATGTCCCTCGATGTGTTGGCAATGCCCCTACTTATACAGCCCAAAATGCTGTTAGCCTTGTTGGCAACAAGGGCACACTGTTGACTCATATCCAGCTTCTCGTCCACTGTAACCCTTAGGTCCTTTTCTGCAGAACTGCTGCCTAGCCATTCGGTCCCTAGTCTGTAGCAGTGCATGGGATTCTTCCGTCCTAAGTGCAGGACTCTGCACTTGTCCTTGTTGAACCTCAGACTTCTTTTGGCTCAATCCTCTAAATTTGTCTAGGTCCCTCTGTATCCTATCCCTACCTTCCAGCATATCTACCACTCCTCCCAGTTTAGTGTCATTTGCAAACTTGCTGAGGGTGCAATCCACGCCATCCTCCAGATCGTCAATGAAGATATTGAACAAAACTGGCCCCAAGACTGACCCTTGGGGCACTCCGCTTGAGATTGGCTGCCAATGGATATCATGGAGCCATTGATCACTACCTGTTGAGCCCAATGATCTAGCCAGCTTTCTATCCACCTTATAGTCCATTCATCCAGCCCATATTTCTTTAACTTGCTGGCAAGAATACTGTGGGAGACCGTATCAAAAGCTTTGCTAAAGTCAAGGAACAACACGTCTGCTTTCCCCTCATCCACAGAGCCAGTTATCTAGTCATAGAAGGCAATTAGGTTAGTCAGGCATGACCTGCCCTTGGTGAATCCTCTCCTCCAAGTGATTCGGAATTGATACCTTGAGGACCTGCTCCATGATTTTTCCAGGGACTGAGGTGAGGCTAACTGGCCCGTAGTTCCCCGGATCCTCCTCCTTCACTTTTTTAAAGATGGGCACTACATTAGCCTTTTTCCAATCATCCGGGACCTCCCCGATCACCATGAGTTTTCAAAGATAACGGCCAATGGCTCTGCAATCACATCCGCCAACTCCTTTAGCACCCTTGGATGCACTGCATGCCGCCCCATGGACTTGTGCTCATCCAGCTTTTCTAAATAGTACTGAACCACTTTTCTCCATAGAGGGCTTCGTCCTTCGGTGCTGAGGGGCTCCTCTTCTTCTGGCACTTCTTCAGCACTGGTAAGGGGGAATGGTACCAGGCAGAGCCTGGTTGGCCAGTGGTGCGCTTCACACTGAAGCTGAAGTATTCGGCGTGGGTTCCCCTGCAAGGCATGGGTTCCGCTCTGACCCAGGGCGAAGCGCAGCCTCCATGAGATGGGCCCTCAAGCAGATATCCAGCTCTTTTGTGTGTGAGGATGAAAGTTTTTACAAATATGATACCTATCCTTTCTATGGGCTTCCCCCAAACACTTCAGACAGCTGTCGTGGGGGTTACTCATCGGCATTGGCCTGCTGCATGACACACATGACTTGAAACCGGGAGAGCAGGGCATGCCCTGCTCAGGGACAAAGTCCCAGCCAGGTCTCTAAGTACTCTAACTTAACGCTACAAAGACTAACCAACTACTATTAACTATGTACAGATTAGGTAGAACAAAAGTCTATGAAAAACTGCTAACGCTCTTGCAGATTGCAAAAAGAGGCGCTCCAATCAACCGTCATGAGTGGTAAGAAGGAACTGAGAGGGCCTAGGGTCGGCCTAATATACCAACTCATGAGCGTGACACTCAAAGGGGAGCCACAGCTGACCCTACAGACACCACTAAGGCAAAAATCTGACAACTGTGCATGTGGGTGTGCAAACACCTAGAATGGAATCGACATGAGCAAGCACTTGAAGAACACGACACCTTACCCAACACTAAACTTGAAAAAACAAGCAAGAAAGCAGGAGAAACTGACTTCTGAAGGAAAGATTATGAAAATGGAGATATCTAGAACAACAACTAAGGAGAGGGAAAAAGGACATTGCTCTCTACACATAGTCGAAGTACACATGTACTTATTTATGGTTGTGAAAAATCAAACAAGGTGACAACAAAGAGTTAAGGAAATTAAAAATTTAGATTAATTGACAGGAAAAAATCCTAAAAGTCAAGTTTACTAGACCATGGAACAGTCTTCCAAGGGAAATGGTGAAAGTCCCATTGTTTGAGTCATTTAAAACTGGAAAATACAAAATAATTATTTATTATTTTTACGGCATCTAATGTGTGCTAGACGACATCGGAAGGAGTCCTATGCAGACAACAGGACAATTAGATTTACTAAAAGGTGTTTTACATTTCTACTTTCAATTATATCAAAATCTCCTAACATACTCTACTGCAAGTGATCCCTGTCTTTTATTATTTTTCCTAATATTGTTAATCCATCAACAAATTTATAAGACAGTCCACACAACAGAGGTGATATTAGATCTTTCTATTTCTTGGCTAAACCAATAAAAATATAAACACACCCTCACCAAAAGTCTGCACTATTAATGAAAAAGCAGACCTCAGTATACCTATATCTGTAGTTATATAGCTAGAGAGCAATGACTAATTAAACTTTGTAAAGAAAATAAATCAGAGGAATAAATTCTCTAAATACTGGCTCCTGCTATAATGGTTAGAACTCTAGTTTGGAATCAACCTACAGTTCATATAACTGGATTTCATAGTGATTACTCAACAGCCAATATTTTGAACACTTAAATGATTAAATAAACGTGTGGCATACCCTTAAGGGCTTTTCTCTTGGCTTCATGCTTTCTGACAATTATGAGGCCAATGCAGTATGTCCAGGGTATGATGGCAACTGTATTCACATACTGATCCCCTGCCTTGCAGAAAGGCTCATCCTGATCAAGCAATACTTTTCTGCAAGATCATACAAGCCTAATCTAGAATGAGTTTACCCTAAGCTAGGGAAATGGTTGATTTTAATTGAATGCTGAAAAGAAATTGATTTTCATGGCTATTTAGAGATCAATTGAAAAATGAAATAAATTTTGTATCATCCCCCCTTTTAACATGAATAGGCATTTAAATAGTAATGTCCTGAATTAACTCCTTAGTGGTGGAGGTTGGTATTTCCCTGTGCCAACAGCAAGAGTAGAAATTCTAAGAGTTTGCATTGTTACAGCATCAGAATATTCTGATTTCCACCTCCATATGGTTAGATTAAGAAATTGACAATTCTTGTTGGACTCTGTTTTTTCATTCCCCCCCACCCTTCTTCTAGTACTTGCTTCTCCTGTTGATGACTGAAACCAAAACATTCAAGATCAGTTAGCACATTATTTACCTCCCCCTTCCCCTTTTCTTGCTCCTAGTTAGATATTTGTGTCTGCCCACTGGTATTTCATACTGCTTTTTGTTATTGGCTTACACAGAGCTAAAAATGTCCCTGCCTTGTCCTGTTACTTCATCAATGAGTTTGTAAAGTTGAAAACAGTGTAAAAAAGTTTGAGTAAAAAAATTAAAGCTACATGTTATGAATCTACAGCAAAGATTTCACTGAATTTTAATAAGTGTCTGACAAAACAAGTACTGTCATCTGATAAATTACAAAGTAAATAACTCAAGGTCATGCCGACAGCCTTATCAGAATCATAGCGGTAACATCAGGGGATGCTATCATGGTGTTAACCGGTAAATCACTATATGGTTCATAGCATTATACACCCTAATTTCAGCTGCTTAACACTTAGAAATAATGTATTTCTGAATGAAAAAAGGCATCCATGTTAACCTAATATCAAACTTGGGCAAAAACACAAACAAAATGAGCTCACTGTTGCTTTAGTTAGAAAAGTGTCAGTCTCAGAAATCAGAAATCACCATTTTTAAACATTAATTTTGCTCTTGGTGTTCAGAAACAGGATTTGTGCCAGATCTTCATGTGCAGCTGAGCAGTGATATTCCCCATACTTCTACCTCTGATCCCTGGGACTGCTTGGTCCAAAGTACAATCTGGAGCAACCCTAAGGCTACTCCAAGTTAAGCAGCCTTGTAAGAGCTCATGGGGGGGGGGGGAGGGGAGGGAAGAAAAGGAGGGCATTTCACTGGTAGAGGTTGCTGACACAAAGCATTTCCAGACATGTGCTCTCCCACCCCCATACACAGCCTATATAGTGAGGCAGCTGCTATGGAGCTGGCTGTATCATCTTTATCCTTCTCAAGGATTATCTCTGTTCTTCACCTCTGGTCAGGAAATGCCCAAATGCCCAAACGACAGCACAATCCCTTAGGGCAGCACAAAAGGAAACACTAGGCTTTAGGATCTGGCTCTGCACATTGCAAATGTAATTAAGTTTGCAAATTTAACACCATCAATTTGGGCTTGAATAGGGACTGGGAGTGGCTGGCTCACTACAAAAGCAATTCTCCCTCTCTTGGTACTGACACCTCCTCATCAATTATTGGGACTGCACCACATCCACCCTGACTGAATTGCCCTTCAACATTGGTTCTCCACTTGTAAGGTAACTCTCTTCTCTTCATGTGCCAATATATATTTATGCCTATATCTGTAATTTTCACTCCATGAATCTGAAGAAGTGGGTTTTTTACCCACAAAAGCTTATGCCCAAATAAATCTGAGTCTTTAAGGTGCCACCGGACTCCATGTTGTTTTTAACAGAGTTTAGACACTTTTGAAAATGGCACTTCATACTTTTTGAAAATTTTACCCAAAAGACTTGTATTTACTACATGTATTGACTCCACAAATTAAAATGCAAGTCCTATACTAAAATTTAATCTAATAACTGTTCTGTTTGGTCACATTTTAATGCAATGGTGATAGTCTGAGTTGTACTTTAAACTACATATTGTGCTCAGTTCACAGTCTGAGTCAGCAGGCTGCATAGCAGCAAGATCTGCAGAGGAGGAGGAAATCCTCCGTCAGGCAAATGATTGCAACACACTTTTAAGCAGGGGGAATTTGTCTCGCTGGCCAAATGGAGGGAACAGTGTTTTATGGCTGGGGAGGGAGGAAAGCAAAACTGCTGCAAAAGGGGACGAGGGCCCAGAGTGGCGATGCTGACTCATCCCCTGGATGGAAGGGCTAAAAAGGGGCAGCCTGTGTGGTGAAGCCCCCTTTTACATGGAGCAGGCTGAGGCAGGGAGCTGGCACCAGGAGCCCGCCAAGAACCTGAGCGCTATTGAACCTTGGGGTAGAATGGTTATCAGTGTAGCATGGAGAGCAGCTGGTTCTGCTCATGTGGCAGAGCTACAAGACAAGTTCTAATATTCATGCAATTACAAGGCCAGTCACCAAATGACTCATTATGGAGGAGAGGGTGCTGCGGTACATGGTGTCGCTGGCAACTTGCCAATTGGCATCCTCAACAATCTTGAATTGCCTCCCAGCTGTTACGTTCATCAGTGGGATAAATGGATATCCATGTCCACACAGTGGTTTTAACTCAAAGGTTTCTGGCAGGTTGTCACATTCCAATGGCCCTATGGAGGAGTCATGTTGGCCCATTACAGATAACATTCTTAGGGATCTACACGGTCTTGTTCAGAGCAGCATTCTTGATAGCAATTTTTGGTGCTTTCCGGATCAGCTAGATAGTTCCTGAGTTTTGTAGGGGCTCTGTGGGAGGGGACTTGGAACTGCATGATGTTCACTGGCAGGGACAAGTAGGGATATTAAACTTGCAATGGTCAATGACTGATCAAGGAGGCTGGGAAGAATCTGTTATCCTCCAGGAAGGTAGTGAGCTTGCTTCTGCCCAATGGAATTTGGTGCACACTTATTCAGAATCAAGGTCATAACAGCAGCAATATAGCTGGGAAAGGGGGCAGGGGCAATTCGGGCAACCAGGCATTGCATTCGGAAGCATACAAAATGTGTGCGTGACCTCGGGTCATGAGTCAACATAAACATGTGATTTCTTTCCAGATGTTGGAAGACCAGCCATGGAGACAGTGGTGTGGATCTGTGGGCACAGGATTGTTTTTTTATATGAACAGGCGCGCATCCTCGTTGCCTTGAGGGTTGGCCACCCGGGATCCAGCGATGGGGTGAGCATGAGTTGGCATGGAAGGAGGAGCATGCTATTTGACCAGCTGATGCCACTCCTGTGCACTGCATGGGCCTGCAGCGGTCAGCAATATAATGGTGGCACACCTTGGAAAACACTATTTTGGAATGTGTAAAGGGGTTGAATTAATGCACAGAGCAAAGAGACTTGAAACTGAACCTTCTATTTTTTCAGGAGAAAATAAAATTGTCTGGTCAGACATGCCTTAATGCAGGGTCTGGCGGGGAGAGGCTTTGGTGCCAATTTGTTTTGGCCAATATAAAAGAGAGCAGTAAGAGATGTCTGGGAATCCGACCGGGTTTGGGGGAAGCAGCCAAGCTAATTTCCAGCACCTCCTTATGGATGTCCAGTGCAGGTACTCCATAGGGAAGGTATACTGTGACTTGATAAATGGCTTGGAAAAGGACGTAAAAAGGAGATGTCTGTTAAAGGAACAAAATGGGAATGGGGACTCCTACGACTGGTACGGCAGGGAGTCAACCCCTCTTTCTTATACCCCATCTTAACTCTCCTGTGAGGGCTGGTGAATGGTAAGGTCCCAGCAATGGATTGGCTGGGGGGTCCTGGATGGAAAAAGGGGGGAGCTGGTGGAAGCCCAGAGATAATTATGGAATGAACATGGGGTTACTGCACTGTACGCTTTTATCTGCGAGGTAGTCCCAGAAATCTAATAATAAAGTAGCCTGGTTAAAACCACATCAAATGTCTCCTGTCCTTTCGGCACAGCCAGACAAAGAGTTACAGGAATTAAGACTGAAATATAGTCTGCCTACAGCCACTAAACCCTCCCGAGCCCACATGCTGACTGGGAAAGGCTACTGGAAAAACAACCCTACTCCAGAAGTCCCCTCTACAGCCATGTGAAAGGCATTATGTGGACATTTACTCCAATGCACTAAGGGATTGCCGACTCTCTCTTCAAATCTTGCTCCTTCCCAAAAAAATCCATCAAGCATTTTTGAATGCTGAAAGCTGCCCAGGAATACGTTGAGAGCTAGCTAAAAATGGAAAGGAAGATGTCAGAAATGTAAAGGAGTCTGCGAGAAGAGTCCCTTTCTAAAAATCGAAACCTTTCCTGAATATATTAACAGGTACACCTGCATTGGTCCATAGCAGACACTGGCTACCAGGATTAGATTTTCATTTAATGGGTTTTTCATTGTTGTAGGTCTGTTTTAAGTTGTAACTGTTTAAAACACAGTAATAAATTTTAACAGTGTTATTTTAAGGCACAATAGATGGCTGGATTTCTTATTTGTTAATTACACAGGGTAAAAATCAGAGCTGAATCTACTTATAGATGGTCTGTATTTTGCCCAAATTATTCTAAACATCAGGAATCTGCATCAGAGGTCCATTTTAGTACAAATTATACAAAAAAGATGAATGAGTTGCGAGCCTTCATCTGAGTCAAAATCAAGTTTAACTACCTAGCCACAAATGAAAATTCCAGATGGCAAACTAGAGAAAGAAAAAAGAGCTATATCCTTTTTCTTTTGTGGGGGAAAGAGGGAGTAAGCCGGGGGAGAGAGATGGGAGTTGCATGATGTAAGATTACATAATGAGATTAGCCACTTCCAGTACGAAAAGAATTTGTGAAAAAAAAGTGCACGTTCTAGTCATTTTGGGCTTGTTTGGCATTTTATGACATTCCTGCAATGACACATTACCTACCATGCAGCTACCACATACACGACTTATTTCTAAACACTGTCAACAGTATACTACCCACAACATAAAACAGGTTAATTTTTCAACTACCAGCTAGACATACAGTACCGCAGAGTGACAGTTTGTCACAAGGCAGTAAGGATGGTGGCAGTATAGTGTTAAGCACAAAACGTCAATTTTTAATCAGTTATGTCTTGGCAAGCATCAGCTTAAAATCTGACATGCTAACATAGAAACTCACTCTCTGTCGTCCACTAAAGTTAGGTTAATTCAGCTATCATTTAGTAAATTTGCAACTTGCTGGAATGGGCCACAGACCTGCTCAAATGCCATTACGCAAACGTCAATTTCGTGAGCTGCATTTTTCCAATTAAATTTAAGTCACATTTTAGCGGTCTCTAATTAAGTGGAAGGACAGAGAATGCCATAATGTGAGCACTTAAAGAAAAAACATACTTTCCATATTACCTATTGCTGCAATCCAGTTAGACCTCATAAGCATGACTGGGCTGGTTAAGTACGGGCATCACAAAGTCTAACTGCTACGGCAAGCTGTACACTAAAGCAGTACAATGCACTATTACATTAAATGATTAAATATGTAGCACTCATCTCTCTAAAGTCAATACTGAACCAGTGCCCAAGTGTAGCATTAGAGGAAACTGTTGCTGAAGGTGCAGTTCTTTACATAGAAAAGGGAAGCCAGAACCACCTGGTTTTAGAGATTTTATTAGCAATTCACTTTCTGTCATTACCTACTATCTATTTAAAATTCCTCCTGCAGTTTCAGTGAGATATGCTCCCTGTCCAGTCCTAAAATACGGTCTATTGTCATGTGCTGGTAAGTGAACAGATTCCTGGATATAGTTTGCCAAGTTTAAATGCTTGAGGATTGTTTTGAAAAGATATGAAAAGTGAAATAGTTCTAATTATTATTATTATTTGTGAGTGGTATTCTACACAGAGATGTTTAATACATATTTTGTTAGAGGACAAAAACAAAAATGAAGCAAAAATAGCTTCCTTTTAATTTGATTAGTCAGTCTGCCTTCCATCCTCATCTCCAAATAGAACGCTACTATATCATGCTGTATAACCCATCAGGAAGCATAAAAACAAGCAAGCTGTCAGACTACACAATCTAGAAATATACAGGTGACACAGCAGAGAACTGAACTGTTCGCAACTTTAGCAAGACTTCACTAGCTGTTGAATTTTTACTGCTGAGTAAAGGTGCTTAACTCCCAAGTTAGGCACTTACCTGTCCTCTGTGCCTTTGAAAATCTCCTCCTAAAAAATTAATGAAAGACTCTGTAGAAATGGAAAGGAGGCCAAAATATTTAAAAATAATTCAAGTAAAAAAAATACATCTGGATTTTCCTGTAAGAATCCAAATGCTTTATTACAACATTATAATTAATTGTGGTGAAAGAGCCAATTTGTATTGCACTAGATTGCATTGCTAGATGTTATTTATTGAGAGCCAGGGCCATGTTTGCTGGTGAATGCTAAATAAGCATTCATTTGCAGAGGTGGAGTTTTTCATATTCAGTTTACCTAACTGTAAATTTTCATCAAGGTAAAACCTGTTTTGAGATAAAACATCCTTTGAGTAACAAAAATGACCCAAGGAGAATAAAAGCAAATGATTAATCTGGAATCTGAGGACTGAATCAGGAGCTGACCTGGAACGTTAAAGGATTTATAAAAAGAAAAGGAGTACTTGTGGCACCTTAGAGACTAACCAATTTATTTGAGCATGAGCTTTCGTGAGCTACAGCTCACTTCATCGGATGCATACCGTGGAAACTGCAGCAGACATTATATACACACAGAGATCATGAAACAATACCTCCTCCCACCCCACTGTCCTGCTGGTAATAGCTTACCTAAAGTGATCATCAAGTTGGGCCATTTCCAGCACAAATCCAGGTTTTCTCACCCTCCACCCCCCCCACACACAAACTCACTCTCCTGCTGATAATAGCCCATCCAAAGTGACAACTCTCTTCACAATCTGCATGATAATCAAGGTGGGCCATTTCCTGCACAAATCCAGGTTCTCACCCCCTCACCTCCCTCCAAAAACCACACACACAAACTCACTCTCCTGCTGGTAATAGCTCATCCAAAGTGACCACTCTCCCTACAATGTGCATGGTAATCAAGGTGGGCCATGTCCAGCACAAATCCAGGCTCTCTCACCCCCCCCCCCCTTTTTTTCCCCAAGGGACACACACACACACACACAAACTCACTCTCCTGCTGGCAATAGCTCATCCAAACTGACCACTCTCCAAGTTTAAATCCAAGTTTAACCAGAACGTCGGGGGGGGGGGGGGGGGGAGATAGGAAAAAACAAGGGGAAATAGGCTACCTTGCATAATGACTTAGCCACTCCCAGTCTCTATTTAAGCCTAAATTAATAGTATCCAATTTGCAAATGAATTCCAATTCAGCAGTTTCTCGCTGGAGTCTGGATTTGAAGAAACTTCAAAATTCAAATTTCAAGAAACTTCCTGAAAAAGCACAAGATCAAATCCGCACAGACACACCCCTGGAACTCCAACCTGGGATATTCTATCTACTACCCAAGATCCATAAACCTGGAAATCCTGGGCGCCCCATCATCTCAGGCATTGGCACCCTGACAGCAGGATTGTCTGGCTATGCAGACTCCCTTCTCAGGCCCTACGCTACCAGCACTCCCAGCTACCTTCGAGACACCACTGACTTCCTGAGGAAACTTCAATCCCATCGGTGATCTTCCTAATAACACCATCCTGGCCACTATGGATGTAGAAGCCCTCTACACCAACATTCCACACAAAGATGGACTACAAGCGGTCAAGAACACTATCCCCGATAATGTCACGGCTAACCTGGTGGCTGAACTTTGTGACTTTGTGCTTACCCATAACTGTTTTACATTTGGGGACAATGTATACCTTCAGATCAGCGGCACTGCTATGGGTACCCGCATGGTCCCACAGTATGCCAACATTTTTATGGCTGATTTAGAACAACGCTTCCTCAGCTCTCGTCCCCTAAAGCCCCTACTCTACTTGCGCTATATTGATGACATCTTCATCATCTGGATCCATGGAAAAGAAGCCCTTGAAGAATTCCACCATGATTTCAACAACTTCCATCCCACCATCAACCTCAGCCTGGTCCAGTCCACACAAGAGATCCACTTCCTGGACACTACAGTGCTAATAAACGATGGTCACATAAACACCACCCTATACCGGAAACCTACTGACCGCTATTCCTACCTACATGCCTCCAGCTTTCACCCTGACCACACCACACGATCCATCATCTACAGCCAAGCTCTGTGATACAACCGCATTTGCTCCAACCCCTCAGACAGAGACAAACACCTACAAGATCTCTGTCAAGCTTTCTTACAACTACAATACCCACCTGCGGAAGTGAAGAAACAGATTGATAGAGCCAGAAGAGTTCCCAGTAGTCACCTACTACAGGACAGGCCTAACAAAGAAAATAACAGAACGCCACTAGCCGTCACCTTCAGCCCCCAACTAAAACCCCTCCAACGCATTATTAAGGATCTACAACCTATCCTAAAGGATGACCCAACACTCTCACAAATCTTGGGAGACAGGCCAGTCCTTGCCTACAGACAGCCCCCCAACCTGAAACAAATACTCACCAACAACCACATACCACACAACAGAACCACTAACCCAGGAACTTATCCTTGCAACAAAGCCCGTTGCCAACTGTGCCCACATATCTATTCAGGGGACACCATCACAGGGCCTAATAACATCAGCCACACTATCAGAGGCTTGTTCACCTGCACATCCACCAATGTGATATATGCCATCATGTGCCAGCAATGCCCCTCTGCCATGTACATTGGTCAAACTGGACAGTCTATACGTAAAAGAATAAATGGACACAAATCAGATGTCAAGAATTATAACATTCATAAGCCAGTCGGAGAACACTTCAATCTCTCTGGTCACGCAATCACAGACATGAAGGTCGCTATCTTAAAACAAAAAAACTTCAAATCCAGACTCCAGAGAGAAACTGCTGAATTGGAATTCATTTGCAAATTGGATACTATTAATTTAGGCTTAAATAGAGACTGGGAGTGGCTAAGTCATTATGCAAGGTAGCCTATTTCCCCTTGTTTTTTCCCATCCCCCCCCTCCCCCGACATTCTGGTTAAACTTGGATTTAAACTTGGAGAGTGGTCAGTTTGGATGAGCTATTGCCAGCAGGAGAGTGAGTTTCTGTGTGTGTGTGTCCCCCTTGGAAAAAAAAAAGGGGGGGGTGAGAAAGCCTGGATTTGTGCTGGACATGGCCCACCTTGATTACCATGCACATTGTAGGGAGAGTGGTCACTTTGGATGAGCTATTACCAGCAGGAGAGTGAGTTCGTGTGTGTATGGGGGTGGGGGTGAGAGAACCTGGATTTGTGCAGGAAATGGCCCACCTTGATTATCATGCACATTGTGAAGAGAGTTGTCACTTTGGATGGGCTACTACCAGCAGGAGAGTGAGTTTGTGCGTGGGGGAGTGGAGGGTGAGAAAACCTGGATTTGTGCTGGAAATGGCCCAACTTGTTGATCACTTTAGATAAGCTATTACCAGCAGGACAGTGGGGTGGGAGGAGGTATTGTTTCATGATCTCTGTGTGTATATAATGTCTGCTGCAGTTTCCACGGTATGCATCCGATGAAGTGAGCTGTAGCTCACGAAAGCTCATGCTCAAATAAATTGGTTAGTCTCTAAGGTGCCACAAGTACTCCTTTTCTTTTTGCGAATACAGACTAACATGGCTGTTACTCTGAAACCTGTCATTATAAAGGATTTATGTTGTGGATGTTAGACTTCTGTTTATAAACTTACTTGCTTTTCTATTAACTTGTTTCCTTCAAACTGAAAGAGATCTCTTTGATAATCTATGAACTGCACTCTGTTTAACAATTGTGCTCCAGGTTGTTTCTCCTTTTATTTAGTTTGATTGTAATCCAATTAGCATTTTTATAACTCACTGAATATTTCCTGATATTACTAGGAAGTTTTGCTGTTCATTTGACATTTTTTCCCGTAGGTCATCTTTTCCTACAAATAGAGGATAGGCTTGAAATTATTCACGTGGAGAGTTTCTCAAAACAAAATTATTATTCTTTGTCAAAAAGGAATATTGGGGTATAAACCGTGTATGATTCTTCATTCCTATTTGGTGGAATGGCAATCAATATTCAGGTGCATATTATGTAAAACAACTTAACTTAATATTTATTTGTATACTATGAAATTAAAGTATTTTCTATTATTTTTCTTAATTGCTGTATGTCAGGGGTGTCCAACCTGTGGCTCCGGAGCCACATGCGGCTCTTCAGAAGTTAATATGCGGCTTGTGGTATAGGCACAGACTCCAGGGCTGGAGCCACAGGCGCCAACTTTCCGGTGTACCAGTGGGTACTCACTGCTCAACACGTGGCTCTACCACAGGCCTTGCCCCGACTCCACCCCTTCCGGCCCCTCCCCTGAGCCTGCTATGCCCTGACTCCTCCCCCTCCAAGCCTCTTGCACGCCACGAAACAGCTGATCAGGAGGTGTTGATCGGGGATCTGCCAGTGGGCGGGAGGTACTGGAAGTGTGTGTGTGGGGGGAAGCTGATTGGGGGCTGCTGACATATTACTGTGGCTCTTTGGCAATGTACATTGGTAAACTTTGGCTCCTGCTCAGGCTCAGGCTGGCCACCCCTACGGTATGTCTTTGAAAAAAAAAAAAAAAACCTACAACATAAAAGGATTATGAATAATGTTATGGCTAGACCAAAATGACAAGATAAACTGGTGATTAACTTTTGTAGGGAAAAACATATTTGCCATCAAAAGCTTTTCCCCATTTGTATACAGGGCAAAGTATAGTTTGCAACAGGAACTCATTAACCCAAGCCATTACTCATTAACCCAAGCCACAGATGTAAATCTGTGAAGACTTCATAATAGCTTCTCAGATGACACTTCTCTTAGAACACATTAGAGTGTTTGTTAAGATTCAGTGGAATTTCAGTACTCTCTTTCAGGAAGACCCATGTAATTAGAACAGCTTCTCCCTATATTCATTCCTCTCGCTATTCAGTGAATCTGAACAATGTATCCAACATACATACATACATTTGAATGAATCCAACATACATACATTTGAATGTATCCAACATACATTCAAATTTTGGGAGAAGTTAGGCTCCAGGAAAAAAAAAAGTGACTTGAAATGTGTATCTATACAGTGCCAGACTGATACTATGTGAATCTCTCTCTCCCCTTCTCTTTTTCCCCACTCCACCTCCTGCTCCACTGGCTGGGCACCAAAAGAGGGGGCACTGAGAACAGATGAGCAACTAGAAGGAGTCACTGCAGGAGAAGCCTTGCTTAATTCCTGCTTTTCTGATGGATGCGTAAGAAAAACTTACACTGGAGCTGAAATAAACAACAGGAGATCTCACAGAAAATCCCATGCATCTTATTTTGAAATCTGTAAATAAAAAAGGACAGAAACAATAGAGTTTCAGGCACCACAAAGGCACTTTCCAGGCCTCACCAGTGCAGTCACGTGCTAAAGTTTGAGGAAGCCTGCTCTACAGCACTCAGCTGGAACACTCTTACAACAAAAAGAACAAAATACTATAAATTACAAAACATCTAAGCAGGATTTAGAGCTGTATCTAAATTCTGAGTACCTACATACGTATTCCCACAGAGCATTTTTCATGAACAGGTGCTTCCCCCTCCCCTTTCCTGATAGAAGAGAAGATCCAACAGAGAGAACTTGAGAACAGGGATAATTGTGTTAATAAAAGCATGAACTGTATTTGGAGATGAGCAATAGTTTGAGTCCTGTCTAGAACGTACATCAGCTGATGGTGCTGGCAATACTAACTGAGTAGTATTTCATAAGGAACACCTTGTACACAAACTAGCCACATCCAAAGCCATGCCCAAGCCCTACACTGTTTGTTGGTGGCACAAAAAAGGAGATTACGGTAATTGTGTAGGTGCTAAATCGGACCCCATCCTCTTTGTCCAGTGATTTAGGTGTCCATTCATTTCTACCTGAACAACATTCAACTACTTCAATTCCAATAACACAAGTAACATACCATATTGTGGCAAGTACTGCTGTGCTACAAAAAAGTAGATTTTTCAAATCAGAACTTCATATAATCCACAGTAATACTTTAAAAAAATTTCCACTACTAGCAATAAATATGAAAAACAAAATTGTGTGTGTGTCAAACTATTACTTTAAGGGTACCTAAACACTCAATTTAAAAAAATCCTAACATTGGAGATTAAGATTTCTGACTACAGAAGGTATTTGGCTACTGAAATTTACTCATTTCCCTCCACTACAAATAAAATTTGCCTAACACTATACTTTTTCTCAGTTCCTATGTTAAATCTGTGATGAGAATGAATGAAAAGCCCCTTAAAAGTGCAAACCTAATAAATCTAAATAAACTGTCTTCTGTCTTTATTCTGGCTTAGGTTGATGTAAATGAATCATTTGAAGAATTTTGATTAGGTAACATATGAACTCCACCTTCACTCTCCACTATAATACTGACAAATCTGCTGTGTCAAAATCTCTCATAATTTTAAACTTTATTAGCTAGAAAAAAATTGTTCTTTAGCAAAGAAATCCTGTACAGCAAGACTATAGAGTCCAGCTACCCAAACAAAAATGTAAGCACAGTATGTGTATATTCATATCTCATTAGACTGTTAAATGCGACATATAAAATTGGAGTACCATTGTTAGCCAACAGAATTAAGTCCTCTTTGTCACTAATAACAAATGAGTATCAAAAGGTTTTCATTGTGGAAGATGTATCGGTGAGAATATTAGGATGATTTATGACTTCATGTTCTATACAGAAGAGCCTCATTTTCCAGGCATGCTACTGTGACTTTGAAAAAGCATGTGCCCCAGTGGCATCATGCGCCTTTCAAAGGCCAAAGTTCTTTAAATTACATACCGACTCAGAGATACTATCACTAAAAATGTAGATGTGGTATTGAAATTACTAACCAGAGTTCACATGCTAAGGCATCAAACACAACAAGTTTTGTGCGCTAAATTAGGTGTCAAACTGAAACACTAGTATTGGCTTACACACAAAAATCTCCACCTTTTACTCTTTCCACAATAATTCAGTCTAAAAACCTAGCTGTAGCCAAGATTTCCAGTTCTAAAATGTACTTTCAACTTGATTAAATACTGGCAGTATTTAATTTAGCATTTATAATCCTCAATGTTACAGTAAATATTTCAAAATTATACATGTTATAATTGACTGTTCCTTCAGAAAATGAAATTCAATTTCAGGTCAGTGACGAACTGTGTGAAGCATGGGAAGGAGCAAAAAGTAAAAATAAGTGGGCAGAAAAATCCCTGGGATCAACAGGGTTCAAAATATGTGGTCCAGCGCTTCCATGCTTCCCCAAATCTCTCCCCAGAGCTATGCATTTGCCAAAAATTCAACAGTGAATCTCATGAAATTTCCTGGGATTTAAATATTATAACCCTGAATTACTTTTACTGAATCTGTGAAAAGTGAAAAAGAATGCTAGGTTTACCCCTCAGAACTTCTCTACACTCTTTTCTTACGAAGCCTGGAGCCCTGGCCTTGTGTACAAGGGGCAATCTGAAAACCTTTTGGACCCTGAGTTTTCACTAGGAAACTAGGCTGCTCTATTTCCATGACTTTCACGACAGTTGCACACAGCGCCAATGAATCCACGTAGCGGTGTCCTCTCCCTATTCCCTTCCCTGGGCAATACAGCTCTTTCAGGAACAATACTGCCTTTGGCTCCCTTGGCCCATGTCTATGTCATACCTCCCCTTTGTTCCAGCATTAGCTGTTGTGCAAGTTCCCTATTGGAACATCAGACAGAGTAGAAAAGGATGACATGCAGAATGCACTACCCTCCAAACCCACTAAACCGACTTCAAACCCGTTCAGCCCTAACTGCACTGTATGCCTGGGAAGGAATCGTCTGATGCTTGAGTGATAAGAGACGAAGATTTTGTAGAGCCAGTGCTACCTTTTAGACTGTACCCTCTTTGGGAAATGTTTTATGATTGTACAGTGCCTAGAACAATAGGCACGGTCATAATGGGACAATAGGACACCAACCTGTTGTAGTTTCTAGGCACTACTATAATATTACACAACAGTAAAACCACCTCTGAGCCACAACCCCCAATCCAGTTCTTTCTGGTTTTATCCCCTTTGCCCACATAAAGTGAGGTAAGGATGATAACTCTATTTGAAATATTTCAGTAACATAACACCTAAAAGTACTTTTACTAAGCAACTTGCTACACATTCTTATATTTCTTCTGCATATGCTCCCACCCCTCACTACCTATGTTAAAGACATGGCTACAGAACATTATAATCCACAAATAAAACAATAAATTTAGTATCTCAGCATAAATAAGTGGAGTTTCCACCGTCCTATGAACAAAATCTACATACAAATATATTTAGCCCAAACTTACTCTCTTCCTGGAATTTGACTTTTATTGATAACTCACACAAAAACAAAACTTTAGCCTGGGTTGTCTGAAAAACCAAAGCATTAGCCACTCCTAAGTTCCTCCTGAAAATTCACCTCTTCTCTAATCACAGACTCATAGAATATCAGGGTTGGAAGGGACCTCAGGAGATCATCTAGTCCAACCCCCTGCTCAAAGCAGGGCCAATCCCCAATTTTTGCCCCAGATCCCTAAATGGACCCTCAAGGATTGAAACTCACAACCTTGGGTTTAGCTGGCCAATGCTCAAACCACTGAGCTATCCCTCCCCCTCAAATGCCTAAAGTAATGCCTACAGTAAACAGCAACTTGATAATGGCCAGGCATGCAGTGAATTGTGATTAGAACTCCTGACTGGTTAAGAATTGTGCATATCCTATTATTTTTGTTACCCTATCTCCCTTACCCCCCAATTCTTCCCTGTCCGTTATCTCATCCACCATTTTGTCATTTAGACTGTACACTCATTGGGCCAGGGGATATATTTTAAATATTTATATAGCAGAATGAGGCTCTGGCTTGTTTGGCCTCTGGGTGTTACCACAATAAAAAGGTTCAACAATAATTCTCTTCCCAAAACTGACTGCCTTAACTACACAGTATGATTCTTGAAGGCTTTCCTAAACTTCACGTCCCTCTGCCCAGTGAGAAACTCTTTACTTCCTAATATCCAGCTTGCGTTACACAGCCACCTTCTACAAAAAATCCCCTTCAGGGAACCAACACTTGTCTAAAGGCTGTGTCAACTAAGAAACCCTGCCAACCACAATCTAACATACCTTTCCCCTCAAAAAACTCACGGATATCAGTGTCTATCACTGTGCAGCAAACCCTGGACCCAATTCCTAAAGTTCTACGCTGCTGCCAAAAGACCCAGTCTCCTCACTATCTGAAGTAACTCTTGTGCCTTACATGGGGACTATGAGTACTCCATGAAATCTAGGAGTTACAACACTGTAACACCCGCCACTCCCAAAGGTAGTAACAAAGAAATCCTCCACTCAGTCAACTCATCTGACTCTATCACCCTTGTCAACATGCTTGTTGACACCCTCAAAGAACTCTAATAGACTGGTGAGGCATGATTTCCCTTCACAAAATCCAAACAGAAGCATACACAGAAATACATAACAGAGCTAGTGGCTTTTCTTGTACACTTCCATGACTCAGAACTTCCTGCAAAGGTTCCCTTGTTGTCAAGCCCCTTTAGTTTCCTCTATGAAAACTCCACTGTCTACCAAACTGTTCCTGTGAATTCGGATGCAACCAGGGCAGTCTCCCTGATGGTAACACCTCCAAGTATTCCTTTGTTTGCTGCAAAATTTCTGCACACAGCTTATAGATGGCTGATCTGGCACTGGAGGACTTTGTATATTTTTATCCATTATGCCCACTAGCTACCCCATTGCCTGGATCTCTGGCTTGAGTTAATGAGTTACCTACATTAGCCACATACCCCTATCTGAACTCTTGAGAGAAAGAAATCATTTGAAACTTTTCCTGGTACTTCTCTCAAATATCTCCAATCAGTCAAAAATACCAATGCTCTCAGCCTCATAACCTGCAGCATCCAGGCCATAATAAGTCATTTGTTTTTATAGTCAAAAAGAGGGCCCAAATGAATGAACCAAACTGGGCTGGAAAAAACTTGAACTGAGTGGGTAAGCCTCTTCCTCATCACCAGAACCCCAGCTTGACAGGAAAGGGCAAGGACATGCTCCCACATTCATGAGTCTCTGAAACAGTTGCTCCATGGTAGCATTCTCTGAAGTGCTTCCAGTTCCATGTGCAGGGCCAGCAAGACAGGCATAACTGCAGAGTATCAACGTGTGGATGAAACCATGGTGTATGGAGGAGGGTTTTAAGTTTATTAGGCATCAGGGAACCCTTGGAGAAAGGAGAAGCTTATACAGGAAGGATGGGCTCCATCTAAACCAAAAAGGAACCACATTA
The DNA here is from genome assembly GCF_965152235.1 of Eretmochelys imbricata. Taxonomy (NCBI): domain Eukaryota; kingdom Metazoa; phylum Chordata; order Testudines; family Cheloniidae; genus Eretmochelys; species Eretmochelys imbricata. The sequence continues at coordinate 100,562,368 of NC_135578.1, forward strand.
CTGAAACAAAAAATTGAAAAGTTTTTTTGAGGATTTTTTAAAACTAACAGCTGTAGAAAATCCAACAGGTATGGAAGAGCACATGGTTTGGGTAAAGACGTAGGGATGAAATTATTAATGGGGGAACGCTATGTCCTAATAAAGAGGATAGAAAGGAAGTTGGTGAAGTACAAGTAGGAGCCAGTGAGGAACAGTCACATGTAAAAGAGTTCAATTTAAATACGAAGGCAAGCAACTATTATTAATTAACAAAATGTACAAGTGCATATATACAAATCCTAGAAGTTTACATAATAAGGTGGGTGAACTAGAGTGACAGACATTAAATGAGGATATTGACATTAAGATAATAGGATATAGGATAGGATATTAGGATAAGAGGATTGACATTAGGATAATAGGCATCATGGAAACTTGGTGGAATGAGGATAATCAACAGGGCATAGTAATAGCAGGGTACAAGACAATAGACTTGACCGAGTAGGCTGCGCTGGAGGAGTGGAACTATAAATACAAATTTTAAAGGAATCAAATTGTACTATAGAATCTCTATAGCTAGAAATTTTGTGTTTGAATAATAAGAGCATAGCAGTAGGAATCTATTACTAACCACCTGCCCGGGATGGTGACAGTGACTGTGAAATGCTCAGGGAGATTAGAGAGGCTACAAAGGCAGAAAACGCAATAATAATGGGGGATTTCAACTATCCTCATACTGACTCGGTATATGTCACCTCACGACAGGATGCAGAGATAATAAGTCACCGGAAAGAGGTGGCAATCACCCAAGAGTTCTGAAGGAACTCAAATATGAAATTGCAGAACTACTGTGGTATGTAACCTATTGTTTAAATTAGCCTTGGCACCAGATAACTAGAGGATAGCTAATGTAACCCAATTTTTAAAAAAGATTCCAGAGGCGATCCTGGCAACTATGGCTGGTAAGCCTAACTTCAATAACAGGCAAACTGGTTGAAACTATAGTAAAGAACAGATTTAACTAACATATAGATAAACATGATATGTTGGGGGAAGAGTCAACACAGCTTTTGTAAAGGGAAATCACGCCTCATCATCTATTAGAATTCTTTGAGGGCGTCAACAACCAAGCAGACATGAGTGAACTAGTCTATATAGTGTACCTGGACTTTCAGAAAGCCTTTGACAAGGACCCTCATCAAAGACTCTTAAGCAGTCACGGGATAAGAGGGAAGCTGCTCTCATGGATTAGTAACTGGTTAAAAGACAGGAAACAAAGGATAGGAATACATGGTCAGTTTTCAAAATGGAGAGAGGTAAATAGAGGAACCCCCCAAGGATCTGTGTTAGGACCATTCAACACATTCATAAATGATCCAGAAAAGGGAGGTAAAACATTGAGGTGGCAAAGTCTGCAGAGAAAAAACGGTTACTTACTTTCTCGTAACTGTTCACGTCCATTCCACATTAGGTGTGCGCACGCCGTGTGCACAAGCGTCGCAAACTTTTTCCCTTAGTGGCTCCCGTCGGGCCGGCGGGCCCCCCGAGTGGCGCCACTGTGTCCCGCATATATACCCCTGCCAGCCCGACCCCCTCCTGTTCCTTCTTGCTGGCGACTCCGACAGATGGGTAGGAGGGTGGGTGGTGGAATGGACGTGAACACCACATCTCGAAGAACAACAGTTATGAGAAAGTAAGTAACCGTTTTTTCTTCTTCGAGTGCTTGTTCACGTCCATTCCATATTAGGTGAATTACAAGCTTACCTCTGGAGGAGGGTAGGAGTCACAGAACAACTGCTCGGAGGACTGCTCTGCCAACTGCCGCATCTTCTCTGGCCTGCTGGTTGACCGCATAGTGGATCGTGAAGGGGTGCACCGAGGACTAGGTGGCTGCTCTGCAGATCTCCTGGATCGGGACCTGTGCCAGGAATGCCGTGGGAGTTGCCTGCGCCCTGGTCGAGTGGGCCGTGACCACTGGGGCCGGAACACCTGAGAGCTCATAGCATGCCCGGATGCAGCTTGTAATCCGAGACTAAATCCACTGACCCAAAGGCCTTTTAACACTGGAAGGCCTTTTAACCTCTCGGCCACAGCCACAAACAGCTGCGCAGATTTGCGAAAGGGCTTGGTATGCTCCAAATAGAACGCCAGCGCTCAATGCACATCCAAGGTGTGCAAGCTGCGGTGACTCAGGTCCATACAGGGTTTCGGAAAGAACACCAGCAGACAAAATGTCCTGGCCCAGACGGAATTGGGACACCACCTTAGGGAGGAACTTGGGGTGCGGCCGGAGCTGCACCTTGTCCTTGTGAAATACTGTGCATGGTGGCTCAGAGGTGAGGTCCCTCAGTTCGGACACCCTTCTGGCCCAGGTAATGGCAACTAGAAACTCCACCTTCCAGGAAAGGTGGAGGAAAGAACAGGTAGCGAGGGGCTTGAAAGGGGATCCCATGAGTTTAGAAAGGACCAGGTTAAGGTTCCATGGAGGGACTGGTGGGCGGGAGTATGGGAACACCCTCTCCAACCCTTTAAGGAACTGCCCCACCATTGGGTGGAAAAACACCGAGCCCCCCTGAGAACCCCGGATTGAAGGCAGAGATGGCCGCCAGGTGCACTGTGAGTGAGGACAGGGCTAGCCCTTGCTGCTTGTGGTGCAGGAGGTACTCCAGAACGGCCTGCACTGGGGCCTGGCCCGGCCACACCTGTAGGGGTTCACACAAACACGAGAACCTTTTCCACTTGGTCATATAGCCCTGGTAGAGGGCTTTCTACTGCCAAGCAGAATCTGCTGCACAGGAAGGGAGCACTGGCTCTCCAGGGCATTTAGCCACTGAACCTCCATGCAGTCAGGTACAGTGACTGCAGGTCAGGGTGAAGAAGCCGCCCACCGTCCTGTGTAATGAGGTCCCGGTGTAGGGGCAGGACTCCTGGGGCGTCCACCGACAGCTCTAGGAGCGATGTGTACAAGTGTTGGCGGGCCCAGGCTGGGGCGATGAGGATCACCGCCGCCCTATTCCTGGAGAGCGGGGGGAAGGCATACATTAAGCCCCCTCTCCAAGGGATTGCAAACACATCCACGAGTGAGCCCAGGCTGCGGCCCTGGAATGAGCAGAAACGTGGGCACTGGGCATTGGCCCTGGTGGCAAACAGATCTACCCGGGGAAACCCTCACCTGCGGAAGAGCGAAAGCACGACATTCACCCTGAGAGTCCACTCATGCATGCGGTGTGACCTGCTGAGGGAGTCCGCAGCTCGTTCCTCACCCCCGGGAGATAGGACGCCTCGAGGTGAATTGCGTGGGCTATGCAAAGGTCCCAGAGGCGGAGAGCCTCCCAACAGAGTGGCGAGGAACGAGCCTCGCCCTGCTTGTTTATATAAAACATGGCAGTAGTGTTGTCTGTCAGAACTGTCACGCTGTGACCACTCAGAGTGGCGTGAAAGGTCTGGCAGGCAAGACGAACCGCCCTGAGCTCCTTCACATTGATATGGAGTGACCGCTCTGCCTCGGACCACAACCCCTGCGTCATGAGGACCCCCAGGTGAGCCCCCCATCCGTGGTCTGACACGTCCGTCATCAGCGTCAGGTCTGGAAGTGGGGCGGCAAAGGGGATGCCTTCGCAAACCACTGGCTGGGACTTCCACCACAGCAGGGAGTCCAGCACATCCATTGGGGCTGTCACTACCAAGTCTGGGGGTCACTGCCTGGGCGGTACACCCGAGCGAGCCACGCCTGCAGAGTCCTGAGTCTCAGGGGGCCCCTGGCTCAGGCCAGGGAGGGGAGTCCATGGGATGGCACCGGGCTTGGTGCCGGACTCTCCGGTCTAAGCTGCGGGGATGCTGCAAGTCTGGCATCGGTGTGGGGACTGGGACCGGGACCGCTGCACCGAGTAACTTGCCCTGGATGGGGCCCCTTGGCACTCCTGATAGGCCCGCGGGTGCAGAAGGGCCAATGGCCTGGCAGCCACCATTGAGGTTGCCAGCTCCCCTGAGGGTCCCTGCTGTCCGGGTCCCAGTGCGGGTAGCTATAGCGGCCGGAGTTGGCGCCAGACTGCGGCGACGCCAATCGCAAAGGCCATGGCGGTGGCAACAATGAGCAACTCCTGGCTGAGTGGGACCGGGAGCAGTACCGGAACCCCCGGGACCAGGACTGGGGCCAGCATTCCCTGGACCGGGACCATCTGCGGGAGACCTCTGGTGCGGGACCGTCTCGACTCCTCCCGGTGCCGGTCTCTGGGCGGTGCGCCCTTCCTGGCGCTTCTTCGTGCTGACCGGCTGCCGGTGCCGCAACCTCCTTCTGGGCCGCTGGCAAGAGCGAGTCTGCGGAGTTGGAGCTTGACAGGGACCAACTGTGGGAGTGGTGCTGGGACGGTATCTTTGAGCAGCACACCATTGCTGGCTTACCCCTCGACGGCGCTCGAGGCATGGGTGCCGGAGGGTTGTCCCCATACGGGAGGGGACTCGCTGCCGCCAACTCGATGAGGTCCTTTGTGGCCTCAAAGGTGCCAGGTGTAGAGGGCTCATCCATTACGCCCTCGAGCCCAACGTCCGCACTGAGCTCACTTAGGTCTGGGCTCGGTGGGGCTTGTGCTGCTGGGACTGCCTGCGTCAGCGCTGGTACCGCGGCCTTCCCCCTCTTGTCAGTGCTCGGTGCCTTGGGAGGCGCCAGCCTCCTGTGCGGGGAACGACCACGCCTTCCTTTAGGCTGTGCCGGGGGCCGCACCAAGGAGGACGATCGGTGCTGGGGCCTAGCCTGGCGCTCTGGGGCTGACAGTTTACGGTGCTTCGCCGGTGCCAGGTCTCCCAATGGCTCCGGGGCACTATGCACCGAAGAAGCCTGAGCCAACATTGGGCACTCCGGGCCCGGTGGCTGCAATGCAGCCTCCATCAATAGTTGCTTTAGGCAAAAGTCTCTTTCTTTCCTTGTCCTTGGCTTGAACGCCTTGCAAATCCTACATCTTTCAGTTTGATGTCCGTCCCCCAGGCAATGTAGACATGAGTAGTGGGGGTCACTAACTGGCATAGGTTTGCAGCATGAGGCGCAAGCCTTGAAGCCGTGGCCTGCGGCATGCCACACAGCCCAGGGCCGGGGCTGGTGGGCTCCAAGCACCTAATCACTTAAGTGTTCACAATCTATATGTAAACGAACTGATAACAGCTACTCTAAAGGCTAAGGGACTGCTCTTCTACAAGAGAGAGAGGTTGTTCCAACGCCGCGGACGGTAAGAAGGAACTGGAGGGGGTCGGGCCGGTGGGGGTATGCGGGGTGCAGTGGTGCCACTCGGGGGGCCCACCGGGAGCTGCTAAGGGAAAAAGTTTCCGACGCTCATGCACGCGCACACCTAATGTAGAACGGACGTGAACAAGCACTTGAAGAATACAAAATTACTCAAGATGGTTAAGTCCAATGCTGACTGAGAAGAGCTAAACTGGGTAACAGAGCGACAAAGTGACAGAGGAAATTCAATGAAATGCAAAGTAATGCACACCGAAAAACATTCCCAACTACCTAGACAAAATGATACGGTCTAAATTAGCTGTTACTACTCAAGAAACAGATTATGGATAGCTCTTTAAAAATATCTGCTCACTGTGTACCAGTGGTCAAAAAAGCTAACAGAATTTTAGGAATCATTAGGAAAAGGATAGATATTAAAACAGAATAGATCATAACACCACTATATAAATCCATGGTATGCCCAGATCCTGAATACTGTGCAGTTCTGGTTGTCCCATTTAAAAAAAAAAGACATTAGAATTGGAAAAAGGTTCAGAGAAAGGCAACAAAAATGATTAAGTGTATGGCACAGCTTCCGTACAAGGAAAGATTAGAAGTGACTGGAATTGTTCAGCTCAGAAAAAAATAAATGAATAAGGGGTTGGGAGATATATGATAAGGATCTATAAAATCATGAATGGTGTGGAGAAAGTGAATAGGAAAGTGCTATCTACCCCTTCACATATCACAAGAACTATGGGTTACCTAATTAAATTAATAGGCAGCAGGTTTAAAAACAAACAAAAGGATGCATTTCACACAACCCACAGTTAGTCTGGGGAACTCATTGCCAGGGCTGTTGTGAAGGCCACAAGTATAACTGGGTTCAAGAAAGAATTAGATAAATTCATGGAGGATAAGTTCATCAATGGCTATTAGCCAAGATGGTCAGGGATACAACCCCATGCATCAGGTGTCCCAAAACCACCAGCTGCCAGAAGCTGGGACTGGATGCCTGGGAACAGATCACTTGAAATTGCCTTTTTCTGTTCTTTACCTCTGAAGCATCTGGAACCAGCCACCATTAGAAAACAGGGTACAGAGCTAGATGGACCATTGTTCTGACCCAGTATGACTGTTCTTATATTCTGAAATGTTAGCTGCTGATACCGTTTGACTGTAACGTAGGCCTGATGCTATTCCTTGAATTGTTGCAGTTGTTAATATTGGGCTGAAATTTGGGCTTGTTGTTATTCCCCTCCAACTGCAGCAAGGTCTGCTCCAACTGTTTTTCAATGATCACCACCTATTTTAGGAATCTTTCCTTTTTTCCCTTTGTTTAGAGGGTGTCTTAACAGCTGGTACTACATGTGAGTAGATTAAATTCCTATCTTGCTCTGACGTAACAGACACAAAGTAATTAGTCTACGAACCTCTTCCTAAGATTTTGCTTAACTGGTAGCTCAAATTAAAAAACCCCCATAAACCTCAGAGTAAACTTTCTCCCCAAAGTTAGTTATTCCTAGAGTTCCCCTGCAGAAATCTGTTCTGGACTCCAGTTCCCTCAACCCAATGTATCATTTCCATTTTCCTTATCTCCAATATGGAGTTAGTGAGCTGCACCTGTCACAAGTCAGTATAAATCAGGCAACATCTCTCTATTAGGTTCCAACACCTGCTACCATGGTTGGAAAACATTAGAACCCTGCCACCCATAATACATAGTTCTTGATCATGTTTATGCTATTTTTCAATCCCGGGGGTACTGGTGTTTACACCAATGCAGTAGGAAATACTTCATTCTAGTCGTGATTATTTTAAAAATTCTTGGTTGGAAGGGAATCCCAGTACCACACCATGGAAATGTCTACTTCTCAATCTTCAAAAAAGAAAAAGGATACCTTCTCTAGTAACCAAAACAAATATCAATGGTTCCTCCAGAGAATTCACACTTGGATTTCTCATGCACTCCTGTTCTTATATTGAGCTAGTATCTTTAAACACACAGTGTGTTAAAAAATGTCAGCACCTGTTGCCCCAAAGAGCCTTAAATAAGCACCATAAATATCACCTGAATACATACTGCAGGGATTCTTAGCACAAAAGCTGGATTTCTGGACATATATGTCGAGAAGGACCAATATTGCTTGAGGGCAGCTTTGCTCTGACAGTAGTGATGCTGCAATGCCTCATTCAAGGTGCAATAAACAGCAAACTTTCATTTTTTCTTTCTACATAAAAATATCCTAAAGACACATCACTTCAATACTTTTACTTATTTGCATTACAAAACTAGTATATGAACTATAATCCTCAGAAGTCTCTATTGTTTCTATGACTCCATATAATATTAGTGACTTGCCAAAAAGAAATACTAAAAATTGTGTTGAGTTTTCAAAAAGAGAATCAATAAACACCCAGGGAGCTACTTCTTCATTCTAATTATAAGAAAGAAATATTGGCCCTGAATTCTTAAAATGCTGATTTTTGGAGTGTCGTAGTTTTCCCTAGCCTTCTTTTTATTGATTCTAGTTTTGTATTAAAATTAATTCAATGAAAGTTTGAAATACTGGATTTCAATTTAAGGGGAATATGTTACAGGTATCTGGAATGGTGTAGCAATTTGTTATATGATTTCAATTCTAATGCTACAGTAACTCATTCTGGTCCAGCAAGTTTTATTCCTCTCATCACAATGCTCTGTATTAATCACATCAAATTTCTTTGTGAAGGCAACAGGGATCAGCGACTGTCATAAGAAATAAGAAGTTAGGAAGTGTCTGTTTCCATCATTACAATCTCCACTATAATAAGGTCACAAGGGCAGACAAGAATTGCTGTTTACTATACAAATACCTTTCCTATTTCTAACAAATGTCAGAGCAGTGCTTCCCAATATGTGAGCCATGGCTCTGAAGGGTTCATTCAGAGGTTGGTTTTTTTTTGGGGGGGGGGGGGGGGGGAGAAGGGGGAACAGGGAAATGAATGGATATGCCCATTTTTTTTCTAATTAAGAGAATATTAAACTAGGTTTAAAAATCACCTGCATCTTATGTTGCGCTGCTGCTGCCAAGGCTGGGAGCCTCTCTGTGCCCTCCACTCCTGCAGAGGGCATTCAGTGAAGACACTTCCTGCTGTGGCAGGCATTCAGCAGGAAGTTTCTTGGCTGAAAGCACTTTGCTGGAGCAGAGGGCAAAGAGAGGTTCCCAGTGCTGGCAGCAGAAGCACCAGTGCTAGCAGATAGAGAAAAATGGGCTGAGGGAGAGACAGGTGTATCTTATCTTTATAATGGAATGGTTTTTACCGAGTGCTAAGCCTACCTGTAATCAGCTTTTGGCTAAAGATGATGATTTTGATAAAGTTGATCAAAAAAGGAAGAAAAGTAGACAATACAATGATAGCTACATTGTGTTTGCATTATCGTCACAATAATACTGCAAAAAGTCCACAGCCACAATGTGTCATTTATTTTCAAGTGTTAGCAAATGAAAGTAGCAGGTCAGGGAAACTACAGAGACTTTTATAAACCAAGCACCTGGAATTCGGAAATAGGAGCCAATATTTTTTTCTTCTGAACCAAAAAGAATTAAAGAAGCAAAAAAAGTCATGATTAGTTAAGCAGCTGTTCAAAAAGTCTTATAAGCACCTTTTGTTATGGCCAGCAAACTGCCAGATGCAAACAAGCACACATCACTGGCAAGACTCTACTTCCAGCAGCAATAGACATGTATAGAATTGTGACTGGGTAATAACCAACCATGGCACTGAAAAAAACATTTCTATGTCAAAAAATATAATCTGTAGAGCACTGATGACCTTGCAGAAAACATCCAGGACCAATCGATAAACAAGTCAATATCTTGCACTGTAACTAGATAAATCCACACACATACCCAACATGGCCCAGCTTCTGTGTTATGCGAGATTTGTCAAAGCAAGTACAATAGTTGAAGAACTTTTATTTTGCAAAGAAATCACAACCCAAGAAACCAGTGAGGAAATACTAAAGATCCACAATAAATTCACAGTGGGCTGTGAGTATCAGACTGCCCTGATGGGGCAGCAACCATAACCAGAGAGAACAGTTGGACAATATGGGCAACGGGAACTTTCTGATTACATTAGTTTATCTGGTGTACCTATTTGGCAAACCGAATGTGCTGAATCTAGTACTTCAAGGAATACAAATATACTAGATATGAAAGAAAACTGGGGGGATTCATGAAGCAGCTTTATTTTGGAAATGTCTCATTGAAAAGAGAGTAACAGATGATATTTCCAGTGTTATCAGACTTTTAAAAATAACCAAGTGAAAGTGAGAATAATGCTATTACAGACCAATTAACTAATTTGTCTGGATTGTATTCCCATATTGATCAATGTTTTCCTGGTATTGAATATGAATCTCCAAAATCTGTTCTCCACAACAGTTGACTCCATTCCAATCTTAAGTATCTCAGCTCAAGAAATTGCCAAGTGATCATATGCTGAAGACCAAGTTTTCAAATCTAGCAACCCAAGAATTCTGGTTTTCTGTTAAAGCAGAGTTACTGAGCAGCCTATCCCCATACCTTTGCAACAGAAAAATACAAGTTAAGATGATTAATATTTGCCTCAAGATAAGAAGTGCACAGTTCTGCTTTATTCCATCTTTCTCTGATGACAATCTTATCAGTGAATGGCTGAGAACTTCCTGACTCAGAGTAAGGAAGCAGCCCCATGTTGAAAAATAAGCTTGCAAGGGAAAAAAGGGGAAGCAAGAAGCCATACAAGTATCAGGGAAACATGTTTCTGGTGCCTAGAGGAAGAATAAGAATAAGGATAGGGTGGAAAGGATTAAGTTCAACAAGTTAAAAATAGAGTAAAAGATGGGATGCGGGTGAGGAGAGAGAAACCCAAGAGAAGGGATATACTCTTCATCTTAGACCCCAAAGACCAGTGAGTGGTTTCACCTTTCTCTTCATGCACGTTTGGATATGTCCACTGCATACACATAAAAGTCTTTTAAATTCACTTATTCTATGAGAAAATTCATCAAGTCTCTTTCGAACTCTTCAAGGTTATAAAGCTTCTCAACTTTCCAGAACAAGAGCACCCCTTGTGATTTTGTTTCTAACACTTATGAACAACTTGTTCTTAAATATGTCAAAAACACCAACTAAGAAGTATACACAAAGTTATAAAATACACTTTATAGGAAACTTCCCTTTTGAGGTCACTTGACATACATAACACCCTAAGATTAAAATGAAAAAAAAGTTACCAAATAATACAGACCATAGAAAAAGTATCTGACATCCCAGAAAAGGAAGTAACATCAAAAGAAGAGACTTAGGCCCCAATCCATTGATTTATAGAAGTTGGATCGGGCTCTTAGTAGTGAGACAATGTATCCATATCCAAACATATTTCAATATTAATATATGTATCTTCTATCTAATACATACAAACAAAACCTTACAATAATAACACAAAGGTTGCAGTCAAGACCTCAAAAACTGGTAAATGCCAAAATTAAGGTTAGCTGTTCAAACTTGGTTTACCCTTCCACATGATGAAGTTTTCAATTATACAATCACATCCAAAAGACCTTCGCCTCATTCAATGCACTGAAACTCAAGTCTTTCATATTTTTTAAAATAAAACTGAAAAACCTCTGAAACACCATAATGTGGGCAGGACGACGCCCATGTGAGTCATCAGCAGAGCTGGAACCTTCACAGACCTCAACAAATTGAGCAAAGGGAATAACTTTAGTAGTAGTAGTAATGTTATCCTCTATATGGACCAATCAGTATATAAGGATGAGATAAAACCAGTGGGTTTCACCGCTATTTGCTAGACAGCGGAGGAATGTTGGAATTTTAGAACCTAGAACAGAATCCTGGATTCCCAAGGGTTTTGTTATCTAGTGGTTACAGACTCTTCTGCCCCAGTTCCTCACAGCTGTCTTTTCCTATGCCCGTCCCATTTATTCCTATCCTCCAACCAATTCCTGTCTCTGCCCTGCTTTTACACACCCAAATATTATCCCACATCGTGTCCCTCTTTCTGCTCCTCACCTGCATCCAAGTCTGGGTAATTTCTCCTCCTCTATTCTGCCAGAGTGCCTGCAGAGAAGCAACAGCAGCTCAGATGGGAAAGTCTTGCTTCTCAGTTCAGCTGTCCAGAAGCAGTGGCTACTGGTGGCCAAGAGAAGCAATTGCAGAAAAAGTCCTGTGCAGACTTTGGCAAAACCATTCTCAGTACAGCTGTAAGCTAGCTGCCACACTATCAAACTTCTATGAGTATGTGCAAATGATGATATATAAAATGCACTACTGTAAAAGAAATATGGTAAAGACAAAGAGCATCCTAGCCTGTATTAACAGCCAGAGATAGATAGATAGATACCAACACCTTCAATTGCACTCTGAAGTGAGCGGATGGCCCACTTTCTGTCCTCCCTGCTTAAAATAAACAGGTGCATCCTGCAGTAGCAGTAGGCTTTGAGTAGTCTTCAAGAAGTGAGCTCATTGCATTAATTCAACCTGAGTTCAGAAAGGTTTAGATGACTCTGGTGAGGTTTATATTGGTGAGTAAAGGTCATAATCTTTGGGCCAGTCAGGCTCTTTAGGCCACACATGCCACCCAGCAATACAAGAACTGTGATGGATCCAATAAGAACTGAAAAATGAACCACAACTGAGAGAAATAGCAGGTATTGCCCCTTGTAAAGGAAGCTGCATTTTCAGACACGGAGACAATTAACACTTTTGCTGCGTTCATGAAAACAAGTAAAATAGATTTTACACAAATTATGAAAATTTATTTTTACTTGGGAGTTTTCCCCCATATCCAGATGTAGAGATTCTTGATGATGAAATCTGCAGAAGTTCTGACTAAATCCAAAAATGACAGATGTGTCTCTAAAGTTCAAACTCTAAGTTCTCTCTGATCTACTTCCCAATCTGCCCAAACCTTCTGTCTGTTGATCTTCCATTACTCGATCTCCTCCCCCAGTATAATCAAGTGTTTGACTAATCGCCTCTCCTATTTTCAAATTTCCTACAGTTACTCTTTTCCTCAGCCTTCAAACCATACTCATCACAGAGCCCTGTATGTTTCGTTGAACAAGGACAGGTTAGGTTTTTTGGTATGTTCTTAATAAACATCACACAGGATTTCTATGGTTAAGAGGTGTTTCACACAGTGGGATTATACACTTCTAATCTCAAATAAGTAACAAAGATCAAAAGATTGTAGTTTGCCCAACAGACACTATCCAACACGCTCAGACTTTACCATGGATTTTAAGGAATATCATGAAGAGAAGAAACTAATTACAGTTGAAATATCCTGAATAGAATCTTTATCTGCTGATTTAGCTCAAGAGAGTAAATCCCTATATACTTGGTTATAAGAGAGAGAGATTACTGATCCCTTCCCAGCTGTTAAGGAGCAATACCTGAATATAGATTTCTTCAGGGATTCCATGATAGAAGACAAAAGTTGTGAGTAGAATGATGTCAGTTCCCAAAGGCATTCACTCATACTTACCCAGAAAGTAAGACATCTCCATAACTTTCTTTGCATTTCCTCTTGTGAATGCATACATAGACTGGAATGACGCCTTTATTAAATGACCAAAGTGGAAGAATCACAAAAACTCTGGTAGTACTAGCCTGAACCAGAAGTAAATGTGAGCAATAGTTATACAACTTCCTTACAGCTATGTTAACTCACCGTTCTTCCTTAAATGCAAAACTCACATTTCCAAGCCCACTGTTGTTTAACAGAGGCTGCCAAATGTGATAGCATAAGCAAGGGGTGGCCAAACTGTGGCTCATGAGCCACATGCAGCTCTTTTACCATTAAAGAGCGGCTTGCGCAGTGCCCCCTCCACCCCATTCTCCACCTACCAGATGAGGGGTGGGAGAGGGGAAGCTCAAGACCTCTGCCTTGCAGTGGGGTGATGGAGTAGGGGCTTTTGCCCAGTGGGGGGGGTGTCTTGGGGCTTCAGCCCTGCGGGGCGCACCTCCTGGGCTTCAACAAGAGTGGGGCTGAAGCTCTGAGCCCCAGCAGGTGCCACCTGTAGGGCTGAAGCCCCAACCATGGCTCCCAGCAGACATACAACAATCTTTAGAAGTCCAAGAGCCAGGGCATGTGGCTTGGAGGGAAAGTAATTTTGGTCGCCCCAGACATAAGCCCTGAAACACACACACACAGAATTTGATTACACAAGACTCAAAATTCACTTCACCAAGAATATCTCCTCACGTTCAAATAAGCAAATATCAAGAAGAGCCAAAACCAAGTGCAAGTCTTCAAAGAATTTGCTTGCCTTTTGTATCCACTTAATAAAAAAAGAAATATTTGAAGATGCGATATTTCATTGAGTCCATGATGAACAAATGGCCCAGCCTAACATTGGAAAACACTAAATTTCCAGAGATGTGGTATTTCAGATTAGACATCAATTCAAGTTTACAATTACTTATATTCATTAAAAGAGTCTAAGGCATTTTTCTGATAAGCCTGATACAGTAGCCCTATATTCATAGCCCAAACCAGAATTTAAACACCAATCCTATTGCAAAAAGTGTCACAGTATCTGCTTTTCAGAGCAAATGTTTGTATTGGTTTATGCACATATACTGCACAGAGTGAGAGAGAGTGTGCGTATGCATTATTATTAAAGAATGGTATTAGCGCTGTAAAGTCAAGCACTCAGAAGTTAGAAAATGACAAATTTAAGATTGCCTGTGCAAGCTTAATTCAGTGCCCCTGAACAATTTTTAATTTCACAGACTATACTTTAAGGCCAAAAGGGACCATCATGATCATCTAGGCCAGAGAACCTCACCCTCCCATTCTTGTAATAAACCCATAACCTCTAGCTGAGTTACCGAAGTCCTGAAATCATGATTTAAAGACTTCAAGTTACAGAGAATCCATCTCTTAGTTCAAACAAGCAAGTGAAACCATGTCCCATACTAGAGAGGAAGGCAAAAAAAACCCCGAGGATCTCTGCAAATCTGACTTGGGGGAAAATTCCTTTCTGATCCCAAATATGGGACCCTGAGCATGTTGGCATGACCCACCAGCCAGACACCTGAAAAAGAATTCTCCGTAGTAACTCAGAGCCCTCCCCATCTAGTGTCTTGTCTCCAATGGCCATTGGAGATATTTGCTACTAGCAGTCACTGATGAGCCACATGCCATTGTAGGCAGCCTTCTCCATAAACTCAGCTAGCTCAGTCTTGAAACTATTTCAGTTTTTTGCCCCCATTGTTCCCCCTGGAAGGCCTTTCCAGAACTTCACTTTTCTCATGGCTAGAATCCTTCATCTAATTTCAAGCCTAAACCTGTTTATGTCCAGTTTATATCCATTTATTCTTGTGACAATTGTGTCTTATCTCCCTCCCTGGTGTTTATCCCTCTGATATATTAATAGCATGCAATCATATCTCCCGTCAGCCTTAGGTTCTCCTTTCCTCTGATCATCCTAGTAGCCCTTCTCTGCACCTGTTCCAGTTTAAATTAATCTTTCTTAAATATGGGAGACCAAAACTGCACACAGTATTATAGATGAAGTCCCACTAGTGCCTTGTATAATGGCAATAATACTTCCCTAGCTGTACTGGAAATAACTCTCCTGAAAGCATCCAAAGATTGCATTAGCTTTTTCCATGGCTGCAGCACATTGGCAACTCAGTCATCCTGTGATCAACCAGTATACCTAGATCGTTCTCCTCCTCTGTTGCTTCCAACTGATATGTCCCCTGCTTATAGCAAAAAAATGTGTTAGTCCCTAAGTGCATGACCTTGTAATCTGCACTATTAAATTTCACTCCATTGCTATTACTCCAGTTTTCATGGTCATCCAAATATTCTTGTATGATACTCCAGTCCTCCATATTGGCAATACTGCCCAACTTTGTGCCATCCACAAATTTCCTCAGCACACTCCCACTTTTTGTGCCAAGGTTACAAATGAAAACGTTAAAGACTGATCCCTGAGGACCTCTATTAGTAATGTCTCCCCAGCCTGACAGTTCAACTTTCAGTCTGACCTGCTGTAGTCTTCCCTTTAATCAGTTCCTTATCCACCTCTCAGTTCTCATATCAATCCCCATCTTCTCCAATTTAACTAATAAATTTCCCATGTAGAATTGTATCAAATGCCTTATTGAAATCCAGGTGGATTAGATCTACGGCATTGCCTTTGAGAAGATTAATGATTTTTTAGACAAAGACAGATCATGTTGGTCCTGCACAATCTGCCTTTTGTAAAACCATGTTGTATTTTATCCCAATTACCATTTATCTCTATGTGCTGAACTACTTTCTCTTTCAAAATTGTTTCAAGACCTTGCATACAATTGAGGTTAAGCTAACGGGCCTGTGGTTTCCCAGTTCACTTTCCCCTCCCTTAAAACAGGTACTTTATTTGCAGTTTTCCAGTCATTGGACAATACCCCCAAATTTACAAATTCATTAAAAATCCTTGTTTGCAATATCTGGGCCCACTGATTGGGTCCCATTAAGCTGTTTGAGTTAGACTTCCATCTTGGATGTGGCAATTTCTTCTTCCATATCCTCGTTTCCACTAGCATGCTGCATCCAACCCTAACTTCAACACTACCCTTATTAAAATCTAAAGTAAAGTATTTAAGTGTTGGGACATGCCTAGATTATCTTTAATTTTCACCTCATCCTCAGTACTTAATGGTCCCACTTCTTTCCCTGTTTTCTTATTATTTATATGGCTGAAGAACTTTTTATTATTGGTTTTAAATTCCTTGCAAGGTCCTACTCTGCTAGGTTTTTGATAATTCTCACTTTTTCCCTACACTTTTGATCTTCAACTTCCCTTGCTGATTGATGGATTCTTCCATTCCGTGTATGCTTTCTGCTAGGGATGTAAATACAGTTTAAAAAATTAACCATTTAAACAATTAAAAATATTTTGTTTAAACGATTCAGCGACTGGGGCCACTCCGACTGGGGCTAGCACGGGGCCACTGGGGCTAGCCATGGGGTTAACAGTTAAGGCAGGTTAACATTTTACATCCCTACTTTCTGTTCTCTCTTAATAACCTCTTTAAGATGCTTGTTTATCCAGTTCTGTCTGCAATCCTTTCTTATGAATTTTTTCCCCTTGCTTGGGATGCAGGCTTCAGATCGCTTCTGCAACATTGACTTAGTAATTCCAAGCCTCATCCATATTCAGATTTTGAGTTTTCAGTCTAGTCCACTTCTTTCCATACAGAATGGACGGTGCTCACTGAATGAACAGCTATTCAATATATTTTATCCTCATTGTTCACTGTGTGACCCAAGGTCTTATTAATTGCACTGCACACTATTCAAACCTTTCTCTAAAGACAGAATTAACAATTTGCTCATGGGCTTTTCTACAGTACTCTTCACCGTAGTGTCTGAGTGCTCCACAAATATTAATGAATATTGTGTTGTCACACCATGGGCATAGTGGAGGTCCCTTGTACCAATATCAAAGTTCTTGTGAAGTCATTCCTTCCCCCCCTCCAAAAAAAAGATGGGGATAAATCACCTCTTTATTCTAGAAATCTCATAATATCTATTGGAAAAAGAAATACACATTGTACAATTGACATCCACAGCAAACCTTCAGGTTAGCAGAACAAAACTATGTGTATTTCAGGCCCATATACTTTGTTCTTAATGAAGCTGTAATCCACGCCTTTTAGTTATTGAATAGGACTGTAATCCAGATCAAGATTTTTGAACCTCGAAAGTTACTCTGAGATATGTTCCACACTACTCATGTGCCATACAAAGTACTGCCTCATTAGCCTTCTCAGTGTATAGAACGTAGAATGGCCTAATTAACCTTCTCAGTGTATAGAATGTAGAGGAAGTTAAAAATTCTGTGCTTCCACAAGTGCATAATCATTGAAAAAAAATGTTTAGCTTCACCCATCATGCTTTCAGAAGCCCTATCTAAAAACTTACTTCCTAGATCAATTCAATTTCTCATACAATTGCAATCAAGATTTTCATACAGAAAGCTATGCCCATCGATCATAATCGGTGTTATTAATTTGCTACTTTCTGAAATTTAGAACCAAAGGTTTCAAGTCTTATATCCGTTACAAACACAGTACCCTTTGATTTTCCCCAACGTTTTGCTAATATTCACAGTGGTCTACTAAGTAAATCCAACACTGTTTGTTAAGACAAACCTGTAATTTCAGATGATCCGAAAACACAAGCTGCATTCTTGTTTCCTTGCTAGTGGAAGTTAGGAGTGAAATGTCAAATCTTAAGCGCTTCCACATTTATATTACCTTCCCAGGAACTAATACCAGTGATAAAGAAATTAGATTTCAAAAATAAAAAAGGACAACTGAAAGAAGTCTGCTATTACAGCCATTCTCCATCTTGGCCTTCACATGAGCCTGCACTCCCTACACAACCCACCCACTGAATTCTAATGTATATGGCTCATTCACCCCACACATACATAAAACACAACACCCATTTTCTAAAGCATTTTTGAAATGATTTAAACAAAATAGTTCTTTGTAATACATTAATTTTGCTAAAAAAAAAAAATCAAAAGGGAACAAAGTGAGCTTCTGTTGTCCCATCATATTATGCTACTAATCCTCTTTGGGTAGTAATCAAAAGACCCAAAATGCCAAGCTATCAAAATGTATTTCCAAGTATCAGAGGCCTCTGGCTCTTTGGCAAAATCTTCAGTCAGTTGTGTTGGCAGGCAAGGAGTTCTCTTGGTCTGTCATGTGGAAAGCTTTCAATACATCTGTCTTAAACTATATTTTTTCTTTATTTTATTTCTAAGGGAACTAGGTGTTTTGTTTTTAAAATCACAAATCCATTCTTCACTGGATCAGACATTCTGATCATATAAAGGAGTCTTTTCTTCAAGCAAATATAGAAAGCATACATTATTGTATTGGCATACCAATTTTAGAATTGTTCCTTGTATTGGTATATAGCCTACAGTACTTACACATGAAATCTTAGCAGAGGGTTGTTCTCTGATAGAAATCTAAATGTACTTGGTCTCCAATACAGGCCTGTAACTTGTTTTACAAAAACTCTCCAAAACCAGATAAATACAAATGTTTGTCGTATTCCGCACCGCCCCACACACCTCCCAAAGAAACATTTTTACAACATTTTAATTAAACAAACAGTATCCAGTGTAATAATCTGAGAATATTACAAGCATTTTGATATTGGAATAGCTGTCATTACTCAAAATTAAAATGAAGGGTCTGCAAACTTTTCATGTAACAAAGTTCCATGCCTTTTACATATTCCAACTATCACATATAGTGAAAAGAGTAAGAGAAGACAGTTCTATACAGGGTGTGGAGTCAGTGCATTGCATGAATTACAGGCAAACCTGTTATTTGGGCAGACATTTTCCATGCAGAATGTCTACATTATTTTAACCATGTTAAAAAATAAACTCTGTTTTGTTGAGACGTTCCAAAGCATGAAGACTCTAGATTGAGAATTTGAATTTGGCAGTTTATTTGGCCTAGTACAAGAAATTTGCCTTTTTGCCATCTTTATGAAAAGAATTTTGCAGCTAAATTATCTGAAAATTCAATCTGTAACGTGCATGCTCCAGCCCAGGACTACAGGGACTGGGCAGGACTTTCTCAGCAAGTGGTCTTCCTTATTGCTAGATGCCAGTGTAACACAAAGCACAAGATCTGAAAGAAGGGAGAACGTGTCTTTTGTGCTCTCGATGTTCTCCTTGCAGGCACACACGCAACATGAGGGAGGAGGAGGAGGAAATAGCCTGAATCTATGACAGAGATGTGAAGAGGGGGTTGGATAGGGTAGGAGCCAGGATGCATCTGGGAAACAATGGGGAGTTGGGCAGGAGCAAAGCAGAAAGAGAGATCTCCTGGTTAAGGCAGTATGAGCACCCAATATGTCAATGTTGTTAGTACTTCACTTAATGCACAACTGATATGTGCTCAGATACTATAGTGATGAGCATGGTTTAAAAACCTATACAGAATAAAACGTTAGAAAAAGAGGCAACTAAATGCTGCCCTGGATTCTTGCTAAGTATTCTGAAAAATCATATTGAACACCCAAAATTAGGGGACACTTGACAATTTTAGCCTTAATATCTCTGTGCCTCAGTTCCCCATCAACATGAGAACAAACACCATCTAATCTCACAGAGATGTTAAGAAGATAAATAAGACCTTCTAACCCTAAAATTCTGAAACTTGGTGCTGCACACTGAATGAGGAGGATAAGAAGCAATTTTGGATAACTATCTATACACTGAATGAGGCAGGGATCCTGTGAGAAAAATATTAGTATGTGATGTGCCAAAAGACTATTTTAATGATTATGAACAAAGCACAAGATCTGAATGAATGAAAGCTGCACAAGCAGCCTTAAACATAGCATTCTGAGTACTGAATTTTGTAATTTGGTCTACATTTAAAAGTTAGATAGACATTGCTATGTTGGTCAGGGGCACAATATATACACATATCTATTTATCTATACACACATACACCCCTTACTGACATAGTAATGCTGACGTAAAACTCAGTTAGACAGAGTTTTGTTGATGGAAGAATGCTTTACTGATGTAGCTACTTCATTTGGTTATCCCATACCAATGGAAAACCCTTCTGTTGGTGTAGGCTGTGTCTATACTGCAGGGTTATGCCTCAGCTATGCAGACACAGCTGTACCAGTATAGTCTCCGTAGTATAGACATACTCTTAACATTCTTTTAATTTAGTTTATTTTATATTTTTTTAAAAACCCTAAAAGTTTAATTCATTGGTGGGCACCTGAAATTCACAGATAATAAAGGGGGTAGCCCAAGAATATGGGCTATGAACTTCATAATTCTGGTTGTGAGGATGCGAAAGCAGGTTCTTCCCCAGAAGGCCACAGAGCCTCTGTAGCTATCGCTGCATTCTCCCCTGTGGCTATTATGTCTCCTTATGCAGGATGGTCAAGCTGGAGAATGGGATGTCATGGATCTATCTTGTATCTCAGCTGGACCACTCTTCCCACAAGTGTCCGCCCATTAAGGCGGAGGCAGGCTCCATAAAGCACAGCTGTTTGGGGTTTGCAACATGCTTCCCATCTCTGGCGCATTTGAACCATGCCAATTCCATTTCATGCATTCAATACCTTCCCGAGTATTTGACCACTAACATCAGTTTTAGCTACACTAAAAAAAAAAAGGTGTCATACTGTCTCCCTTCCTCTCAGTATCCTACCCCTGAATCCGAAATTCATGCAATCTCTCTTACTTGCTTTACATTTCAGGCACAGATATGGGTCTAGAAAGGACATTATCTTTACAATTCAAGTAGTGAAAAATATCTTTTCCTTCCACGGAAGCAAATACATGAGTTCCAACAAAAACCCCTATTGTTTCCTTTTCTGGCACTTAGATATTTTGCAGTTTAACTGTTATTTTAGTAATTAAAAATGAAAGCATTTTAATCACTGATCTAATAAGGCATTTTGAATGGGAGTTCTCTAAAAATACAAGATCCTTAACTATGAAATATATCTATTTCACAAAATCAGAATGAGAAAAGAAGTAAAGACTTAAGACTGGACTCCTTCTTAGGCAAAAGAGCAGGTGTATATAAGATTTAGATTTGGTGCGTAACAATTAGTGCTTAACCTTTCCAAAATAGAGTATGAGACTCACGAAGTAGAAAAATGGACAGATGCTGCTATCCCTGTTTTCATAGTCTAAGCATGAACCCAGGTCTGAATCACAATTTTCTCTCATTCTGATTAGCCTTTGCTCAGGAAGCCATCTTTTGATATTAACAGTCTTGCTAACTGATAACCCAAATGCAATCTTTTTTAGGAAAGCTGGGTGAGACAGTTGTGGTGCCACTCTGGTGGGAATTAGAATCCTCAGATTTCTTTAAACCCTGCCAATCAGGTTTCAGACTTCAGCAGGAGACAGAAATTGCATATGTGGCACTGGATTATGACCTCCACCTAGTGATGTAGAAAGAGGAAAGTGTTCATTGCTGATTCTTTGCTATATTAAGGCTTTTCATAATATAAAGCAGGAGTCACACTTTTTCCAGTGTTAATCACATCTTAACAGAGTGTCTCATGAGTAAGGCCAGATTTTGGCACGGGTATGTTTATTAAACGTCATGGACAGGACGCAGGCAACAAACAATAAATCACAGATTTATTGAAGCCTGAGCCCCGCTGCCACGGAGCTGAATTATTGGAAATTTCAGGGAGTCATGGAGGTCTCATAAAATCACGGAATACGTGACCTTCATGGCTGACTCATAGCCTTACTCATGAACCACCTCATCCCACATTCACTAAGCTTTAACATCCCTGTGGCAACTAAGGCAACTGCAAACATGGAAAAATAATACTAAGAGTATGTATTTTTAATTTTGAAATGCAAATTAGTAAATGGAAACAAGGAGAGAGAGCACCAGGTGACCAGCCATTTCTCCAGAGACAAAGTGGTTGACAAAGCACAGTTTATGAACTTAGAACCTTCATCATAGACCATGTTTGAGGAGGTGTTGCTGACACATCTGCAGTCCCAATCATCGGTTCAATGGATATAAGTGAGTGGTTCTGCTACTTTAAGAGAGATCCCAAGTGGTAGTGATCTCAATAGGCAGTTTAGCAAAACTACTTGTCTGCCCCTCAGGGCTCTCATGAGCATACCACAGGTTTTATTTTTTTACCCCTCCTATTCAACATGTGCTTAATATCACCAAATGGGTTAGTAGGGAAATATCGGCACGCTAAAGAAACCATAATGATCGAACAACCAACCCTATGCCCTATCTCACGTAAAATGACGACGCTGGCAGACCCAGTGTTGGAGAGTGGAGCTCAACCACCACCTAGCATGCTGAGCTTCAACCTAGACTACATGGTAGCATATTGGCAGAAGTCAACTGGAAGGACTGCCTCAGGGAGTATACCCACCATTATATTAGTTCCACAGTCTGGGTATGCTGTAGATCTTTTGTGGCTGAGGTAGATGCGTAGCTGAGAGAGATGATAGTTTTTAGATCCATCTGCATGCGTAAGAGAAACTTATCCTGTTCTTTCAGATGAAGACCTTTATATTCCTGTCCTTGATTCTAGACTACCCTAAAGCCCTTTACACCTTAAGACCATCCAGAATCTAAAACTAATAATAAACATTGCATAGCAAAACCAGAAAATTACACTTGTGCTCTAATCAGCTATGGTCATTTGTTACTGTACCTTAAACATCTAAGGGAAAGTATTTGTTTTAATTTATACCAACCTGCCTATACTCTCTCAATTCATTGCCACAACAGATCAATCAGCAACTCAGCAGAGGCCCTCAAGCTGGCAAACTCCTAGCTAAGCGTGCTTGATATACACACTCAACAGAAGTCAAAATAAAATAAACCGGTACTGAGCTGCTGTTTCGTCTTGTTTTTTGTTTTTTTTTTTGGGGTGGGGGAGCGGGGGGAGGCAGGGAGATGGAAAGAGTGCAGGACAGGAAGGAAAGGGCTGGTTGGGAGATTCCAGTTCCATGGTTTGATGCTCATAGTAGTCGCATCACATTAGGGCTTAAATTTTGCCAGTATATGGAATAAAAGAATGGAATTTTACTGCCAGGTAATGAAAAGCAAAACACCAAGCATCACTGCAGTAATATATAACCATCAGAGGGAAGTATTTTATCAATTAAAATGTCCATACAATATCCTTTTAGCTATTTAACAAATAATTTTTATAAGTAAAGTATCTGTATCTAGGAAAACATAACACAAAAGGAAGCAAAGAATCTCTGTTTTTTTGTTTTGTTGACAAATATATAACACAATGAAAAATCTACAGTACTATAGGCAATGAACATTATGCTTACCATGCAATGCTATCAAGAGTTACTGTAAAAGTGGTGTAAATATTACATTTAAGAACTGGTTATATTTTGAAACTAAGCAAATACAAAATTTAACTACCATAACGATTCTGTACGTGTATGCATATGCATACCCATTTACAAAGACCATAAGCATATATTTAAGTACACCCTTTGTTACACAGTTAAGCTATGCACATAGACATCCATATGAATTTATTGTATCTGCAAGGAGAAGAAGAGAAGAATTTTACCAGGTATTGGTACACCAGATGAACTGTACTGCTTCTTAGATTTATTTTCATTTTTGTTCTTTAATCCAAGAGGTAAAGAGTGAATTTAATATCGGGTAACATTTCATAATTTTTATTATAATCCACAAAATTCCAAATCTGCTATTTCTTGCATTCTCTGAAAAAGCCGAAGTCAGCTAAATAAGAGATAATGTAACTAGGCATAACACAATAAAAGATATTACCTTTGCAATGCATTATTACTGCCAATTATAAGAATCACTTCAACTTAATTTCAAAAGCACAATCACCCTCAACTGTAACAGTCTCTTTTTTTAAATTTCAAACAGTATTACATTAAGGCAATAACTCACCTTCCAGCTATAATATCAGTCTCCCTTATTGCAAAAATACATTTCATAAATACTTCTCATCGACAAGTCAAGCTAATTCAGGTTAATTTTATTGTATTTTGGTGCTATCTCACATTTGTGTGCAATTACCTTTATCATTTTATTGCCATGCCAGAAAGTAATCAGAGCAATTATTTGAAAGAGGTGGTGTATAAACTCTAAATCACACTTGCTGGCATTTTTGATAAAATAGCAGCTTTATCTCAGAAAGTGGCGGGGACATTGGATAAATCATGCATCAGTCAAGTGTAGCTGACCCCCAAGTGCATTGCACAATATCAGAAGTGCTTCAAAAGAAACTTTCCTACATCATCCATCATTCTTCATAATACTAAAATAGCTACACCTGAAGAGTAGGAGCTGGAGAATGATAAAAAAAAAACCCAAATCCAAGCAATATGGGCAAAGCCATTAACGGTGTTCCTTTTTAAACTAAAAAGATAGTGGGGAACCTGGACTTTGCTCATAAACAAATACGACTTCATTGCAATAATCAGCTGTAAAGTGAGTAATATGAACAGTTTTAAATATAAATGAAACACCTAATGTAACTGTGCAAAAACCAACTAAAGATTACCAACACACATAAAGATACAGACTCAAAATATATATGAGACAGAGCTATATGTAACAAAATAGCAGATAAATTATCTGTTATGGGAACACATTATATTCATGCCCTAACAAGAGGCAATACAGGAAGATTCACATTAATATTGTGGTTTTGATTCTGCATTACAGGGGTATGAGTACTTTGTGTATAAATATAGAATAACTCATCATAAGTAGGACACGGAGCCAAAAGAATCCAATTAATGTTGTGATTAAAACAAGAACATCTGCATAGTTAGTGGCTGCTAAGTTTCTGAATCCTAGTAGCCAGACTATGGCCACACAGGGGAAAGAATACCACCTTGTTTGCATACTGATGCTTATACTTAAACCCAAGTGTCTGCAGAAAAACTGATTCTCTGACAACATATTTTTTAACCATACTCTCAAGAATAAAGGAGCAGGCACTCCACCTTCCTGAGAATTACTTCCTCTCAGTTCATAGGATCATGCCAGGGGCTCCACCTCATTTACACTTACACATACCCTGAGTACACACTTGCATTAGATGTCAGCAGCCTTGTACTCCCACGATGAACACCACAAAAGGCCTTGCAGGATCAAGGCTTATATGTTAAGTTGTAATGCAAATACAATGATTTTGGAAAACACTCATCTTTATATCTGGCTTTTTTCAGAACCCATTTTCTCAGTTTCAGCAAACTAGATGCTCATGTAAAACTGTTCCGTGAAACACGCACAGTCTCTCTCTCTTTTTTTTTTTTTAAAAAGGGTCAATTGTCACCTATTTCAGATTCATGTTTTCTGTCACTCAGATGTGGTTTAACTTGTCAGAATAATACGTTAAACCAATTATACATATTATAAATAGGCTTGGAAGAATTCAATGTTTGTTTTTTTCATAATTTTGACTGATATCAATATTTACTTTTTAAGTATTGTTTTATTTGTATCAGTTTAAATTTTCCACAGTTGCAGGAAATTATGGGGGAGGTCAGAATTATTTAAAGACAGCAGATGTTGAGATTCAAAAAGTTAAAGCTTTACACCCATTAAAACACTAATTGTCAACATCACATCAAAATATGCAAATAAAATATCCTTAAATCAAACTCTAACAAGTTTCCAAGCAGCATTTTTCTGACTTTGTCTGTCTGTAAATTTCTATCATCATCTATGGAAATACTTTTTGGTCAATGTGTGAATGGTGAAATCATTGTTTGCCGACATTTAATCAGTAAAAAACTAATCCTTTCAAGCCTAATTATAAATATCTCTAATTCTAAATAATGAAACAGAATGTGTTACAATGTACAATTTTACTGTACGCAGAACAAAAGAAAGGAGTCAACATTATACTACTATTTGCTATTGTACCTTCACACAGTACTAGTCAAAATCCTTCTCCCTATATTATACCAAATCAGGAGAGTCTGAATTTATTTTAGTTTTAGCATTCTGCCTCCTCAGATATCAAGAGGAACCCCATATAACAACTAATGAACGTAAGTGGGGAAATGAAAAGGTTAAATAGACCATAAATTATTATTAGTTTAATTTAGTTTGCCAGCTATATCATGTCTAGCTGTGAATGAGATTGAATTAGTGATTCTTTTAAAAAGTCCCCCAGTTGTTTGAAAATGAATAATATTTCTCTGCGATTAACCCCAAAATACCTGCTACAGGATGTGTTTTCAGGAAGCAAGTGTACACACACACAAATATGTTGCAGAAATACATTAAAAACACAAAGATGGTTTAGAAAGAGAAATCAAAACACGAAACACAACAAATCACATTTCTTCATTTTTCCATATATCAAACTATTCCACTTTTTAAAAATTAAAAATACTAAGTCATTGAAAAGGGTCTAGAAAGACAGACACTGATTTTACAGGAAGAAAAAATGGTATTTCCACTGCAGGGTACACAAGATGGAAACACACAAAGATACTATTCCAAATACATATTACATCATGTAAAACAGATTGAAGCTATGGGATATCTGCCACTATTTTATTTAGACATTTTTATATGGTGTTAGAGGCTGGCAACAGTACCAGGATTACCTGTACAAGTTTGATTTTACTAAATGTTACATCCCATGAGGCATGATATTAATCTTGCCACAAAAGTAATGAGTATAGTGCAAAAATAGTAATTATTACTTGTGGTCATTCATTACTGATAGTCTTCTTGGTGATTTGAAAAACAAAGCCATTAGTAACACTAGCACTGGCTACAAAGGGAAAGAAAGACTTTCCATGAATTAAATAGATGTTCACCAACTAATCTTCAGAAGGTAAAATTTTCACATAAAAAGGTCCTGAGTTTTCTGCTATATGATCATGTTTTCTTATGTTTCCACATAAACACAACTGTCTTCCTAAACATCTGAGCCTATCTCAACTCATAAGCATAAAACATCCAAAAAGTCACAAAATGATTCTGTAATAAAGGCTATACTAATTATGAAGGGGCAGAAAACAGCTAACTTTACACTAAAAATAGAGCACTGTCCTATTAGTTTATGGTCTGTGGAAGATAGATATGTGATGGGGAAAGGTCCACTGATGCCTTTTACCAACCATGACAGAGCTACAGAGATTTACAATGTAGCATCAATCTTGTCAACTGAATTCTTAACACTGACTGCTGGACACTAGGGAAAACACACAAACTATGTTATGTGAACTCTTTTGTAATGCTGTTACTTTTTATGTGTACCTAAATGCAAGGATATTTTCACAGGAACTTACTTTTTGATGAAGTCTTGATGCCATGTTAAGTACATGAAGGAGTTTTGCCTATAAGAAAGGAAAAGGAAATCCTGTTAGAAAAAGATAAGGCTACTACAACTCAAATTTCATAAACCGTTGACAAGAAAAGCACGTCTATGTTATCATTTCTCCTCTTATTACACGATATACTGTTAGGCTTATGATTATAAAAAGTGGGCTCTGAATTTTAGGGCTTGCAGTATTAAAAGGGGGATGGATTGTTTTTTTTTTTTTTTTGCAAGCAAACAGGAATTTTAAAGTTCACTAGGTCTATCATCTGTAATGAGCAATAATCAACAGATGACATGTGGAGGACTTCTCTCATCACAAGTCCTATAAAACTTTGATCCACAGGATAAGAATGCACTTTAAGAAGTGCCCCATGCCTGTAAAAAATATTACTTAAAATAATACACTGTGCTTGTGCGTTATTAAATAATAACTATCTTTTTTGTTTTAGGAAATATATACGTATATTTTAAAGAAGGAAAATAAGGGACCTATGTGAAGGGTAGTCTGGATCGAAGAGCAAAAGGAAGGCAGATTCCAAAATAAAGTACGTATTTTACAGTCATAGTACTCAAGCAAAGGAGATTCATCGTCACTGCTGTCATCCTAGATCAGCTGATCTCAATATCTGAATGTAAATGTTACCTACAAGGATGGGGGGAAATGGGTGCTATTCGGATACAAAAAAGGCCTCAAAGTTCTTTCACACATTTTTGTTTTGTACTTTAAACCTTACCTATGATATGTAGTTACACTGATGTCACTGCACATGTGCAAGCCCCTAGCGTAGCCATGCTGCAATAAGTCTACACCAGAGACTCAGAATGCACAGAAGACCTGCACTGATGTA
This sequence comes from Eretmochelys imbricata, assembly GCF_965152235.1. Lineage (NCBI taxonomy): Eukaryota > Metazoa > Chordata > Testudines > Cheloniidae > Eretmochelys > Eretmochelys imbricata. The sequence goes on from NC_135578.1 coordinate 100,590,319, forward strand.
ATAAGTCTACACCAGAGGCCTGATCCAAAGTTCTACAGACATCAGAGGAAAGACTCCATAGTGACTTCAACTGGGCTTTGAACCAGGGTCTAAGGGTATCACAAGTATAGTTTTGTCTGTGTTTCTACACCTATGCAAAAAGCCCAAAACAAAACAAAGTCAATTTAGACATGACCTTGGAAGTATTAGAAATGTTAAGTCTTATTTTTCCTTTGTTTGCTGGAGGTCTTTCTTATAAACTAATGTGTGTGTGCGCATCAGGAGCATTCTGAGCCTTTAATTAGATGGGTGGAGGTGTTGAATCCTTAACAAGGCGATCACTCCTCCCAAGTGTTTCAGTTCGATGTGTGTTACAATAAAGAGCTTTATATAGCCTGAATAAAAATCACATCCTCTCTTAATCAGGCTAATCTTACATGTGACACCACAGCTACCACAGTTGTCCATAGAGTTTCAGACCTAAATTTCTAAGGTTAAAAAACAGAGAGAGAGAGAGAGAGACAAATATTTTAAATAGTGACTGATTTTGGACGCCTCAATTTTTGATTGCTCAGCTTGCAACACTTCAATTGGCACTAATTTTGTAAGTATTTTCTGAAAATCAGGTCCCTTAAAAGTTATTTTGAACTTGCATAACCAAAAATGAAGACACTTGAATTCACTTGGCACTTTTGAAAATCTTGGCCTTAAGTCTTAAAACCCCCATACTTCTGACAGGTCATTTTAATATAGCATAAAAGGAGAAAAAAATGGAAGCACATGAAGTTTTTTCTTTAGCAGATAGTTTTTGAAGGTTACCAACTTTCACTTTCAGTAAATATGTAAATTTGTATTGTTGATCTCAATCCAGGCACTCAAGTCAAATAAAAGAAACATGAATTTGTGGAGGTTTTTTACTATTATTAATTATATTATTATTATTATTTAGAGGCTTTGCTATGGCACTGATCAAAATATAATCTTTAAACAGATAATAAATTTAGACTTTCAATACATGTGATTTGATCATCATCTCCTCCATCTGACAGATCAAGAAAGAGAGAGATCAGACAGGTTGAGTGATTTGCTTAAGGCAGCTAGAAGGTCTCGGATGGAGCTAGGAACAGACCAGAACTTTTGATTCCCAATCTGGTGCCTCAATCAGAAGACCATGCATTCTCTACTAAAACAGGCCCCAATCCTGGGAAGAGTCATCTGAACAAATGAGGCTCCATGTTATCACGCAGATCACTTTGGAAGATCAGAATCACAGTATTAATTGAAACAAAACAGAGCTAGAGCGAACACAGAGGCATAGATCAAGTAAATTAAGCCATCTACCGAGACTACCATATAGCCAATTGCAAAAACAAACCAAACTAACAAAAAACAGTTCTACAACTAGTATAGTATGTTGGAAAAAGTTAGCCATATTAGGCGGCTTTATTCTATTAACTTTTTTTTTTTTTTTTTTTTTTGGAGTAACTGACAAAATTGCCAAGTGGTTAAGAATTCAGCAAATGTCTCTTTTGGCATTCGCTACCTCCTCCACAACAAGAGCCACCCATCTGTCTGAAGGGGGTGAAACAACTTTAATTTTAATTTGAAAACCTGAACTGAAATGTTCATGACTTCTTAAAAATTGCAAACACATTTGCAAACAGAACTCCAAAGTTCTACAACTTGTGTACATGTCAATTTCCTTTACATTACAAATATTGGTTTAATTCATTTCAGCCCAAAATCCCCTCCTTTGCATTCAAAAACCTAGAGAACTCTGCATCTCTCAGAAATCTCTCTATGCCACCAGAAATTGAGCTCTTGAGGAGCACAGTTTCATAAAGGTAGCACTGGTGAACTCATCTACATTGCTAAGACCCATGCAATGGAATTACTCCTACTTCACATCCTTTGGGGAAATACACAGCAGGAGCTCTGAGATGTTGTACTCAGTGTTTGTCCTGCTGTAGATGCACATGCACCTCACAAAAATCAAGGTCCCACCCCGCCATTAACAGCATGCCCCAACTGACACATGTGGCTCCCATGTGAGGGCATAAAGGGCAAAGCAGACGCAACCTTCCCTCAGTCCCCTGACAATTCAAAGTTTTTGGTAGCTGAAGACTACAAAAAGTGGGACTGGATTTGTCTTGTGAGATGCACACTAACTATAACACCTCACAGAATCACAGTTACTGTAGGGTAAGTAACCATTCTTTCTTCTTCAAGCATGTGTCAGTGTGGAATCCATTCTAGGTAACCGGAAAGCAGTATCCCCTCAAGACATTGGGAGGAGGCATTTCAACGGCATCAGCTGAAGAATGTTGTTCTCTGGAACTTGACATTTAAGACATAGTGTTTGACAAAGGTCACTGGGTTATGTCACGCCACCACCTTACAGATTTCTGATACTGAAACATTCCTGACGTAGGCGGAGTATGTTGTTTGTGCTCTGGTGGAATGAGCCTTTATGTTCAGTGAAAAAGGTAGACCAGCCAGCTGGCAATACCGCAAGACGCATTGTGTAATCTATTTCTATGTCCCTTTTGATGAGATTGCTTGCTCTTTAGAATGCCCAGCTATGGCTAAAAGTAGACATGCCAACAGTCTGAATGATTGTTTTATTACCTTGAAAAGACTAAAAAAGTCTTAGATATACCTTGTGTGTTTAATTACTTTTCTCCCAGTGCCAAATGCGGTTTCAGGAAGGAGACAAGCAGTATTGCTCATTGGTTTCTAAAATCGCCTTAGGAATGAACTTCAGGTGAGGCCTCAGCACCACCTTCCCCATATGGAAAGCCTCACAAGAGGTTCGGCCACAAGTGCTGAAGTGACAGCCACTAGGAAAAACAAACAGTCTTCAAGGTGATGTGATTCAGGAAGCATTCTGAGAAAGGGTCAAATGGAGGCGTCATGAGCCTCAGGAGGACTATACTGGAGATCCCAAGCTGTACGTTCTTTTACCAGTGGGTAAGTGTACAACAGCCCTGTGAGAAACTTTGATGCTGTAGGGCAAGAAAAGACGGAGCATGAGAATACAGGTAGATTGCAAGCTGAGATTGCTCCAAGGTGGATGTTAAATGTGCTAAATGAAAGGCTGGCCTGTTTTAAATGCAATAAAGTAGTCCAAGATCTTTGGTATCGAGGCCTGGACCAGGCCCAGACAATGTAGGGTTGTCCATACTGAGATAAGGGTATTTTCCCACTCTGTATCAGTGTTTTGTGGGCCACCAGTGAACAGCCTTTGTCCACAGTATTCAGCCAACCAAGAGCCATGCCATGAGGTGGAATGACTGTCTGGATGAATCATCAGACTATGAGGCAATGAGACCAGGTCCAGGCAATCCAGTAGCTGGATCAGAGGCTGGTTGGACATCTGTAACAGATCTGTCAGCCAAGACAGCATCAGCCAGTATAAGAATGGTGGTGGCTTGTCTCTCCTGACACTGGAAATTACACTAGGATTTGGTAAAAAGGTGTAAAACAGGACTCTGCTCCATGCAGGAGGAAGGCATCAAGCAATGATCTTGGACTCAGACCTCCTCTGGAGCAAGTGTTCTAACACTTGGCATTGTTTGCCACCAAAGACTCAGAATTGGATGGCCTTCAGGCAAAGAGGCAAAAAGTGAGTGCCCCTTTTGTAGTATAATGCGTTGTCTGTGAAGAACTGCACTTCAGGTAGGAACACCATACAGGCCAATCTGATAACTGAGCTCTAGGACACTCACGTGCAGCCTTGTCATCCGGGGACCAGATTCTCTTAATCTCTAGATTGGCCAAATGAGCTCCCCAACCTGTTCCTGACACCCCTGTGCTGAGAGTCTTTCTTGGGGAGGAAACTGAAAAGGATGTCCTTTTATGCGTGTTCGTGGATACCAGCCACCAAGGGAGATCTGCAATGACATATTGTGGGACTGAAACTTTCCTATCCAATGTCTCGCCAGAGAATAGACAGACCTGAGCCAGAGCTGAAGGGGCCACAAATGATATCTGGCAAGCAGCATCACTTATGAACATGCCAACATGTGGTCTAACACTGCAAGGCATGTCTGCACTGCTGTAGTTGGTTCTGATATTAACTGAGGTATGAATGCTTGGAATGACTGGAACCTGTCCTCCGGGAAGAACTTTTTTTTTTTTCTGATCTGGAATGGAGCAGGGCTCCTATGAGCTCTATTGTCTGCAATGGGTGAAAAATGTTCACAGTTCACGAGGAGGCCAAGCCAGGTGAAGAGAAGCAGAGCATATTCCAAGCTCGCTGCTGTCCTTCACTGCAACCTGCCTCTGATCAGCCAGTCATCCAAGTAAGAGTAGATGGAACGTTCTGTATTCTCAAGTGGACCACTACCACCACAAGGCGTTTTGTGAAGACCTTTGGTGTTGTGGAGTTTCTGAATGGCTGTACCTTATATTAGTATTGACCTGACTGTGAACCTCAAGTGCTTCCAGTGGGACAGGTGGAAGGCTATAGGGAAGCACATCTTGCAAGCTAAGAGCCACAAACCAGTCTTTAGCCAGAAGAGAGAGAAAGATGGAGGCTAGCTTTACCATCCAGAACCTGAAGCAGCATATATATTTGTTCAGTCTACTCAGGTGTAGGAGAAGATGAAGAGCTCTTTCTTCTCCCGGGGGGGGGGGGGTAAGAGGAGTACCAGGAGTAGAAGCCTCTTCCCTCGAACTACCATGGAACGGCTTCTAGACAGAGTGAGGCCATTACTTTGTAATTGGCTCTCATGAGACATAAATGAATGGAATAGCCATGGGCAACCATGTCTAATAATAACCATGTCTAATTTGTCCAAGGCTGCTCCCAAAATTAGCTCCAGATCTGTTTTGAAGTGGCTCCCAATACCCCCATTAAATCAAGTGTCCGGATGACTTGTTGAGGTGAGTGACAGACAAGGTTGATGATGGGCATCTCCTTGAGTACTGCAATCATTTCTGCAATGTGTACACTAGCTGTTTGCCTGGACAGTACAGGTGAACTCACTGTTTCTGTAGGGTCTCCCCACGTCTGAGGGGACACTCACTGATTGCTCAAGTAAGTGTAGTTTCAACTGTGTCCCCCTCAACTTGTACTCAACCAGAAGGATTTACACATGGAACATTGGGCGATGTGGCTCAGACAGAAAAGCATTGTCTATACCCACTGACTAAGGGAGCAAGTTCATTGCGTGTTGGACAGCTTTTAAATCCTGAAGGTTTAAAGTCTGACATCGCAGTTGGCTTGAGGTACCTCACCATACAGTAGAGGAGAGTGTACCTGAGTCTCGATTTTTTCGCCCAGGAACATACAAAATAAAGGAGGGTGAAGGATTTTCCTTCATGAAAATACTCTAGAAGATGAGTTTGAAGCTTGGAGAACAAATAGTGGGATGGGCACTCACCACATTCCATCTGATTACCACGGGTGGTAAGACAGAACTCGAGGGAGGGTGACAGCCTAATATGGGAGCACAAGGTGGTCCGGGCACATGTGTTGCCTCAAATGACACTGCTATTCAAATTAAATCAAAACGTCAGGCATATGTGTACCAATCCTAGGATTCACACTGACACATAACCGAAGAATTTCTGTTGCCAAGTTCATCTACATTAACCCTTACTATATCACTACTTGACTTACCCATTGAGTTACTGTCAATATGACAACTTATCCTTCCCTTTATGACTGAAGTTACAACGCTTATTCATCTATAAAGTGATTGCAGGATTGGTCCCTACATTACAAATCATAGCAAGAAATGACAGAGGGAAGAGAATATGGGAAGGACGAGGGTTACAACAGTAAAAGGTTAAAGACCTTCTTTATTACATGTTCCCCCATTTGAACCCCAGGCATTAAATATTTATCTTTCTAGCAATATATATTGTTAAATTCACCATAAGGTGAATTTATGAAGTGATTCTAATCAAGGTGTATTTCAATAAGTATGGGACAGAAGAGCACAGGAGCACAGTTATAAATTCACTAGTACTAGTAACAATGTTGAGACCTCATTATACAGAACTGATAATTATTGTTAAAAAGCATAAGCTTTTGCGAGCTACAGCTCACTTCATCGGATGCATTCAGATGAAGTGAGATGTAGGTCACGAAAGCTTATGCTCAAATAAATTTGTTAGTCTCTAAGGTGCCACAAGTACTCCTTTTCTTTCTGCGAATACAGACTAACATGGCTGCTACTCTGAAACCTGTCATATCATAAAAAAGTTATTTATCATTTGGCGAGATAAACTATTTGAAGGACTTTTTTGTGTATTGTAGAACTCTTAGTATATTGGCAGTTCTAAACAAATACTTAACAAAAATAATGTGAATCAAAAAGAACTGCAAGGTGACCTAACATAACCTAGTTGGAAGAGAAAAAAACAACCAGAATTTGGAAGAATGAGAATCAATTTGAAGAAAATTTACAAGTAACAAATGGCAGAAATACAGGATTAACATGCTCTTAGTTAACTATACCTCACTCTGCAAGATGACAAACAGAACTGTTTGTTTCCACAGTGCTTGAGCTAAACGTCATCATTTAAATTAACTCCTGAATTAAGTTTTGATTTATACTGACAATAAGCGTTAAAAAACATTGTCACTTCACTTACATTAGTGTGGAACAACTAAACTAGAGCTTGCCTATTCTTGCTCAGAACCTCTCCTTACAAGATACTCTTTCAGTCCACAGAAATGTGTACATCTTAGCAGGGGAAAAAAATTTCACACTCTCCCTTCCCTGCACTCAAATGCAGGACTTGATGCTGGGTTACTATAAAGTGGAAACTTCACAGAGGTCAAGTGTTGGATCTCAAATGATAGGAAAGGATGTTCTTTCTTTCAGCTCTCCTGCTGACTAATCCAGAGGAAAGCATTGTTTTGCATTCTAGTAGGATCCACTTGCTTCCCTATCCTCCAATTGGGAAATAAAATGTTGCAGAGACAGCAGCTGCTCATGGCTGAATGAAGGGCTCTTTTAGTATGTCAGGTAAGCTAGACAACAAGCATTCATTCTGGCTGAAGAAGCTTAGAGCTGAACAGACAGCTCACAAACAGAAGTCTATGGGACAAATCTATTCACGAAACAGTTAAAATTCTTCTAATAGAAAACTTTACGCATATTTATTAAAATTTTAATTACAGCATGTTCACTTATATTCATTAAATTTACCTGCTTCTCTCTCAGCAAGCCAGAAACCTACATCAAAATAAGATTAGCAAGAAACAGCTCAAGTAGCATCAAAGTACTTATATTGATGTCTAAACACCTCAAATTCCAAGCATTATACATACTTAGATGGATCTCTGATTCTCTTTATCCATGCCCCTGCCACTTCTCTTACAATACTGAGAGAAAGCCAGAGTGAAGATGCGGATTTTACATTTTGTTCTGAAGGAGCTAAGGCTTGTATTTATTCTAATTAACCTCTTTTGTCAGCAAGTTCCACAGCTACTGGGAAAGCTCCTTTTCCTATGTACTGGGACAAAACTTTCTGTTCCAGAAATTAGATATAGTTGTAGGAGCAGGATTTTATATTTGTACTATAAGAATTAATGTATGATTTGATCATCCTGCAGCCACCCTTTTTGAATAGCAGAAAGGAATGGCCCTCTGGGACACTGGTAGAAACGCATCTGACAGACTGCCAATGTCTGTACTGATGTTAAGACAGGGACAGATCAGAACAATCCTTATGACTGATTATGGTCACCCTTTTGTTTTAGGCTAAGATTTCATTATAGTATTTGCTATAAGGTCTTGTTTCTTGTATGCATTGCAAACTAAGTTCTGTAAGGTTCTTTTGTAATCCCTTCAGTAACCATATAATCCTTTCCAAAATGTTATCCTGTCTGAAGGTCTCTGTAAAAGACTGTGAGAATGAGGAATGTATGCATCAGGAAAAGATAAGGTGTGAAGGCCATTGTTAAAGTCAGATGGTCAAGGAAGGAGAAGTGAAGAAACTAAAAGGACACCAGAGAACCATCAAACACGCATCCATAAGTGAGGAAAGGCAGACTGACGACCCTGAAGTGGAGACTGGCACCCCTAAAGACAAGACAATTGATTAAATCGAAACCAGGACAGGATAACCCTCTTGGAGGTGTTTTGGAATGTTAACATCAAAAGATAACACCAATTAAGGAGTAAACCAGTCACAAACTGACACAGCAAAATCCACAGACTTCAACAGAGAAAAAAAAGACTAAGAACAGGGTGCTTGGCCATGGGACTTTGGGTTCGTCTTGCCACACTCCAGGAGCATCGGATCGCGACCAACAGAGACTGGCTCCCCTCTGTGACCAATCTGGCTAGCCACTAGATTGATCCAGACTCTGGACTGGTAACTATAAACATCAACTGGCAGGCGTGTGTGTGTGTGTGTGTGTGTGTGTGTGTGTGTGTGTGTGTGTAAGAGAGAGACGGAAAAGTATATGCTAACTGGTATTCTCAATAAATGCGCGTTTTGCCCTCTCCCGTATAAAAGATCTCATGTGCTTTGTATAGCATAAGATAGTAGCCAAGGGGACAGTAATTTTAGGCTTGATTCTGAATAGGGAAGACTCCGTAACAAATCTGAAGGTGGGAGGCAATTTGGGTGACAGTGATCATGAAATGATGATTTCATGATTCTAAGGATAGGAAGGAGTGAGAGCAGCGGAATAAGGACAATGGACTTCCAAAAAAGCAGACTTTAACAAGCTCAGAGAACTAGTAGGTAAGGTCCCACAGGAAGAAACCTTAAGGGAAAAAGGAGTTCAGGAGAAGGGGCAGTTTCTCAGAAAGAGAATATTAAAAGGCACAAATGCAAACTATCCTTATGCAAAGAAAATATAGGAAGAATAGTAAGGGACAATATGGGTCCATCAGGAGCGCATTAATGACCTAAAATCAAAAAAGAATCCTACAATAAGTGGAAACATGGACAAATTGCTATGGAAGAGTACAAAAGAACAGCACAAGTATGTAGGGACAAAATTAGAAAGGCTAAGGAACAAAATGAGTTACACCTAGCAAAAGGACATAAAAGGCAATAAGAAAAGGTTCTCCAAATATATTAGGAGCAAGAGATACGAAGGAAAGTATAGATCCTCTACTTAGTGGGGAAGGAGAGCTAAAAACTGATGACATCAAGAAGGCTGATGTATTTAATGCGTATTTTATTCCAGTATTCACTGAAAAGGCTAATGGTGACCAGATACTCAATAAAATATTAACAACAAGTAGGAAGGAACAAAAGCCAAAATATGGAAAGAACTGGTTAAAGAACATTTAGATAAATTAGATGTCTTCAAGTAGGTAGGGCCTGATTAGGTTTATCCTAGGATACTGGAGGAACTAGCAGAATCAACCTCAGAACCATTAACAATTATCTTCAAGATCTTATGAAGAATGGGTGAGGTCCCAAAGAGCCAACTAATATCTACCTTTGAAAAGGGGGAAAGGAATTATGGACTACTAAACCTAACGTCAATACTTAGAAAGAACTGGAACAAAATTAAAAGATTGTAAGCACCTAGAGAATAATACAGTTATAAGGAATAGCCACCTTGGATAATGCCAAACCAGCCTAATTTCCTTCACTGACAGGGTTACTGGCCTAGTGGATAAGGGGAAGCAGTGGACGTGATATATCTTGATTTTAGTAAAGTCCCACGTGAAGTTCTCATAAGCAAACTAGGAAAATGTCACTGTGATGAAATTACTATAAAGGTGGGTGCATAACTGGCTGAAAGACCATATATCAAGGGTTCGCTGGCAAACTGGGAGGGTGCATTTAGTGTGGTCCTGCAGGGATCTGTCCTTGGTCCAGTACTATTTAACATTTTCGTTAATGACTTGGATGCTGGAGTGGAGAGCTTGCTTATAAAATCTGCAGATGACACCAACCTCAGAGAGGCTGCAGGCACTTTGAAGACCACAATTAGAATTCAAAACAACTTTGACAAATTGGAGAATAGATCTGAATTCAACATGATAAAATTCTATGAAGACAAGTGCAAAGTACTTCACTTACAAATACAAAATGGGGAATGGCTAAGTGGTAATGCAATTGAAAAGGATCTGGAAGTTATAGGGGATCAAAAATAAAATACGAACCAACAAGGGTGATGCAGTTGCAAAAAAGGCTAATATTCTGGAGTGTATTAATAGGAGTATGTAGGTAATAGGATGTAACTCTCTGCTCTACTTGACATTGGGGAGGCCTCAGCCAGAGTATTGTGTCCAATTATGGGTGCCAAACTTTAAAAACAGATGTGGATAAATTGAAGAGAGTTCAGAAGAGAGCAACAAAAATGACAACAAGTTTAGAAACTGATCTATGAAGAAAGGTTAAGAAAAGAAGACTAAGAAGGGACCTGATAGTCTTCAAATATGTTAAGGCCTGTTATAAAGAGAACTGTAATCACCCGTTTTCCAAGTCCAGTGAAGATAGGACAGACAAGATGTAATAGGCTTAATCTGCAGCAAAGGAGATTTAGGTTAGGTATTAGGAAAAACCTCCTAATTATAATGGTAGTCAAGTTCTGGAATAGGCTTCAAAAAGAGGTTATGGAATCTCCACCATTGGAGGATTTTAAGAACAGATTGGACAAAAACCTGTCAGAAATGGTCGAGGTTTATTTGGTCCTGGCCTCAGTGCAGGAGGCTGGATTTGATGACTACTCAAGGTCCCTTCCAGCCCTACATTTCAATGATTCACTCAAGTGATTGCAAGTGCAATTGTTCCAGAATAATATAGCTGTTATGGGAGGTCATGTTCATATAAAGTGAAGAGAAACTGTAGGTAGCTTGGGCCAAATCCATTAAAGGCCTTGGAGATCATGACCAAAGTTTTAACTTCCATTCACATTCAAATATCACCCATAATACTTCATCAGGAAGCCGACCTGACAGTTCCTCAAACCAACAGGCTCTGGGTCCTGGGTTTTAATAAAGGTTTTGTGTTCAGAAAACAATACACAATCTAAAATAGTTCAGCAGGGTGTGATTCAGCATCCTTTATGGAAAAGCAGAATCTCTTAGCTTCTGTCAAAGCAGAGACTTATAAGACTTACTTTGCTAAAGTCTGTATCTGCTAATGTTTTTTGCCACTGATATTTCAAATCTTCTTTCAGGCTTTTCATGTTCCAGTTCACCTAAAAACTGCAGAATCTGCAAAGACAACAGGCAGACTGGGATGTCTTGGTGTCAGATGATTGATTGCATCAGTCAGAGAGGGGTCAATGTCTCACAAGGTCTCCTTCTGCTTGGCCTCATGGTTAAGTATAGTTTTAAGGGTATTTTAGTAAATCATGCAGAGGCCCCAGCTTCAAAATCAGATATCTTTGCCAAACCAGTTGAGATTGAGTGCATTCTCTGCTTGCTAGATCAAGGAATGGTGTTGGAATCCATTCCAAAGCAAGCTACAGTTTTGCTTTCACAGCTGGATGCTAGAATTCACAGTGGCAAGTTAAGTGAGGTGTGTGTGTGGAAAAAAGTGGTAAATAAAGTTAAAATCAGAACCCACTTCCACACTCTTGAAAACTTCTGAAGACATATTATCAAATCATCATTAAACTGCCAGTCCCTTTATCTGTTTTACCTTTCATTTTACTGCTCCTTAATCGAAAACATCTCCCACAGACCCAGCTTTCTTATTGTGGGTATTACATTCAATGACAGCATTGTGCAGTATTTGAGACACCACAATGCATAACCAAAGACTACAAAACAAGGTGATGTATTCTTTTGTATAGAAGATTTAACAATTAGTGGGAGGGGAACTGGGAGCAAACTTTATAGTTAGGTTGCCTAGCCTTTCCATTAGAAAGGATTATTACGACCTTTATTAATTGTTTCAGATGCCTTCACTTTTTACAGCAGGTCTTTGCAATTAAACAAGGAGGTTGCTTACTTTAACACCAAGACAGAGAATAAGTATGTGTATCTCATTATGCTAAGAACCCTTGTGGGGGTGATCTGATGAGGAACCAGGTTATCCTGTTAGTGTGCAGTATAGCAATAATGCCTGCCACCATTACTAATTTAGAGAAACTATATGCCATTAGTTCTGTGCTCCTCTACTAAAGAGGATCCCATTGGCAGTAGCATGCAGAGTAGGGCAAGCATCTAGGTTCTAAGGCAAAGGAAGGATTCTTTGGAAAGGGACTCAAAGCACATAGCTCCATGCATGACATTTCAACAGTACTAAAGAAATACGCACTGATTTCTCCTTCAGGGACAACCTGAATAACAAGAGGCATGGAAAAGTCAGGAACTTATTTCTCATGCTCCTCATTAGGGAAACCAGGAACAGTTAGAACTAGAGTATTGGACTAAGGCACCGGGGGTTGCTAGAGGAACAGAAGGAGTGATCCACCCTGGCACTACTTTGGTAGGGTGGTTGCAGCTGCATCTGGACTGGGGATGTTGAGGGTGTGTAGCAGCCTCCCTGTCGCAGGGTAGGTACACCCCACCACGGATGCCGGGTCATGTATGATGACAAGAATGCACAATTTCTTAGGCCTGGTCTACACTTATAAATTAGGCTCAAAAAGTCACATCTCTAAACACTATAGCTACCCTGATCTAACCCCTGGTGTAAACGCAGCTATGTTGATGGAAGAATGCTTCAATCAACATAGTTACCACTGCTTGGGGAGGTGGAGTTCCTACAGCAAAGAAAAAAAACCTTCCATCACTGCAGGAAGTTTCTGTAGTATGGTGCTGCTGTAGCACCGATAGTGTGGCCACAGCCTTAGAAAAAAAGCCAGCGTGCTTCTTTCTTTGCACCTAACCAGCTCTGCTGGCCAGTGAGGGCTAGAAGGGCCCACTTCCTCAGTTTCCAGAAGAAAGTGCTAGGGGAAAGCTCGCACTGTGCTCAAAGAGGATATAGCCTGTAACTGTGCCTGGTAGCTGCTTTGGGTGCATAAGGAAAGAGTTCTTGCAAAGCCTCCCTTCCTCAGGGGCCAGTTACAGTCTGCCTCATCTTCCATTGATCATCCGGGGTACAAATAATAGATTTTAAGAAATTTTTTTGTTTACCTTTAATAAGCCAAAGTCTGTAAATCATTTTAATAGAAGTATTGTGATAAGCACTATTAGAATAATAAAAAGGTATTTTTTTCAGTTCATCTGCTCATATATAGATGCTAGTAATACACTTTCCTTAAAAAGAAAAAGCAAGTCTCAAGGATCCAGAGAATTTAATACTGTCTGATTTTGGTACTGGAATAAAAAACTATTATATCAAGTCAGTATATGAATAAATTCCATATGAAAACATTTAAAGTACATTAGATTTTTGGTCAAGATGAAAGACTGAAAAAAATTCAAGCAATCTATTCTAATTGGGTTCCCATGGTAACTGTACAATTGGGTTTTTCAATATAACATCCCAAAGGCCCAATGCACACTTGTAAAATATACTTCAAACAGCCTGAATTGTTTTTACATTACAGCACTCCCAGGAAGATCAATTACTACACATCCCCACCCTAACTATTAGTGGCAGGAGATGTTAACACTATTGGCCATATTAACATAAAAGTCATGTAAGAAACACCACATATCACAATAATTATATAAAACTAATCACACACATCAGATTCATCAAACATGTTCTAAGTAATAAACCAATACTAGTCTTGTCACAGGATCATGTTTACCGAATGTAAGAAATCAACCCCAAATATATGCCAAACCATTTTGCTTCCTATATTGATTTCAAGGATAAACAGAATCAATCATTAATAATTACATTATAAGATGACCTGCAGGGTTAATCATATTCTTAGAGACTCTCACCCTGGAATTATCAACAAGCATAGCTGCACTAAAAAAAAAAGATAGCTGAAAAGAATTCAAATCCACATTTTAAATATTAATAGCACAACATAAAACAAAGCGCATTCACTAACATGGGACTCAGTTTTATTTGCACTAATTATAACAGCGATCTTCTTGCTATCCTATTTAAGACTGAGTTTCTATTATAAAGCCTTATTTTCAGAGGTCGATAACTTAGCCCTGTTGGTTCCAGGATGAAATTTTTATGCAACTGTTCTACTCAAAAGCATATTTCAATTACAACATCACAACGTAAATAGTTTAAGTTGTTGTTTCACCAAGTAGTTTGAGCTTTCATTTTGGAGGTACTGGGCTCCCATCCCTGCCACCTTCAACTGGGGTTGTGGATGCTCAGCCCTTCTGAAAACGTCAGGCCCGAAGTGGTAACACTTTTCTTTAGTGAGGAAGATCCACAAATTCTGACAGTGGAAAGTGTTTTTGGAAGAAGATACAAGTTTCTTAACTCTGAATGCAAGCCCATCTGCTCCCACTGAAGAGTCCACCAGTTACCTAGTCTTCCAGAGCTAAAATGGAAATGTTGACACTTCCACTCCAAGACACAAAACTCAACATAAACCTCTTTTCTTCCTGCAATTATAACATGTAATGTTAATCAAACTGGTCCACAGTATTTTTTTTTTGTTGTTGCTCTTGAATCAACGTGACCAGAATGCCTGAAGTATCAGAGTCTGTGGACCTGTCTGAAAGAAAATTCACAACGATTGTCTAGTTCACACATTGTACGAAGATGATCAGAGTACTATAACAGCTCTTCTGAAGCTAGCGTGATCCAAGTTAGAGGTTCTCAAGTTATTTCAATGCGAAAGCATTTTTTTTTTTTTTTTTTTTTAACAGAAAGATTGTGCAAACTATCATGAGTGGAATGGGGAAGTGATCCAAAGATCATATCTCCAGCTCACTGATGGCAAACTAACAAAAGTTCATACAATTTGTGTAGCTCATTTACAGTATTAGATGCTGTACATTCTACCATGTAAATTCAGTCAAGTTTAAAAAGAAATTTAAAGTAATTAAACTTTTTTAATAATAATAAATAAATTTGTTAGTCTCTAAGGTGCCACAAGTACTCCTTTTCTTTTTGCAAATAAATTCAGTGTACTTTAAAATTAAAAAATAAACATTTTTATCTATACCAGGCAAATCCAATTCGCTTTACTCACATACGTAATCCCACTCATGTGAATAAAGCAAGCAGGATTTAGCCTGTTGTGTGCAACCATATAGGTCCAGATTTTGCATTCAAGATGATGGCTACAGAATACACACACACACAGACACATCATCAAGTGTCATTCTTATAAATGGCCAGCGCAAAGGAGCTCATTCAATAGCAAGGAAACAGTACATAACACTACAGCCCTGCAGCGGGACTGGGATTCTGTAGGATCCACTGCTATAATAGAGGGAGCAAGTAAAATGTACTTTGTTGCGGGTTGAATCGGGCAGGCAAAAGAAAAAAAGAAAAAAGACTGGAATATTTAGTAGGAAAACACAAAATCTCTCGTCAGTTTATCATAAACAGAATTTCAGCAATGTAAAGCAAGTTTTTTTTTAAATAAAGATTTTAATACCTAAACTTAAGCGATTTGAGAAAGATTTAAGAAAGATTTGATGTCTATTACAACAGGAGTTAAAGTATTCTTTTACGTAGCTTAAGCAAGACTTGTTCTATTCTTTTAGCGGTAAAAATGTGTCTGAATTCCATTTATATATATATATATGACATATGTCATAGATATATATAATAATTCCATATATATGACAGTAACCCTTTTTTGGTTTTGTTCTTAGTAGCATGGGGGACTCTCTCTTGCAGGATCTTAAGGTTTTTGTGGGTGGGAGCAGGATAAAAAAAAATGCAAGAAACAAGATGGGAGTGGGTACTGCGGAGCAGGATTAAAAAAAAAAAAAAAAAGAGAGAGTCCCGTGCAGGGCTCTACATAACACCACTAATAACAAGTGAAAAGGTACATTGCATTTCAATGTGCTAACTACTGAAAATAAATTATTTCATTGCTTGCATTTTACTGATTGATCTAGGGCACAATTTAAATATAATTATAATGGCAATTGATTACTCAGCACCATAATTTACAAGGCAGCATTAGTAGATGTTATTTACTAACAAGAGCTGGCTGAAGGGAACAGGGTTTGCACAGGCAGTGTGTAGTTAGCATGATTTAGAAGCCACTAAAACAAATCTTAGTTATTAATTCCTCAGTCAAACTGGGCTATATCTTGCTAATGCATACTATTTTAATAAAAATCTTTAATTCCTTTATGTGATCTGACCTTAATGCACTAAAAACTGGCTTTTGAATACTGCAATTTAGCTTCCAGTATTTCAGCCAGAAAGTGAGAAAAATCAAAACCATTAAATCAATGAGCTGCCTTAACCAAAAA
Organism: Eretmochelys imbricata; assembly: GCF_965152235.1. NCBI lineage: Eukaryota > Metazoa > Chordata > Testudines > Cheloniidae > Eretmochelys > Eretmochelys imbricata. The sequence goes on from NC_135578.1 coordinate 100,606,548, forward strand.
TTCAGCTGAATTCAGATTATTTAAGTTCTGGAACAGGCTTCCAAGGGTAGTTGTGGAATCCCCATTATTAGAGGCTCTTAAGGACTAGTTGGAGGGCCTAGATTTACTTGGTCCTGCCTCAGTACAGGACCCTTCTCAATGTTCCTTCCAGCCCTACGTTTCTATGATTAAACTATACATTGAAACAGAAAGTAGGAGTAAAAGCTAGAACATACCATGACCCCAATCCTGCAGTCAGATACATGTGAGTAGACTCCTATAGCAATACAAAATTCTAATGACATCACATAATCTCCACCTAGGCTTAGAGGTCAGTGCATGCCCAGGCAATTGCTAAGTGTATGCATGTATGTAGGATATACCCATGTCAATGCTAAATGTTCTCGGAACTGAATTTCACATTCTCTGACTTTGTGATACTAACTGTACAGCTTGAATATTGCATTAATTTAAGATTTTTGTTGTGCATTTAAGCTTGGACTTTCAAAGGGATGCAAGAGAGATAAGCACCCAAATCCCATTGATTTTTCAATGGGATTTGGGTGCCTAAATCCCTGAAACTCTTGAAAACTTTAGTTTCCTTGAGAGCTTTTGTTTGTTTTTATTTTCTTTTTAAGTGGAAAAAACAGAACTGTTCACTGGGGCGAATATACATTTCTGGCTTCCAGGGTACATGGACTTAGCTTCACAAATAATACTTGTCTTCACAAATAGGACTTGCAGGGTCTTCAAACCAACAAGTCTGCACTTTGTTATACAGAATGTGTGTGCACACTTAAATCTAAAAAAATGTTCTTTAGTCTCTAAATTGCAGTTAATTGTGAAATTAAAATCAATTTTTTTAATAGACTCAGACTTCAAGGCGAGAAAGGACCATAATGATCATCTAGTCTGACCTCCTGCATATTGCAGGCCATAGAACCTCACCCACCCACTCCTGCAATATACCCTTAACCTCTAGCTGAGTTACTGAAGTCCTTGAATCATGACTGAAAGACTTCCAGTTACAGTGAATCTACTATTTACACTACAAGTGACCTGTACTCCATGCTGCAGAGGAAGGTGAAAAAGCCCCAGGGTCTCTGCTAATCTGATTTGGGGGAAAATTCCTTCCCAACCCCAAATATCAGTTAGACCCTGACCATGTGGGCAAGACCCACCAGCCAGATACCCAGGAAAGAATTCTCTGTAGTAACTCAGAGCCCTCCACATCTAGTGTCATATCACTGGCAGTTGGAGATATTTGCTGCTAGCACTTGCAGATCGGCTACATGCCATTGTAGGCAGTCTCATCATACCATCCCCTTCATAAACTTATCAAGATCAGTCTTGAAGGCAGTTGGGTTTTTTGTCCCCATTGTTCTTCCAGTACTTCCCCCTGATTGTTAGAACCTTTGCCTAATTTCAAGCCTAAACTTATTGATGGCCAGTTGACATCCTTTTATTCTTGTGTCCGCACTGGTGCTTAACTTAAATAACTCCTCTCCCTCTGTGGTATTTATCTCTCTGATGTATTTATAAAGACCAATCATTTCTCTCCTCAGCCTTCTTTTGGTTAGGCTAAACAAGCCAAGCTCTTTCAGACCAAGGAAAAAGCACTAGCACTCAGTAAGCCACCCCCCCACACACATTTTCTCATCTTTTCCATAACTCAAACATATTCAGTCATCATGCTTGAACTGTACAATACTAAAAAATCCCAGATTTGAGCAGACAACAGCTACGGAAAATTGCATCCTAAAAGCTTAAACCAACTATGGCTGCTGGGGTATTAAAGCCCAAATATTTGGCATATGCTCCTGTTAGCCATTAAAATACACCACTTTCAGTTCTCGTGCTGCTTTCTGGTATGAAACAGTAAATAAGCAGTAAAAGTTGACCTGAAAAGGATCATGGATTAGTACCAAAATGATGGTGCATTTTTGTTTTTTAAAACTCCTCCTCCCTCCCCAATTCCTTACCATCCATGATTATCCAAAACCTTAAAAATCTATACTTTCTAGTTATAGTCACATTTGAGTTCCTTTTTAGAGTGTACTTTTTGGCCACTTGGAGCAGATCATCACACAAGTAATATTTTTTGCAAGAAACTATTGGAAGAACAATATTTTGGAAAAATATGTCAATACATGTTAATGATATCTTTGTAAGATATAACTCAGTTTCCTGTACTTGCATGTATGTATGACTCAACACCTGCTAAACCATGGCCTATTTGGGGGCAATATACCTGGTTATCAATTTAATTCTCTGCTGTAAAATTAAAAGATTAAAGGCAGCATTTTTGGTGTTCATGCTTGTAGGTGTAAGTTTATTAGACTTTGCACAAAGCCAACATATCTTTCTGTACTGCTGTGCCAGCTTCCTTTTGGATGGTGTACTGGTGTTGTATGAGGCTGCACTCTCTCCATTAGCAATCTGATGTATCAGTAGGAAAGACAGTTTGATGCCAGGACAGGTCAGGTTTCTTTCCTTGATGCGACTTCAGTGAAAAATTTCTAGAGAGAGTTAAAAAGTTTGCAAGAGTAACTAGGAAATGTAGCTGTGTCCTGTCACTTCTTTACAGATTTCAACATTCAAAAATTAGAACTGTTGTCCTACATTTTCCCATTAGTTACATTCTCTTCACCAACCCAGATATCTCATGAACACTCAGTGAACTAGAGAATTGCACAATCTGTCAATAAAGTAAGCGTATTTTGAACTACTGTCCATATGACTCAATTTGTCAGTAAAAACTGCCACCAGCGCTGTGCTTGCAGAAAAATGTCCATAAATGCATTATTGCGACTGGCAGATCGATGTCTATAATAAAAACAAATAGATTTAACAAGTGCTTGCTTTTACGACTTATGCTATTGGTAGAATGTGCATTCAGTTTCACCCTTCGACTTCTGGGAATGGGCAATACAGGCTATGTTGGATACTTTGCTGACTACACTAGTGTTACAAACAGAAAATTATTCTAACACAGGAAATCTTTTAAAGTATTAGACTGAATACATCTAGGATTTAGCTCATTGTTCTAAACATTTTTTCCAAAACCTGCATATTTAACAACTTAAAATAATGAAAAGAATTATGCAGAAAATGGAAACTTGTTTTTAAAACAGTCACATCCCAGGCAGACTGGCTCACTATTTTTAAGGCCGGTGCAGAAACACTGTATTTTTGCTCCCTTGGTGCCATGATTCAGCTCCTATGCCACTAATCTAATTGAGAATAACCATCACTGTTCACACAGAGTTTCAACATTCACCATGTGGGCAAGGGTGTCACCTTTTATATCAGTAGCCTCTGGGGTAGTGTAAGAAGGAAATTATATATTGCTTAGCTAGAGCATGACTGGGTGTAGTGGCTGTCACAGACTGGTTTAACTTTTAAGGATTACAGCTGTTTTAGCTCTACCACATACTTAACTGTGCACTTAAGGGCCAACATTAACAAAAACTACCATCTATTTCCTAAACCTATTCTTCTTTTGGTTGTATATACCTTTCCAGACTATTAGGCTTCTCTTTGCAACTGAAGTTAATTTATCCTGTCACCTAAACCTACACCTTAAAAAACATTACTAAATCCCAGTTCGCTTTGGAACAGTTTTTCCACATTATACAGTTTTCCCAAAATGAACTGCCCAACTCCCTGATTTTGCCTTTTAAATAAACCCCAATAGCCTTTTCAAAGGGCAGAAGCTTCTCCTTCAGGCTACTCGCTCTTTAGTAATGCCATGAATTGATTCTCTACATATGTTAAGCATTAAACAGTGGTGACAAGTTAATTACAGAGTTATCAGGAGATAAAGAAGTCACGGTAACACAAGTTACAGTACAACTACTATAGTTTCCTATGGATCTTCTGTGTAGTTGCTGAATAAATGGTGTAATTAACTTGTCATGGATGAGACTGCAGATAGAAGCTGCCAAACCCATCCTTACAAGCTCCTAAATACACGTATTTGGCTACATTGATGTCAAAATCTTTGAGTAAAAGTTGCTTCTATTCTACCAAATACAAGCAAGATTGTAGGAAAGTTTTAGTGTTTAGAGTATTCCTACTTATAAATCTAACCAAGTCTATGAGCAAAACTATACTGTTTTATTTTTACTAAATGTTGATAAACCTATATTGTATGGATATAAAAAGCACTCACAAAACGCTGTTGAAAAAAACCAAAATACATAAGCAACTTCAGAACTTTTAGAATGAGTATACTGTATTTCTAGGTAAGTAGGAGAAATCTCCTATGGTATTAAGGAAATCATTTTTGTTTTCCAGATCTAAGACTATTTCAACTTGATAGACGTGATGGCACTTAAACAGGCTTTCAAAGGAAAACACTGAGAAGGCACTGCTCCACCTAGCCAAATTTAAGAATTGTACACAAAGAATAAAAAGCCCTCTACATTTTCTGGAAGAGAAAAATCAACTACTAAACTAGTAATTATGGTTTGAGACAAGATATTCTAAAGATGTGAACACTGGGCAGGGAACCAAAGCGCCCCATCTACTTCTGTGGTGGAGTTAATAAAAACCCTGCAGATCTCAGCCTGTTGGGCAGGAGTGGATGTAAAGCGCATGTCACCTCTGTGAACTTCTTCCACCCTTCTCTCCAAAAATCCTGTAGAAGCACTGCCAGAGTTAGGGATTCATGCACAAGGAGAACATGCTCACCACAACTGAGCACAGTGGGACAGCTGAAAGAATAGGGACCATTTTTAATGGTCTTTTAATGGACCAATTGCCCCTGGGTTATGAGGGGAGGGAAAATAGACTGTATCTGAGGTAAGGGAGAACCGAAGCGCCCAGTTCAGGTGGGGACACAGAACCACCAGGTGCATAAGTGGAGATGGCAAGAGGTATTTATATCTTGTGTCCTCCAGACAGAACTCTGTCTCATCACAGACAAACAGCACCCCTCCACACATCCACAGGATCAGAATAAGGACTGTGTCTTTTACGATCTGCTGTGAGTATTGCACTAGTTGCCTTTTTTCTTTTGACACTGAGAAGAAACTTTTCCTTCGCTACCAGATTGGCCGATGCAGGATGGGTGGGTTTTGGTTTTGGATTTTTTATTGGTTGGATTTTTTTTGCTTTCCCCATGGCAGTTCAGGGACTCATTAGGGTAGGTCAGGAGGTTAGGTCAAGATGTCACAACTTAGTAGGTAGTAACTGGGCAATGCAGGTATCATTCCATAAAGGTCTGATTCCCTGCTAAACCAGCTTGGAAGTGGATTTAAGGGAAGGCATCCCCTAACAAAGCTGGGGAATTGGCTCTTAATATCTGTACACCAGGGAGAGAAAGCCTCCTTTTTTTTATCCCTGCCCCGTAACAAGGGGAGGGCAGCAGCATCCCCGCAATTGGCCAGGACTAGGTTGAAAAGAGGGAATAGGTGATAATGATTAAGAAAAGAATGACGACAAGAATGTACAACTTACTGTCCGTTATACCCAGATGTAGGAAGTTTTACAAGGTGTGACTTAATTATACCACACACATTTCATCCTGTTTTCTTCCTGAATGGACCAGATAAGGACTGGGTTGGTAGGAGAAGGGCATAAGCTCATTAAATCTCCTTGGGAATTCCGCATGACAATTACTTCTGACTCGGTTGACAAACCTACCTCAACAGATAGGGAGGAATTTTTCTGTGGGCAGGCACCAATAGTAGATTCCATACTATGGGTCCATTGAAGTTACATTTGCTATGCAATCAAGGGAAGACTAAAGGCCATATACACAGTTCAGCAGCATACCATTTCTATATAGTTACCTTGGTCTCCAATGGACTGCCAACATTCAAAGGGTTCTCAGTCGAAAACTTTCACATTTCCACTAAATGGTTAACCCTAGCCCCCGCCCCAAACAGAATATTCCACAAGAAATCCCATGGAATTTCTAATCTGGCATATGTTTCCCTCACACTCCCCGCATAGGGACAATTTGGACTCAAGAATTAATCAGCTCTGCCACTAAGTGACCTTGAGCAATTCACTTATTCACACTGTATCTTTATTTCACTGCTTGAAAAAGAAGATAGTCACCCATGATACAGAGAGAGAATTAATACTTATAAGGTGCTTTGAAAATTTGAAATACTATAGAAGTGTGACATTCTATCATTTAATAAGGTAAAAGCAGAGACCAAAATGAAAAAAAAAAAAAGAATTAAAAAATGAAAAAGATGCAGAAATTAACAATAACTACACTATGACTTGCTTGGGAATGATGAAGTAGCAAAGAGGATTTTTATATTTACTGTCTATATTTTTACAGTTTGTATTACAAATATAGCAATAAACCAATACTCCTTATTAACCTTTATTTTGCCTTCTCCTTACATTAAAAAGAGGAGTGACTGATTTGGCACCATATTACCAAATATTTTCTACACAGCAAACAATTATCCTCAGCCCAGATTGAGCAGATGAGGAGTTCTGGAACATAGTTCATGCTGGCTACAATATTACTGGTTTGCTTCACTTTTTTCCACCATAGGGAGATTTTGTATGACAGAAGTGGATACGGGGCATTTGAAGGATTTAATTTTGTTGTTGTAGGACAGGCCTTAAGGAGTCACCTATTTGCTTGACATAGCAAGAGATCTGGTATTTCCATTTTATCTCAGATCCAAGATGATGAAAATACTAGGAGGCAACCAGATCTCCCAATTCACTGTAGCCTGAGGGAAGGGAGGACAGGGTGACCTGCAATAAAACAAGAATGAGGAGGAAAACTGAAATATTTAGGATTACTCTGTTCCAACCCGCAGATTCCAGATGCAGAGGCCTACTGATACCGCTAGTTTATGAGTGCTTGCAGGCTTCTACTGTACGAAATACTCTGAATCTGGACCCAACTCCACAGTGCTCATAAAACCAAGAACCCCATTACTAGGAATTTTTTTCCAGTTGTCTCTTTCATGTACTATAGGATTGTACAGTGTAAATTTCAGTGAGATATTTAAAGTGAGGTTTTATTTTGAAAAGGGTTCACAAAAAATGGCACCTTCTTACTCATCAAGTCTGCTTTCTGGGTGCATTAGTTATATCTCATTATTCAGTGATGAGAATGCAGATTTTTAAAACCACTTTTTACTAGTTGGCCCTGAAGGATCAACACTGTTCTGAGAAAGCCTAACTTTATTTTTTCCAGCCTTACATAGCCACAGAATTGATAACTAAGTTCTGCTTTTAGTGCCATCCACACCAACCCATTTTGTCTTCAAATTATGCCTTTAAGAACTTCGCCTAGACGCAGTAGGTTGCAAAGGTGCAGCCAACAACATAATTTGAGATTGGTGGGATTCTATAGGTGTAAAAGAGATTAGCATTTGGCCAACTGAATCTTTACTACTGTGATCTTGAATTTGCAGGCCTGACAGCCAAGAAAGGCTCTCTTTTTATTTGTAAAATAAACAAATGGGATCTGGAAATCACTGAGACGCACTGCGTGTGGACCCCCACGATGCCTTTTTCAAAGAGTCACTTTCGGAGAAAGAGCACGCTTTAAGTTTCATCTCATTCACTTGAAAATTTCCTATTCAGAATGTCCCAGCTGCATACCACCCTACACTAGAGAAATGCACAGCATGTTACAAGACCTTAGCATAGCTTTAAAAACACCCAAACAACCAAACAAAGGGAGGCAAGGGGAAGAAACCAAACTCTTCAAGCACTTTCCCAGGCTGTTCAAAGGAGAACTGCAGGCACAGCAAAAAAAGTCTGAAGAGGAGACTTTTAAACCTGCTCTCCCTCCCCCACTTCTGGATTTTTAACTACACTAGGGGATTTCAATGACTTTCTAACAAATAAACATGCTGCCCAGCTCCCTCTTTCCCTTGTACGAACAACCCTAAACCAGCAGGCCCAGTTATTCCGCATGTGCCAGCACAAGCCCCATTCCTAAGCAGAGCCGCAGCAAAAGGGAGGAGCCAGGGGCGGCGTTTGCATTTGCAAGCGAATAAAGCCTCCGGAGCTTCCACACCAACCCCCTGACCTGCAGCGGGGGAAGGAGGGGAGCGGGGACTGAAAACACCAGCCCAGACTCTACTTTGCCCCTCTCACCCGCTTTGCACCGCCATCGCTGGCTTTAGAGGGGCCGCAAGAAAATGCCTCAGCACTCACCGCTCTGCAGAACGGATTACAAGAGGGAAAGAAAAAAAAAAACCAACAACCAAAAAAACCCCTAAGACTTCACCACAAGAACAAACGCAGCACCCCGCGCACACAAGTTGGAGCAGCGGCTCCTGCCGCCGGAAGCGCGCTTAATTTCCTCATACGCAATTTGCACGAGTTAGCTTCAGCGTCACGTGCCCAAATCCTCTCGCGCCCGGAGCCCGGCCGCACCCCGGCGCACCTGCGAGCCCGCCCAGCGGGCATTAAAATGGAGCGGCCGCAGGAGCCTCGGAGGCGCTGCAGTAACGTGTGGCTGGGGGGAGCGGGAGTGAGAGTGTGTGGCTGCGGTTGTTGTATGAAAGGGGAAAGCAGGCCACCGGGAGGGTTAGTGAAGGGCTTGGCTAGGGTGGGAGGTTTCCTGCGAAATTTGCAGGAAAAAGGTGAAAACCGCATAGATCCCGCTTCTTTTTTTTTTTTTTTTTTTTTTTTTAGCTTCAGTCTGTACCATCAACACAAAGAACAAGCATTGCTGCTCCTGCTGCATCGAAATAAAACCCAGACCACCTTAGTGCATGAAGCCGGGGAGGGGAGAACTAGATCTGGTACCCAGATCCAGCTGGCTCTTGCCCACTTTTTGGCTCCAGACCCCCAAATTGTACCACTAAAGGGAGAATGAGTGTGGTGTCTACTGAACCAAAAAATCTGGCTCCTGATTCATCCTGGCTTACTAGCACTGGAAAAATGTCCCTGTGGTTTCTGGATCCTGCCACTTTTTAGCCCCAGTACTCCCAAGTTCTAAATACTGTAAAAATGTAGTAGCTCCTAGGGCAGCCAACAATGCCGACATTGTTGCAGATTGATGTGCAACAGGAGCTGGATCCGGACAGCATTTGTATTCCAAATTGCAAAATTCTACCAGTTAAATCACAAATATGTGTGTGGTACTATCCGCTCTCACCCCCATCACATCTGAGCGCCTCACAAATCTTTATTTATCCTCATGAGAGCCCTGTAACGGGACCATGCTGTTATTCCCGTTTTACAGATGCCACAGAGAGCCTAAGTGACTTGCTGAGGGTCATGCAGCATGAGTGCTGGAGCAGGGAATTAATCCCAGGCGCCACTAGTTCTCGGCCCATACTCTAACCAGTTGGAAATCTTTCCTCTCAGAGAGAAGTACAGCTGTCCGAAATTGACTGCAAACATCCAGACTCCAGTGTATCCTTATAGAATAAACAGACCCACAAAAATACAGGTTCAGGGTGAAGGCTAAAAATTGTCTGGATTCAGATGCTGGGTATGAGTTCTTGTGACGCTACGTCTAGTTCTTGAGTATGGGTATGAGTTCTTGTGACCTATGTGTATTTGGGCATGGACTTTTTGCATGGATTAAAAGTAATTACACTTGTTCTCTCTCTAGGCAATGGAATTTGGCTGCTTGCTGCCAAAATTGGTAGTGTCCAGCAGGACCCAAGAGCTGGATCCAGGTTTATGCAGCCCTCATATGCTAAGATATACCCAGGTTTGGATTTTCTTTGATACGGTAAAATAAACTAGATCTGTGTTCTATTTTAATAGCTTTTGGGGTTGATGGTCAAAGACTGGTGGGATCCAGACAGATCTAGCTGCTATACTTTTCTGACTTCGTAAAGTGGGAAAGATAGGGAGGTAAGTTTATAAATAGAGAGTTTGCAAAGTGGGATGCTTAGTGTTTATAAAAGAGGCAATATGGCGTGAGGAGAAGGGTTAGGGTTTGTGCATAGGAAGGCAGGCTGTAGGGTGAGAGTTAGCCAAGTTTATAAACAATAGAGAGAAGGCAAGTGAGGGGAGGGTTACTAAATCTTACAAGAAGGTGGAAGCTCTTATTTCTAATTAAATGCAAAAATATTTTTGTGTGGACAACAATATTTCAGTATGTGAAGCTTAATCCCAAATTTATTGGGCCTAATTTTAAGGGTCTTTACATTTAGCTGAGAGATTCTCAGGGGGTTAAAAGCTGGAGGCTGTCAAACAAGGGAGGCATCCACTTAAATGAGGGAGATTTTAAATGACTCCTTTTGGCATTCTACAAAATTCTTCTTTGTAAGAGAAGTACGTTGTAAATAAAAATGCATTACATTAATTCCAAAAATGGTCTGGTTCTGCAGTCTAAAACTTTCAAGAGTTTGCCTGAGTAAAGACTCCAGGTTAAGGACCAAAAAGGATTTCTCCTTTCCAATTAGGATGACCAGATGTCCCGGTTTTATAGGGACAGCCCCAATATTTAGGGCTTTTTCTTATATAGGTGACTGTTACTCCCCACCCCCTGTCCTGATTTTTCATACTTGCTATCTGGTCACCCCATTTCCAGCTGGCAGCACTATAATATGGGCCTTGAGGGCTGACTTAAAATTTGGTAATTGCTGACTAGACTACTACTATGCTGGGGCATTGCAGAACTCCTAGTACTCCTAACTTTTTGAGGAGCAATCTTTCTGAACACCAGGCCTAGCTCTGCTTTATGCTCTCTAGCCCTTTAACCTTAAAACTGCTTAACAGGTCTGAAAGTAGCATGTTTGCCATAGGTATGTTTGGCTGTCTTTCCCCTCTAGATAGGGAAAGTGTAGTTTAATTTTGACTGAAGAATCACTTCTAAAATAGTCATCAGGTAAAAATGTCCTGATCTCCAAACTATTTCCTGCTGTTAGCTGCTACCCACAAAGAAATTGGTTTAAAATGACAGGCTTAAGTGATCTCAAGGCTGAATGGCAATTAATGTAAATAGTTTAACAATATATAAATCACATCCAAAGTACTTGACGTGAACAGTTTTTTAATTAAACATTTGCCGTTGAACACAAAAATACCTACATTACAACAGAGAAGAAAAATGGAAAAGTCGTTTCGTTGTTTGCAATAGATTGTAACCAATTAGAGAAACGTGGTTAATATGTTCTGATATTTTTGTGCATTGAGAATTAATCACTATTACTTGCCTCTGCAGCAGCCATTAATGAACAACCGATTCTTAGAATTGTGTTAATTTCCTGTATGGCACTACTGGACAAATACATTTAGGCATGATAACGGGCTACACATGCTGATGAGACTGGATTTTTAATAGGATATGTTTTAATATAGCCCAGGTCACTTGTAAATGAAATGTTATTACCATTGTGTGGTCCAAAACATGTTAAGTGGCCTTGTGAAATAAGTGATCTCAGCTCACTTCTAATGGCCCAGTTTGGTTCTTAGTCAAGTCAAGAGTCCAAATAGGAATTGCAGGTATCCACATCACAGAATTTTCCATCATGTTTTGACGGCAGCGGACACTCTTATTTGTATCAACAGAAAGGTTCAGGAGAGTCTGAGTTAGGCCCTGATCCTGTACATGTGTAAACATTCTTTAATGAGATTACTCTCATGCTTAAAGATAAGCCCATTCATAAGTGTTTGGATGATTAGACAGAAGACTGAACTATTGTCAAGGTTGGTCCCTCCATGTTAGAATTAAGATCCATTGGTAATGCAGTGTGGGGGAGTCATCCCTGCTCTACCCGTTGTTCTATAGACAACTTTATTTTCTACCCCGATCATTCTGACCTCTTTCCCTGACATAAAACTGTGATTTAAAAACAATGACAAACACGTTAATATTTTTTGTTGCTTTGTTAATTGTGCTTCATTCAAAATGCATGGCTGGGGGGAAATCAATGTTTTGACAAAATAGAAAAGCACATTATAGTTTAAATATTTTTATTATTGTATATGCAGGGCTTGTTCAAATGAATGGCACATACTGTATTTTGGCACTGTATTTTCTCTGAACGTAGAGTCCACCTAGCAATTATCATTACATGAAAGCAATATACTTTTCAAAATATCTTCAATCAATTGTTGCACATATTAACCATAATGCATACATGATATCCTCTATATATCTAAGAAAGTCTATTTCACCAGTACAGATACAGGAAAAGGATACCTAGACTTCATGAAGATGGGTGCCCCTGTCTTGCAATAAGTTCTGTGCAGCCAGAACGTACACCCATGCAGAACGCATTGCAGGATGAGTCCCCCATATTTGCGCATAGAAGTTGAAAAGTGTCACATGATCTAATAGAATAATTAGCATGAAATGCTTGGACCGTCTCATTCCCTCTCATTGAAAAATTGTTTTGGTAATTTTTATGTACACAATACTGTCTAAGGTAAAAGGAGTCTTAAAAGCTTTGGCCTGTTATTTTCTTATTCTTAGAGGGTATTAGAAACAATATAGAAAGTTGTTTTTTTAAAGAAACTCTTTAAACTCCCTGACTGTGTCATTCTAAATCTATACAATTGTATTTTTAAGCAATACAGAACTAGAGTTCTTTGAGAAAATTAACAAAATAATGTATGAAAGAGAATGATTGAATGTAATCGAATTAGGCTTGCAAACACTTTTGATAAACAATCTCAAACTTTTGTGGAAGGACATTACTGAGCCAATGTCTTTAATTGCATTTGGCCAAACTTGCTTTCGAATAGAATTGGGCTTTGTAAGGGTTTTGTGATACAGAAGATTTACCCCCAGCTACAGTAATATAGACTTGGCTTGCTTTTTAAGTCATATCATGGTTTTGGATCTAAAAATGATTAGGAAATAGGAAGCAGTTCTCAGGGTTGAAAGAATTTGATGGTGAGATACCCCATGTATATTTAGGTTTCAGAGTAGCAGCCGTGTTAGTCTGTATTTGCAAAAAGAAAAGGAGTACTAGTGGCACCTTAGAGACTAACCAATTTATTTGAGCATAAGCTTTCGTGAGCTACAGCTCACTTCATCGGATGCATATGCTCAAATAAATTGGTTAGTCTCTAAGGTGACACTAGTACTTCTTTTCTTTTCATGTATATTTACTGTTTTTAGAATATAAATGAGGAAAAGTGTACTTCTCTGAATGCAGGAATGCTTTCTATTATAGACTCATAGACTTTAAGGCCAGAAGGGATCATCATGATCATCTAGTTGACCTGCACATCACCTCTCCCACTCACTCCCGAAATAGGCTCATCACCTCTGACTGTGTTACAGAAGTCCTCAAATCATGATTTAAAGACTTCAAATTACTGAGGGTTTGTCTACACTAGCACTTTACAGCGCTGCAACTTTCTCACTCAGAGGTGTGAAAAAACACCGCCCTGAGCGCAGCAAGTTTCAGCACTGTAAAGTGCCAGTGTAGACAGTGCACCAGCACTGGGAGCCGGGCTCCCAGCGCTGGTAGCTACGCCCCTCGTGGAGGTGGGTTTTTTTAGAGCGCTGGGAAAGTTCTCTCCCAGCGCTCTGCCGCGACTACAGAAGCCACGTTAAAGCGCTGCCGCGGCAGCACATTAACATTGCCAGTGTAAATTAGCCCTCAGAATCCACCATTTACAATAGTTTAAAACTGCAAGTGACTCCATGCTGTAGAGGAAGGAAAAAAAAACCCAACCAAACACCCCAGGGTCTCTGCCAATCTGATTTGGGGGGAAATTCCTTCCTGACCCCAAATAATGTCATGATCATGTTGGCAAGACCCACCAGCCAGACGCCTGAGAAAGAATTCTCTGTAGTAATTCAGAGCGCTCCCCATCCAGTGCCCCATCACCGGCTGTTGGAGATATTTGCTGCTAGCAGTCGCAGATCGGCTGCATGCCATTATAGACAGTCTTATCATCCCCTCCATAAACGTATCAAGATCAGTCTTGAAGCCAGTTAGCTATTTTGCCCCCACTGTTCCCCTTGGAAAGCTGTTCCAGAGTTTCACTTCTCTGATGGTTAGAAACTTTTGTCTAATTTCAAGCCGAAACTTATTGATGGCCAGTTTATATCCATTTGTTCTTGTGTCCATACTAGCCCTTAATTTAAATAACTCCTCTCCCTCCCTGGTATTTATTCCTCTGATGTATTTATAGAGAGCAATCATATCTCCCCTCATCTTCTTTTTGGTTAGGCTAAACAAGCCAAGCTCTTAGAGTCTGCTTCCATAAGGGCTCATCCTAGTAGCCCTTCTCTGTATTTGTTTCAGTTTGAATTAATCTTTCTTAAACATGAGATATCAGAATAGCACACAATATTCCAGATGAGGTCTCACCAGTGATTTGTATAGTGGTGCTAACACTTCCCTCTCGCTAGAAATAACTTGCCTGATGCATCCTAGGACTGCAGTAGCTTTTTTCATGGCCTCATCACATTGGTGGCTCATATTCATATGATCAACCAGTACATCAGTCTTTCTCCTACTTTGTCACTTCCAACTGTTATGTTCTCATCTTACAGCAAAAATTCTTGTTGTTAGTCCCTAAGTGCATGAACTTGACCTTTGCACTATTAAATTTCATTCCATTGCTATTACTCCAGTTTTCAAGGTCATCCAGATCTTGTATGATATTCCAGTCCTCCAGTGTATTGGCGATACCTTCCAACTCTATGTCACCCACAATTTTTTATTAGCACACTCCTACTTTTTGTGCCAATGTCATTAATAAAAATGTTAAATAAGATTGGTCCCAAGACCGATCCATGGGAAACTCCACTAGTAACCTCCCTCCAGCCCAACAGTTCATCTTTCAGTATGATCCGTTGTAATCACCCCTTTAACCATTCCTTGTCCATCTTTCAATTCTCATCGTAATCCCCATCTTTTCCAATTTAACTGATAATTTCCCATGTGGAACTGTATCAAATGCCTTACTTTAATCCAGATAGATTACATCTACTGCATTTCCTTTGTTTAAAAAAATCAGTTATCTTCTCAAAAAAAGAGATCAGGTTGGTCTGCCTGATCTATCTTTTGTAAAATCATGTTTTATTTTATCCCAATTACCATTTACCTTTATGTCCTTAACTACTTTCACTTTTAAAATTTGTCTTCTAAATCTGATATTGTTCAATGTATTAACGATTGAATATCTTAAAGATTGTAATCTGGACATTTGCCAGTGACACCCAAATTATTTAAACTACTGTAGTTATGAGGGATTGTGAGGAAATATTTAAGCAGCTGGGTGGCTGGGTTCCCATGATGGCAGATGAAACTCAGCATTGACAACTGGAAGGCGATATACTATGGAAGAAATAAATTAAACTACTGAAACAGACTGATGCGTTCTGAATTAACCTCTCAGGAAAAACATCTAGGTGTAATCATGAACATTTAATGAACATGTCTGCTCAATGAGCAGCAGCAATCCAACAAGCAAATAAAATGCTGGAATGTATTAAGAAAGAGTCAGGGAATAGCACGGTAAAAAATGTAATGGCATTATATAAACTAGTGGTATAGTCTCACCTGACATGTTATATTTAGTTATGGTTGTCTCATCTCAAAATGCATATATCTGAAATAGGAAAGTTCTATACAGGGGCAAGAGGAATGGTTAGATGCACAGTAGAAGGGGCTTGTATAACAGATAAGACCTTTAAAACGTGTATCTGTATTAGTTTGTCAAGGAGTTAAGAAGGAATGTGCTAAAAGTATATGGAGGTATAATAATCAATGTGGGCTAATCAAATGGTATAATTAGTGACTTAGATGTACAACGTTATACAAAAAATGCCTGGCCTTAGCTTTGGCTTTTGCCTAAAATAAAAATCCAATTCAATTAAAAGTAGAACTAGCAGATACTCCAGACCCAGAAGCCTCAAATAACCAACAAAACCAACCAAACTAGGAGGAGTGGTAGATACGCTGGAGGGCAGGGATAGGATACAGAGGGACCTAGACAAATTGGAGGATTGGGCCAAAAGAAATCTGATGAGGTTCAATAAGGATAAGTGCAGGGTCCTGCACTTAGGACGGAAGAACCCAATGCACAGCTACAGATTAGGGACCGAATGGCTAGGCAGCAGTTCTGCGGAAAAGGACCTAGGGTGACAGTGGACGAGAAGCTGGATATGAGTCAACAGTGTGCCCTTGTTGCCAAGAAGGCCAATGGCATTTTGGGATGTATAAGTAGGGGCATTGCCAGCAGATCGAGGGACGTGATCGTTCCTCTCTATTCGACACTTGAGGTGAGGCTTCATCTGGAGTATTGTGTCCAGTTTTGGGCCCAAGACTACAAGAAGGATGTGGATAAATTGGAGAGAGTCCAGCGAAGGGCAACAAAAATGATTAGGGGTCTGGAACACATGACTTATGAGGAGAGGTTGAGGGAACTGGGATTGTTTAGTCTGCAGAAGAGAAGAATGAGGGGGGGATTTGATAGCTGCTTTCAACTACCTGAGAGGTGGTTCCAGAGAGGATGGTTCTAGACTATTCTCAGTGGTAGAAGAGGACAGGAGAAGGAGTAATGGTCTCAAGTTGCAGTGGGGGAGGTTTAGGTTGGATATTAGGAAAAACTTTTTCACTAGGAGGGTGGAGAAACACTGGAATGCGTTGCCTAGGGAGGTGGTGGAATCTCCTTCCTTAGAAGTTTTTAAGGTCAGGCTTGACAAAGCCCTGGCTGGGATGATTTAATTGGGGATTGGTCCTGCTTTTGAGCAGGGGGTTGGATTAGATGACCTCCTGAGGTCCCTTCCAACCCTGATATTCTATGATTCTATGAACAATTATAAAAACCAAGCCCAATGATGCTCCCCATCCCCACACAAACATTGGCCCCCAACAAAATCCTTTCTCTCCCCAAACATAGGTAAGCTATTCTGAACAAATCTGGGCTATTTCAGACTAAGGGAGCATATGTTCCACAGCTGAGGTCTTCCCTCAGAAAACACCCTGCTGTCTCAAGTGCTTCCTCACAAGTATCTCCATTGATCACAACTGCGACAGCATGTGGAGAAAACTGGGCTGTCAAGCAGGCAGGTCTTAAGTTGTTCAGGGCTTTCTAGTTCAAGACCAACACCTTAAATTCTACCCAGAAACCAATAGAAAGCCAGCACAAACAGACTCCAGATTGCTAGTACTGTTAAGATATACTGCTTATTCAGCAGGCTGTTGCATTTTTTACCAGCTTCAGTTCTGAGTTGGTTTAAGATCTAGCCCCATGTAGAACAGGTAACCATAATCAAATCCTGAGATGAAAAAGGCCTTGATCACATTCACAGAGTTTATATTTGAAAGAACTAATCATAACTGATTACTGTCACCTAGAATCCTACTTTCGACATCTCCGACTCAAAGAATATTTCCAACACACCTCTAAACAACATACTAACCCACAGAATCCTTCCTACCAAGACTAGAAAAAGAAGGATTCTGTGTGGACCCCTCCTGAAGGTTGAAACAACAGACTGGACTTCTACATAGAGTGCTTCCGTCGACGTGCATGGGCTGAAATTGTGGAAAAGCAGCATCACTTGCCCCATAACCTAAGCCGTGCTAAACACAATGCCATTCACAGCCACAGGAACAACTCTGACATCATAATCAAAAAGGCTGATAAAGGAGGTGCTGATGTCATCATGAATAAGTTGGAATATGAATAGGAGGCTGCAAGGCAGCTCTCTAACTCCACATTCTACATGCCATTATCCTCTGATCCCACTGAGGATTACCAAAAGAAACTACACCATCTGCTCAAGAAACTCCCTGAAAAAGCACAGGAACAGATCTGTGCAGACACATGCCTAGAACCCCGACCAGGGGTATTCTATCTGCTTACCAAGATCCATAAACCTAGGAATCCTGGATGCCCCATCATCTCACGCATTGGCACCCTAACTGCAGGATTGTCTGGCTACGTGGACTCTCTCCTCAGGCCCTACGCTACCAGCACTCCCAGCTATCTTCGAGACACCACTGACTTCCTGAGGAAACTACAATCCATCGGTGATCTTCCAGAAAACACCATCCTGGACACTATGGATGTAGAAGCCCTCTACACCAACATTCTACACAAAGATGGACTACAAGCTATCAGGAAGAGTATCCCCAGTAATGTCACGGCAAACCTGGTGGCTGACCTTTGTCCTCACCCACAACTATTTCAGATTTGGGGACAATATATCCCTTCAAGTCAGTGGCACTGCCATGGGTACCCGCATAGCCCCACAGTATGCTAACATTTTTATGGCTGATTTAGAACGCCGCTTCCTTAGCTCCCGTCCCCTAACACCCCTACTCTACTTGCGCTACATTGATGACACCTTTATCTGAACCCATGGAAAAGAAGCCCTTGAGGAATTCCACCATGATTTCAACAATTTCCATCCCACCATCAACCTCAGCCTAGACCAATTCACACAAGTGGTCCATTTCCTGGACACTACTGTGCTAATAAGCGATGGTCACATAAACACCACCCTATACCAGAAACCTACTGACCACTATACTTACCTACATGCTTCCAGCTTCCATCCAGGACACACCACATGATCCATTGTCCACAGCCAAGCTCTAAGATACAACCGCATTTGCTCCAATCCCTCAGACAGAGACAAACACCTACAAGATCACTATCAACCATTCTTGAAACTACAGTACCCACCTGCTGAAGTGAAAAAACAGATTGACAGGGCCAGAAGAGTACCCAGAAGTCACCTACTACACGACAGGCCCAACAAAGAAAATAACAGAACGCCACTAGCTGTCACCTTCAGCCCCCAACTAAAACCTCTCCAGCGTATCATCAAAGATTTACAGCCTATCCTGAAAAATGATCCCTCACTCTCACAGGTCTTGGGAGACGGACCAGTCCTCACTTACAGACATCCCCCCAACCTGAAGCAAATACTCACCAGCAACCACACAACAAAGACACTAACCCAGGAACCTATCCTTCCAACAAAGCCCAATGCCAACTTTGTTTACATATTTATTCAAGTGACACCATCATAGGACCTAATCACATTAGCCAAGCCATCAGGGGCTTGTTCACCTGCACATCTACCAATGTGATATATGCCATCATGTGCCAGCAATTCCCCTCTGCCATGTACATTGGCCAAACCAGACAGTCTCTATGCAAAAGAATAAATGGACACAAATCTGACATCAGGAATCATAACATTCAAAAACCGGTAGGAGAACACTTCAACCTGTCTGGCCACTCAGTAAAAGATTTAAAGGTGGCAATTTTGCAACAGAAAAGCTTCAAAAACAGACTCCAGTGAGAAACTGCTGAGCTTGAATTAATATGCAAATTAGAGACCATTAACTTGGGTTTGAATAGAGACTGGGAGTGGCTGGGTCATTACACATATTGAATCTATTTCCTTAAGTTAAGTATCCTCACACCTTCTTGTCAACTGTCTAAATGGGCCATCTTGATTATCACTACAGAAGTTTTTTTCTCCTGCTGATAATAGCTCATTTTAACTAATTAGCCTCTCACAGTTTTTATGTTAACTTCCAACTTATCTGTATGTGTGTATGTATATATATATAATCTCTCCTTACTATATGTTCCATTCTATGCATCCTGTGAAGTGGGCTGTAGCCCACGAAAGCTTATGCTCTTATAAATTTGTTAGTCTCTAAGGTGCCACAAGTACTCCTGTTCTTTTAGCCTAGCTGCTGGAGATTTTAAGAGTGACATCTGGTATCAAACCTCATGTTTACAGGGATAATTTGATCACTAGTGGGATCCAGAAATGAATGTTTTCCCCCTTTTGGTAAAGATATATATCATTACGCAATGGACCAGGTGCTTGAGGATTTACACAAACCTGAGGAGTATTGGGCATAGGCCACTCTTAGTGGCAGGAGAGTGGATTACATAGGAGTAATGGTGTAGTAGTCCAGTGGATCCCAAGTGGCTCTTTAATGTGTCTCCTGCAGCTTATAGAGTCATAGACTTTAAGGTCAGAAGGGACCATTATGATCGTCTAGTGTGACCTCCTGCACAACGCAGCCCACAGAATCTCACCCACCCACTCCTGTAATAAACCCCTAACCTATGTCTGAGCTATTGAAGTCCTAAAATCATGGTTTAAAGACTTCAAAGTGCAGAGAATCCTCCAGCAAGTGACCCATGCCCCACGCTGCAGAGGAAGGCGAAAAATCCCCAGAGCCTCTGCCAATCTTCCCTGGAGGAAAATTCCTTCCCAACCCGAAATATGGAGATCAGCTAAACCCTGAGCATGTGGGCAAGACTCACCAGCCAGACACCCAGGAAAGAATTCTCTGTAGTAACTCAGATCCCTCCCCATCTAACATCCCATCACAGGCCATTGGGCATATTTACCGCTAATAGTCAAAGATCAATTAATTGCCAAAATTAGGCTTACGATTCTCTCCCTAAACGGCTCACATCATACGATTGCCTCCCTAAACTTATCAGGCTTAGTCTTGAAGCCAGATAGTCTTTTGCCCCCACTGCTCCCTTGGAAGGCTGTTCCAGAACTTCACTCCTCTAATCGTTAGAAACCTTCATCTAATTTCAAGTCTAAATTTCCTGATGGCCAGCTTATATTCATTTGTTCTTGTGCCCACATTGGTACAATAGTTCCTTTCCCTCCCTGGTATTTATCCTTCTGATATATTTATAGAGAGCAATCATATCTTCCCTCAGCCTTCTTTTGGTTAGGCTAAACAAGCCAAGCTCTTTGAGTCTCCTTTCATAAGACAGGTTTTCCATTCCTTGGATCATTCTAGTAGCCCTTCTCTGTACCTGTTCCAGTTCATCCAATTCATCCTCCTTAAACATGTAAGACCAGAACTGCACACAGTATTCCAGATGAGGTCTCACCAGTGCCTTGTATAACGGTACTAACACTTCCTTATCGCTACTGGAAATACCTCACCAGATGCATCCCAAGACCGCATTAGCTTTTCTCACAGCCATATCACATTGGCGGCTCATAGTCATCCTGAGATCAACCATTACACTGAGGTCCTTCTCCTCTTCTGTTACTTCCAACTGATGAGTCCCCAGCTTATAACAAAAATTCTTGTTATTAATTCTTAAATGCATGACCTTGCACTTTTCATTATTAAATTTCATCCTATTACTATTACTCCAATTTACAAGGTCATCCAGATCTTCCTGTATGATATCCCGGTCCTCCTCTGTATTGGCAATACCTCCCAGCTTTGTGTCATCCACAAACTTTATTAGCACACTCCCACTTTTTGTGCCAAGGTCAGTAATAAAAAGACTAAATAAGATTGGTCCCAAAACCGATCCCTGAGGAACTCCACTAGTAACCTCCCTCCAGCCTGACATGTCACCTTTCAGTATGACCCGTTGTAGTCTCCCCTTTAACCAGTTCCTTATCCACCTTTCAGTTTTCATATTGATCCCCATCTTTTCCAATGTAGGTAATAATTCTCCATGTGGAACCGTATCAAATGCCTTACTAAAATCGAGGTAAATTAGTTTCACTGTGTTTCCTTTGTCTAAAAAATCTGTTACCTTCTCAAAGAAGGAGATCAGGTTGGTTTGGCATGATCTACCTTTTGTAAAACCATGTTGTATTTTGTCCCAATTACCATTGACCTCAATGTCCTTAACTATTTTCTCCTTCAAAATCTTTTCCAAGACCTTGTATACTACAGATTTCAAACTAACAGGCCTGTAGTTACCTGGATCACTTTTTTTCCCTTTCTTAAAAATAGGAACTATGTTAGCAGTTCTCCAGTCATACAGTACAACCCCTGAGTTTACAGATTCATTAAAAATTCTTGCTAATGGGCTTGCAATTTCATGTGCCAGTTCCTTTAATATTCTTGGATGAAGATTATTACCCCCCCCCCCGATTTAGTCCCATTAAGCTGTTCGAGTTTGGCTTCTACCTTGGATGTGGTAATATCTACCTCCATACCCTCATTCCCATTTGTCAGCCTACCATTATCCCTAAGCTCCTCATTAGCCTCATTAAAGACTGAGGCAAAGTATTTGTTTAGATATTGGGCCATGCCTAGATTATCCTTAACCTCCACTCCATCCTCAGTGTTTAGCAGCCCCACTTCTTTCTTTGTTTTCTTATTTATATGGCTATAGAACCTTTTACTATTGGTTTTAATTCCCTTTGCAAGGTCCAACTCTATATGGCTTTTGGCCTTTCTCACTTTATCCCTACATGTTCTGACCTCAATAAGGTAGCTTTCCTTGCTGATACCTCTGATCTTTCACTCGGTGTAGGCTTTCTGCTTTTTCTTAATCACCTCTCTTGAGATGCTTGTTCATCCAGCTTGGTCTACAACTCCTGCCTATGAATTTTTTCCCCTTTCTTGGGATGCAGGCTTCTGATAGTTTCTGTAACTTTGACTTGAAGTAATTCCAGGCCTCCTCCACCTTTAGATCCACAAGTTCTTCAGTCCAATCCACTTCTCTAACTAATTTCCTTAATTTTTTTAAGTTAGCCCTTTTGAAACCAAAAACCCTAGTCAGAGATCTATTTTTGTTTATCCTTCCATTTAGTTTGAACTGAATTAGCTCATGATCGCTCAAACCAAGGTTGTCCCCTACAACCATTTCTTCTACGAAGTCTTCACTACTCAACAAAACCAAACCTAAAATGGCATCCCCTCTTTTTGGTTTAGCAACTACTTGGTGAAGGAATCCATCAGCTATCGCATCCAGGAAAATCTGAGCCCTATTATTATTACTAGTGCTAGTCCTCCAGTCTATATCTGGGAAGTTAAAGTCTCCCATGATCACACAATTCCCGTTAGTATTTACTTCATTAAAAACATTAAAGAGGTCTCTATCCATATCCAAATCAGATCCCGGAGGTCTATAGCACACCCCAATCACTATCCCAGAGGAGGTTCTAGTAGCTTTCTTCCCCAATGTGATTTTTGCCCAGACAGACTCTGTCTTATCCATTCCATCACTTTTTATTTCTTTACAGTCTACCACATCATTGATATACAATGTGTGATACAGCATGGCCAGAAGGCAGCAGGAGAGTGTTAGAAGGAAGCCTTATTCCATGTAGAGGGAAGAAAGTTTGCTATAGATTAATTAAAGCACCTGAAGCCAATTGGAGTACCTGAAGCCAGTCGCCTGATAAAACCCCCCTGCTTCAATCAGACAAGGGAAGGAGTTGAAGCAGAGTGGATTGGTGTTGGAGTAGAGAGCAGTTTGGAGGAGTTGAAGCAGAGTGGATTGGTGTTGGAGCAGAGAGCAGTTTGGAGGGAAGCAGAGGAGAGTTTGGAGAAGTGCTGCAGTGGGCTAAGAAGACCCAAGACCCTAGGTAAAGGGACACCTGGTTTGTGCAGAGGGAGGGCAGGAACCCCACAAGCTGAAGGGCAGGAGAGGGAAGTAGCCCAGGGGAAGGAACCGCTAGTTCAAGTGGTTTACCGTTATCCCTCGGGCCGCTAGGCTGGGACCCGGAGTAGAGGGCAGTCCCGGGTCCCTCCCTCTCCACTCCCCTCCTCTAGGACACAAGTGGGGCAGTTAATACCCCAGTTCAGGGGCGAGAAACGGTGCCCTGAACCCTCCCCAAGAGGAGAAAGTGCGAGACCCATCAAAGTAGTGCCGGCAATTTGTCACACGTGGTGTCAAGTGTGGGATCTACGCACTGGGGACTTAAACCAGGGTTAGCCAAAACCCTCCCATCCCTAAGGTGGACGACGTGGTCAAGGCCCTAATACAAGCCACTGCAGCCCAGCAGGAGGTTACCCGGGTCCAAGCAACCGCCCAACAGAAGAGGATTCGGATGCAGCAGGAGACTAATCGTCTGTTGATGAGTCAGGCTGCCCAGGACTGAGCCCTGCTGCAAGAGCTGATGAACCAGATGAAGACCCTTATGAAGCTGAACCGCAACTGCGATAGGACCCGGACCATATGGGCCAGCCACTGCCTACAGAAAATGACACAGGAGACTGATGTGGAGGCATACCTCCTAGCTTTTGAAAGAGCAGCCCTGCAGGAGACCTGGCCCCGAGATCAGTGGTCTGGTATCCTCGCCCCATTCCTGTGTGGGGAGGCCCAGAAGGTCTACTATGATATGGCCGCGGAGACTGCAGCAGATTACCCCCAGCTGAAGGCAGAGATCCTGTCCAGATCCCGAGTAATGACGGTGTTGCGAGCCCAGAGGTTCCATGAGTGGCAGTATATGGAGGACAAGACACCCGGATCGCAGTTGTTTGACCTGATCCACCTGTCCTGGAAATGGCTGCGCCCTGAGGCCCTCAGCTCTGAGAAGATGATTGAGCTCCTGGTACTGGACCGGTATATGAGGGGGCTACCACCAGGCCTCTGGACTTGGGTTGGTCAGAATGATCCCTCCACCTATGATGGTCTTCCTCGTGGAAAGACAGCTGGCAGCCCGCAAACTGTTCCAGACCCCAGGGGGTGAGACATGGCAAACCAGGAAGCCAGTCCCAAACCCAAGGCCCCGGACTGTTGAGAACTCCGGGAGAACCATAACTGGGAGGAAAGACACTGAGGAATGGCCCGAGGGCAAGAAGGGACCTGGGGGTTTGGGAATAGAGGGCTGGGCTGGCCGGCCAAAGAGCCCCAGGCAGGGGGCGGCAACTGGAATAAGGGGGCAGTGTTACAGATGTGGGGAATTGGGGCATATAGGAGCCCAATCCCCCAACAGGAAAGAGCCTATACAATGTAATTTGGGGGATCACAGGGAGCAATGTGGCCTAATTGGCCTGGTAGGGGTCGCAATGACCTCACGTGGGTATACAAGATCAGTAAAAATGAATGGAATTGAAACCATAGCATTAGTAGGCTCCGGGAGTGCTGTCACACTGGTCTCGGGAAAGTTGGTGGGGCAAGACCAACTAACCCCAGCCAAAAACACAGGAGTAACGTGCGTTCATGGCACCGTAAATTTCTACCCCACAATGCCGGTATGGATTGTGATACAGGGGAATACTACCAGCGTCACTGCAGGGGTGGTCCACAGGCTCCTAAACCCGGTCTTAATTGGTAAGGACTTCCCTGGGTTTGAGAGCTTACTCTCCCCAATAGAGCCAGGGGAAGGTAGCAACCCCCGGGCTGAGACGGAGGCACCTGCAGATAGCCTCACCTCAGTGTTTGCCGAATTTTCCACAGAGTTATTCTCATCCCCTGGAAAACCCTGAAAGTCTAGGTGAGAAAGGAGGGCAGATAAAAGATTAGGAACCAGGATTCTAGCAGAGAACCAGAAAGCCTCCCTTGTTGGTAGGTGAACCCATTCAGGAGGCCAGGAGATAATTCAGGCCAGTGAGGACTCAGAGGCGGTTCCTAGCCCAAGTAGGGGCAACCCAGGGGGCAGAGTATAAACAGGCCGCCTGGAATTAGGTCAGATTGGTACCGAACGTGAGAATTTTGGGTAGGACCAAGCCAATGACCCACTATGTGTGAATGTGAGGGAGGAGGTAGTGGAGGTAAATGGCGTACCCGTGGAAGGAAAGACCAAAGGCCCAAGGCCATATTATGTGCTCAAACGCGATCTGTTGTACAGGATAGCACAAATACGAGGGGAAGAAGTAGAGCAACTCTTAGTCCCACGGAAACACACAAGGGCAGTACTAGAGTTAGCTCACAGTCATCTATTTGGGGGACATCTAGGAATAGACAAGACACTGGATAGAGTCCTAAGAAGGTTTTATTGGCCAGGAATATGTGCAGAGGTCCAGCGCTATTGTGCCTCCTGCCCGGAATGCCAGTTGCATAGCCCCTGACCTCACTTGCGGTCCCCATTAGTACCTTTGCCTGTTATAGAAGTTCCTTTAGAGAGGATAGCAATGGATATAGTGGGATCACTGGAAAGATCGGCACGGGGCCACAGAAACATACTAGTCATCCTTGACTACGCCACGCGGTATCCAGAAGCCATTCCTTTAAGAAACCCCACATCCAGGGCAATAGCAAAAGAACTACTCCAGGTTTTTGCCAGAGTGGGCATCCCTAAGGAGATCCTGACAGACCAAGGAGCCCCGTTCATGTCAAAATTAAAGAAAGACTTATGTACCCTACTCCGCATCCAGGCCATACGGACCTCAGTCTACCATCCACAAAGAGATGGACTGGTCAAGCGGTTTAACCGTATCCTTAAAAGTATGATCCGGAAGGTGGTAGCACAGGACGGAAAAAACTGGGATACCCTTCTACTGTATCTAATGTTTGCTTTCGAGGAAGTCCCCCAGGCGTCCACTGGTTTCTTTCCCTTTGAACTACTATACGGACACCTCCCACGTGGAATATTAGATATTGCCAAGGAAGATTGGGAAGAACAACCCAACCCAGGAAAGAATGTCATCGAGCACGTGACACAGATGAGAGAACGAATAACTCGAATAACCCCTATAGTACGAGAACATTTGGAAAAAGCACAAGAGGCCCAGGGGACATATTACAACCGTTGGGCGAAAGTACAGAGATTTCAGCCCTGGGAACAGGTAATGGTGCTAGTACTGACAGCAGAAAGCAAACTCCTAGGCAGCTGGCATGGACCATATGAGATAGTGGAAGCCATTGGGGAGGTGGACTATAAGGTTAGACAATCAGACCACCGAAGGCCAGAGCAAATCTACCACATCAACTTCCTGAAGCCCTGACGTGACCAAGAGACGTGCCTGGTCATTCGGGGAGCTCCAGCCCAGACAGACGACCCACAGGGACAGGTGAAAATATCTTCTGACTTAACTCCAGAACAATAAACAGAGGTCATTGATATGATCCAACGGAACCAGGACGTGTTCTGTACACAGCTGTGCCGTATGACACTGGTCCAACATCATATTGTCACCAGTCCCGGCGTAAGGGTGATGATAAGACCGTACCGAATACCGGAAGCTAAAAGGGAAGAAATTAAGACAGAAGTGAAGAAGATGCTGGAAATCGGGGTTATTGAAGAATCCCATAGCCAGTGGTCCAGCCCTATCGTCCTAGTCCCCAAGCCTGACGGCACCCTGAGGTTTTACAAGGACTTCCAGAAGTTGAATGAAGTATCCCAATTGGATGCCTATCTGATACCACGCATTGACGAGCTTGTTGATCAGTTAGGCAAGGCCCGATACCTAACTACTCTGGACCTGACCAAAGGATATTGGCAGATTCCCCGGCCGAGAATGCCAAGGAAAAGACTGCCTTCTCTACACCTGATGGCCTGTTCCAATACACAGTCCTTCCTTTCGGACTCCATGGGGCCCCTGCAACATTCCAATGACTTATGGACAAATTGCTGCAACCCCATGCCAAGTATGCCGCTGCCTATCTAGACGACATAGTCATCCATAACCCTGACTGGGAAACGCACCTCAGAAAAGTAGAAGCGGTGCTAGACGCCCTGTGGAAGGCCAGCCTCACTGCCAACCCTCTCAAATGTGTGATAGGACTAGCTGAGGCCAGATACCTCGGATATGTAGTAGGGAGAGGTTTGGTGAAACCCCAATGGAACAAAGTGGAGGCAATACAAGGTTGGCCTCGACCAGTCCGCAAAAAGCAGGTCAGAGCATTTCTAGGGATAGTAGGATGCTATCGGAGATTCATCCCTCATTTCGCCGCAGGGCCGTTGACGGATTTGATAAAGGCTCAAAGCCCCGAGATAGTAAAGTGGACTGATGTGGCAGAAGGAGCATTTGCAGATTTAAGGACAGTCCTTTGCTGCCATCCAGTACTCATAGCCCCAGACTTCAAGAAGGAATTCATCCTACAAACAGATGCCTCAGAGGCAGGGCTAGAAGCCATCCTTTCGCAGATGGTAGGGGAGGAGGAACACCCGATCTTGTACCTCAGCCGGAAACTCCTCCCCAGGGAACAGAAGTATGCCATAGTTGAAAAGGAATGTCTGGCGGTAAAATGGGCTGTGGAGACTCTCTGTTACTACCTACTGGGGCGGCGGTTTACCCTCGTGACAGACCACGCCCCACTCCAGTGGATGCACAGAAACAAGGAGAAGAACGCAAGAGTGACTAGGTGATTCCTATCCCTGCAGCCCTTCCATTTCTGGGTACAGCATAGGGCCAGAAGCCAACACGGCAATGCTGATGGCCTATCATGACAGCACTGCCTCTCATCCCAAGTAGCCCAACCCTATGGTGTTGAGTGTGTGTGTGTGGGGTGGGGGGATATGTGATACAGCATGGCCTGAGGGCAGCAGGAGAGTGTTAGAAGGGAGCCTTATTCCCTGTAGAGGGAAGAAAGTTTGCTATAGATTAATTAAAGCACCTGAAGCCAGTCACCTGATGAAACCCCCTGCTTCAGTCAGACAAGGGAAGGAGCTGAAGCAGAGTGGA
Source organism: Eretmochelys imbricata (assembly GCF_965152235.1). Classification (NCBI taxonomy): domain Eukaryota; kingdom Metazoa; phylum Chordata; order Testudines; family Cheloniidae; genus Eretmochelys; species Eretmochelys imbricata. Next base: position 100,634,732 of record NC_135578.1, read on the forward strand.
TTGGTGTTGGAGCAGAGAGAAGTTTGGAGGGAAGCAGAGGAGAGTTTGGAGAAGTGCTGCAGTGGGCTAAGAAGACCAAGACCCTAGGTAAAGGGACACCTGGTTTGTGCAGAGGGAGGGCAGGAACCCCACAAGCTAAAGGGCAGGAGAGGGAAGTAGCCCAGGGGAGGGAACTGCTAGTTCAAGCGGTTTACCGCTATCCCTCAGGCCGCTAGGCTGGGACCTGGAGTAGAGAGCGGGACTGGGTCCCTCCCTCTCCACTCCCCTCCTCTAGGACACAAGTGGGGCAGTTAATACCCCAGTTCAGGGGCAAGAAACGGTGCCCTGAACCCTCCCCAAGAAGAGAAAGCGCGAGACCCATCAAAGTAGTGCCGGCAATTTGCCACAAATGCTACTCCACCACTTTTGCCTTTATTTCTGTCTTTCCTAAACAGCACATACCCTTCAATACCTGTAGTTCAGTCATGACTACTACTCTACCATGTTTCTGGTATCCCTATAATATCTGGTTTCACTTCCTGCACCAGTAAAATGTTACCGAGGCTCCTCACATTGGTGTACAAACATCTTAATTTTTGCTGTTTGACTTCGCTCACATTCTTTACCCGATTAAGCTCAGACATTCTACCACCAGTATCACCTATTAGACTGGTATCTACACTACCATTCCTTCTTATGTCCATTCTCCTACCCATGGCTGTATCCTTTCTTACTTCGTTTTCTTCCCTCTCTATGTTAAAATCTGGCTTGGAGATTACCTGGACATCTCCCAACCATCTCCCCCGAATTCCTAGTTTAAGGCTCTCTTAATCAGTTGTGGCGGCCTCCATCCTAGGAGAAGTGAAGTCCACCTCCCTACTCAGGTGAAGTCCATCCTGAGAGAACTGTCCTCTGTCCATGAATGCCTCGCAGTGGCCATACATCCCAAAGCCCTCCTTATAGCACCACTGCCTGAGCCATCTGTTGATCATCATAATCTTGTCACACTTTTGTTGCCCTTCTCTAGGAACAGGAAGAATCCCACTGAAGATCACCTGAGCCTCGATTTCCTTAAGCATCTTCCCCAGCCTGGCGTAGTCTCCCTTGATACGTTCTAGCGAGAATCTAGCTGTATCGTTTGTTGCCACATGAAGGACAATCGTGGCTTCTTTCCCGCTCCTGTTAGGATTCTCTTCAGCCTCAGGTCCAAATCCCGTATCTTAGAACCTGGCAGACAGCACACCCTTCTGTTCTCTGGATCAGCTCTGGTTGTCTATTCCTCTCAGTAAGGGGTACCCAATCATGTAGACCTGCCTTTTCCTGGTGATGGTGCGATTCTCTGGTCTATCCCCTGTTCCCTCTGGCTGTAAGTCCTCTTGATTCGTATTCTCCCTTGCAATCCATCCTGTATCCTCCTGGGGCTCATATTTGGTGGTGTTATCTCCATTGACTGTTCCCCTCTTCCTATAGGACTAGCTGCTCTTCTCTTCTTCCTTGCCGTCCCACCTTCAGTGACCACCTGCTGTGCCCCTTCTTCATTTTCCAACTCCGCAAATCTGTTCCTGAGCTCTATTTCTCCTTCACTGGACTGTCTTTTCCTCTGCGTGGTTCTCTTAGTCACATGTTTCCACTGTTCACTTTCCTCATCCAGCAGTCTCCACTCAGAGTTCTTTGGTCCTGTTTCCATCTGCAAGTCTGAGCCTTTCCCTTCAGCCTCCTCATGTGTTTGCTCCATCATCTCCACAAACCCCTTTCTAAACTCAACCAGAGTTTCCACCATTGGATTTCATCTCCAATCCTCAGATCTTTTCTTCCATCAGCACTATCAGGCGGCACTTCATGCAGATGAAACTCTTTTCGGGTACCCTCTCCAGGATCATGTACATACTGCAGCTTTCACATCCAGTCATCTTCATTGTGTCTTCCACTGCTTGGGTCACTACCACTGCTGCCTCTGTATCTGTCATAGCCTTCTCACCTGAGTCCTGTTAGTCCAGGAAACACAAACCAAACCAAACCACCACCACACACAGCAAAACAAACCCCCAACGAGCACCAAAACACTGCCAGACCACCACACATTCGCTTCACTAGCCCGTCTGTTCCTTTGCCTGGTTCTCCTAGTCTTCCCCCCGAAACTCCCCTTGCTAACTCCCACTCAAACTCCCCTGTTTGCTGGCTCCTGTGCTGCTGCCTGACTGGCTGGATACCTTAATAGGATCCCTAATCAGAGAAGCCCCGCCCCTAATCAGGGCTCAGCTTCTCTCCCACATGATATTAAAACACGTTGTGATTTAGTTGTTGACCAATCAGGTTGCTTTTATTATGTTATTAACCAAATATAGTTGATAAAATAATAATATTTGGTCAGTCATTTTGCTGTGAGAAGTATATTAAAAAAAACTAAATATTTTCCCCCATCATACTGCTTAAATATGAATCTGCAGTACTATGGTAAATGAAACAATGAATTCACATTACTGTGGTTCTTTTGGGTAATGTTGACTGCTAATTTGGCTCCTGAATCACTCAGGTCTGAATGTCACTGCTTTAGACATTTCAGTATAATGCATTTAGTCTTTAAATAAGAAGCTGTTGTATTATGAAAATATTAAAGCACAAGATTAAAGGAAAAGATTTGCCATACTGGATCAAATGTTTCATCCACCTAGTTTGTTATGCTTTCTATGGAAGTGACCAGTACCTGATACTTCACAGGAAAGCAAAACGTCCCTAAAATGCACTTATCCAGTGTTATATGTGGAGGGGAAAAATTGTTTCTGACCCTCCACAGATAATCAGTTTATCCCCTGAAGCATGAAAGTTGATTACCCTTATCGTTATTTTAGCTTGTATTGTGACAGATTTTAATAGTGATTATAAAATTATCCAGCCCTTCTTAAAACCCAACAGCAGCATCATTTGCCTTGATAGCTTTTTGTGGTGGTGAATTCCACAGGCCGTCTGTATACGGCATAAAGAAGTATTTCTCTGTATTGGTTCTAAATATACTGCCCTTTAATTTAATTGAGACACATTCTCATATCAAACAGGGTGAAAAAAAGAGAGCCCTGATTAGTTTTCACTCTGCTCTTCAGACTGATGAACCATTCTGGTCTCCTCTAACTCTTCTCTCTTTTGGTTTTTGAAACCTTTCAAAGTTCAGTATCATTAATGTCAATATAACATTTAAAATACTTTCTATCCCTTATTCACTTTTTAAACCTCTGTGCCCTGTCAGACATCTTCATTGAGCTAGCTACAATAGCCTCAAACGTTTTTCCTCAGAGGGTCCCATATATTGAGGTCATCAGTACATATGACAAGTTTAGTCTGGTTTTGCCAATATTAGAGCTAGTTAGGAATCTTCTGTCAGATTGATTTTCTCAATGAAAAATGCAGTTTCTGCAAAATCAAAATTCACATTTTCCAAAATCTTTAAATTTTCCATTAAAAATTGAAATGAAATATTTTACTTTGGGTCGGTTTGCCATGAATTGGAACAGTTCAGTTTTTTTAAATGACCTAAAATGTTTCATTTTTATTCCGTTCAACATTACATTTTCCTATTGTGCTGCATTGCACAGGGAATGGCAGGGATGGTGTCCCTAGCCTCCGCTTGCCAGAAGCTTGGAAGGGCGATGGGATGGATCACTTGATGATTAGTTGTTCTGTTCATTCCCTCTGGGGCACCTGGCATTGGCCACTGTTCAAAGGCAGGATACTGAGGTGGTCTGACCCAATGTGGCCGTTCTTATGCCCCATTTTTTCCTATTGGCTGTGCTGCCTGGCTGGACTGTATCTCCCATGGTGGAGTGCTGACTCCATTCTCTCTAAGCTGCTTGGTGCATCATGGGAGATGTAGGCCAGGACATAGGAGAGAGTTAGGGCATGAGGCTCCCAAGAGGCAATGCAGCACCATAAAGAAATGCAGTTTAATGTTGAACTGACTCAGATCTTCAATTTTTTTAAAATCATCTGGAGTTTCTCATGATTTCCCAGCTTCACCAAAGTTCTGGTCTCTTCCTTTTTCCAAACCATCATTAATTATTTTTATATTAAACAACACTTAAACAATAATGTTGACCCATGAAGTAAACTACTACTGTTTTTTTTTTTTTTTTTACTGGAGCAGCTATTCACTATGGGTTTTGAGGACCAAAGAAAACTTAAATAATGCATAGGCTTTGTGTTGATCCTCTGCACAGGGTTTAATTTCATCCTATATCTCTTGCTTTTTAATCCATATCAAGACAATACTTATTAGTTCCCACTGATTTTTTATTAGTAGTACTATTATTTTTAATGCTATCTTCACATAACATACTCTTGATCATGTACAAAACAACAAATTCCCCCAAATCAGGAGCATCATCAGTGCAATCTCCGCACCACCACCACACCAGATCCACTTACTTATGAGAACACAAGAATTAATACCAGGAGACTCAAGTGCTGAACAAGGAGATGCCTATTAAAGGTGACCAGGTTTGAATTCACAGGTATTTCTTGCTAGAGGAAATTCTAAAGGTCAGAACCCATCCACCTCTGCAAAAGCCACTGCTGAGACAGACTCGGAGGACATTCCTTCTATAAGCACCACTTGACACCTCGAGCATTCCTTCCAAAAGCAAATGAAATGGCAGCACTTAGGGGAGAGGTGATATTAAAGAAAACTGGAACCTAGACCATTTGGGACTTTGTAGGCCTCAAATTTCACCGAAAGGAATTCTTTGAGCCTAGAGATTGGAATACAGGTATTATGTTTTTGCCAGGATACCTAACTGAAAAGATGGGCTGCCGAACCCTGCACTAGTTGAAGCATCTACATGGCCTTCAGAGGTGCATTCCAGTGCTCTAGTCATGAGGTAACCCAGGCATGGATGGCTGGTGAAGCCTGCATCTAAGGGAAAGGCACGATTGATTACTTTCTTCCATCTTTCACCTCAGCTGTCTAAGCACTTTCTTCCAACTGTGAATCCAGGAGTAGAATCAAGTCTAGTGAGATCCTGCAAAAGCACACCACTTTTTAACACAGATGGACAAAGTTACTCAATGGACATAGTCAATGAGCATAGACTTTTTTTTTTTTTGGGTGTGGTGGGAAGAGGCCAGTTTGCATCATGTTTGAGAGATGCTGGCAGCAAAACAAGTAATATGTTCTTGTTGGTGCTTGAACTTCAGTGCAGGGATTGCCTCTACTATGAGTGTACACCACACCTAGCACAATTGGGACCCTGATCTTAGCTGGGCTCCTGTGCACCAATTATAAATAACAGTACAATGGAAATGCACTTGGTATACATATGTATGGGTCAGATTGCACCTCATCCCTTCAGAGGGCAGTCACAAGTGGCCTGGTCTCCCTGCAAGGGCTATGAGGTGTATAGAAACCACTAAACTGCTCATCCACTGTACTCCAGGAACATGAATCATCCAAAACTAGGCACAGAGGAAGCCTGAGCATGGCCATGCTCTAACCTTCACTGGCTCATAGAGAAAGGGTGGACATTGCAGGAGGAACCATCATTCTCCCCCTACATGCTGGGGAAACATGAGTCACAATCTTGCCTGCAGCAACTGGGTTTGATGCAGCCCCCACTGCCTCCTACTCTGCTGTGGATAAAAGCCACAATGTAGCCCTATGTGAGTTTGTTTGAACAAATAAATAAGCATTGCTTTTCACAATCAGAAAAAAATAGCCAAAGAAAACCAGAAACTCTGTGATTTCATTTGCCAAGACACTTCTATTTTCTGAACAGCAGGGATACATTCTGCAAATGTAAATCTGGGAAGTTCATGTCAATACATATTTAGGTATTTTGTTTGTGCTCACATCATGTGAGTTAATTGGTCCTGTATGGGGTGGATGTGTGTTTGTGTAAGTGTAAAAGTACTTTGAACTTGATTTCTAAACAGTTTTTTAATAATATAAATAATCTCTTCACCTAGAGTCTTCTTTGGAGCACATTATTGCCTGTACATTTTAATTGGTGTGAAGTGCTGAGCAGCACGCACCTGTGTCGCTGGGAAGTATGGCATAGGTGTGCGTGTGTTTGGGAAATTCATAAAGAGTTAAATGTTGATGATGTGGGATATGATTTGTGCCTGCTGGCTGGGAAAGTGAAAAGTGAGGACTGGGTGAGACGGGAGGAAGAGACTGTGAGGGATAGTCACCACAGTGCTCGTTGTTGGATTTGGATGATATGAGATTCTCCTGAGACATTTGAAGGCCTATGGATTTAAGAATGCCACTAGATGTAATCACTATCTGGAGGACTGTTATGACCATCCATATTATACCCCTGTTCGATCGTTAACAGTGGATTTTCAACAGTGACAGATCATTTAAGAAACTTGCTACTGTAGTAGTGGGGCTAGATTCTCCCTGCATTGAACCTTGTGTAGTCATTTATGCCTGTGCAGAGTGAATGTTTAACACAACCACATCATCATGGCATAGATGTACATCACTACACAACTCGTAAAAGAGTAGAAAATCAGGTCCACAACATATATATCCAGGGTTTGGGAAGTCCACTTGCCTGTGGTGAATAGGAAGCATCAGTTTCTTCATGGCAATGTGGGTAGCTTTCAGTCCTCAAGCAAGTAAGTGTCAGGCAAATTTTTCAAGTCTTGTATATCTGTAAAGTGTGATACTCTCTGATTAAGGTAAGCACTGGATTATACATCTCTTCCCATGCATATAATCAGTAAGAGGATGGGACTGTTGTTGTAAAAGTGGAGGAAACACAGCAGGAGGGGGAAGTATTACAGATGCTGGTGAGCTGTGGAGTTCAGTAACCAAAAACCCTGAAGTTGAATATTTCTGAAGTTTAAGGAAGTTTAGATCTGGATTTGAGGTTCTTAACTTGCCATTATTACTGTCGCCAAAACCCCTGATACAGACACCCCTAAACTTTCTGAAAGTTTGGATTTGATTCTGCATTTGAACTTGGAAGCTTGGGCCCATCTCTATTCTAAACAAAAAAAAAAAATGAAGTAAGGAATCTGGAGGCATCCAGCAGGAAAACAAATGATCCCTGAGACAGGAGAGGAAGGAAATGGGGTGGTTTGAAGTGTGGAATTACTGGTAAATCAAGAAAATGAATTTTAGTAGACAAACTATTTTCAGTACTTATGTTTATCCAAGAAGCTTGCATAAGGCAGGAATATCATTTCCTGTAATCAATGTGCTGGGAGTTGTTTGCCAGCCACTAATGCCTTTAGGGAAATCTAGTACCAACCCATGTACATTAAAGGGATAGTAGTGGAAATTAGCTTAATTTTCTGGAAGACCAAAGCATAGAAAAGTTATGGTGGTTGATATTCCTTGCCTTTGGTTTGTTTGCAGTCTCAAAATTATCTCTCGGCTGCCCCCATGCCAGACTTTACTGGAAAATGCTTATTCACACTAAAGATGAAACTAGCGATTGGAACTCTTTTATACCTATCATACTGACGCAAGTATCCTGTGAAAGTACCCTTTGTTTGAATTGCTCAAAACCCCCCAAATAATTTATCAGGATTTTTGGTGAAATAGGGCAATTGACTTCACTAGACTTGGAGGCCTATATTAAATGGAGCTTTTGTAGCTATTGCCAACTTCCAATAGGACTCATGCATTTTGTAAATTTCTTAGAAAAATCACTTCACATTGTTTTTGGTTTTTTGCAGCTCACATATTAAATATATTTACAGTAGTGTATATCCTTCACAACTGGTGTTACTGCCATTATTCATTGCTAGTCAGTTTGGAGACATGCCCATCTTCGTAATCTTAAAAATTGCAATTCAATATTCTTTTTCCAAATGAATAACCTTTCATGTAAATCATATTGGTATCAAAGAACTGATTTGTTTTATTTCACTCAAAAATCTCCCTCCATTGATTACTGTGTTTGGACAGATTTGCTTCTTCCTTCCAAATGATCCTACACTGCTCATCATGGAGCACTGAAAAATAAAGACTGTTCATTCTTTTAGCCTTTTTAGCCACAATATATTTATATACAACTATCTCTTTATATATTAGAATCACATACTCTATCCTTAGAAATGAAGCTACTCAAAGTTGGTACTAACCTGCCTCTTGCATCAGTGGAAATGGATATTGTGATTGCTGTGTTGAAACATGTGCTCAAATGCATTGGGAGTTTTATACTATTTTTCAAACTGCCAAATAGATAATGCCAGAACGTTTCTGAAATGGGATACTAACATCAAGATATACTGCACCAATCAACAAACACCAGGAAAAGTATAGTATAAAACTACAGATGTAGGAGACTACTACAGAATTTCCATTTTCATTTCCTATGTCAACAGCTTTGTAACTTACCTAGAGATTGTTTTATGTTTTCAGGCAAATTCTCAGTAGACTACAAGCACAACATTCGACTCAGCCTTCAGAATCCAAAGAATAAGATATTCTGTAGTTTATGAAATAGTTGTTTATGAAAGTATCCTTTGTTTGAATTGCTCAAAAACCAAACATGAATTCAAACTTTGACAGAGTAAGCAGAAAATAAGAGGCTCATAGTCATATACCAAATGTAGCCTTAACTACTGAGGTTCTCCTATTGAAAATGCAATTTTGTGTCTAGATGTTTATGGATGTCTTCAAATTCACTTTCATAACAGCCCTCTTTGACAGACCTTTTTTCAGCTCTGAAATGTGAGAAGCAAGGTTGCTGCAGAATACTGTGTATGCCAGTACAGGAGGCACACCCACTGTCCCTCAGTCCAACAGTTTTCTTGAAGTCAATGGTGAGATAGGGATGAGTAAGAGGGTGGCTGACTCTAAGGCTATGTCCACACTTACGATGGCATGTAAAGTATACACACTGCACTCCTCTTAGCACAGGTATAAATACCAGTGTACACAGCGAGACACTGCTCAGGTGAGTAAAGACACCATACCTTACGGTATATACCTTACACAGCTCTCTGCATGCCCAAGCAGTGTCTCCCCCATTTACACTGCTATTTTTAGCAGTGTAGTGTCCTGCTGTCTCCCCGCTGCTAGAGCATTTTCCTGCTGCAGGAAAAAATTCCAGGAATGGGAAGAAGTTCTGACAAGGGCTAGGTAGCAGGGAAGGCTCTGGCAACTCCCCTCCTGCTGGAATCTTTCCCTGCTGCCTCCCCCCAGCCAGAGGCTTTCACTGTTATGTGTATTTACATACCCCAGTGTGGACACAGCCTGCTTTTCAGTGCAGCATGCACGTACCTATGTGTACCCCACATGCTGCCACCTAAGATTTTGTATAGAGATATAGGGCTTTTCTTTTGAGTCACCCTGGGCTTAGGTGCTAAAATTTGGTGGATCTGTTTGAGGACTCAGTCTTATGAATTCCGATTTCATGAACCCTAACCTCAATGTGTCTTGAATCAGCCATTTGTTAGCAAAGACTGGTCATGTATCACACAACGTGTGTGGAAGCCACAAGGCACTGCAGGACAACCAAAAATTTGTAAACTTGGAATTACTCTGACCTGGTAGAACTATGCTAAAGAGAGTGGCCACCCTCAGGGAAGCTGGTTCTCCCAAGTTGCCTTCCGAAGTTGCAGTTGGAGCAATGGAAAATCTCCATCAGTGAAGAAGGAACAAAAAGAGAGATGTTAAAAGCTGCTGTTAAAAAGAAACCTGACCATTCAAGCTCAGAGGAGCTTGTTTTAGGGAAGAGAGGGAGACCCTGGCCAGAACCTGAAGGCTAAACAAGAGGAAAGTGGTACAGGAAGGGCTTGAGACTCCTAAAGGGACTGACAAAAACTGAAAGGGCTCTATAGGATGGGTGAGGATGCTGAAGAGAGAGGGGTTTACATGCAGTTTTTGTTACTTTTTTATAGATCTATGTGTCTCTTGTGTCCTCTATGAGTAAAGTATGTGTGTGTTTAGAAGTTCTTTTGCAGAGTCTGTGTTACTTGCTTACACTGTGGCATGGTTTCCAAAGAGGGAAACAGTAAACCAGAGGCTCCAAAGCATTAGTGGAACTGTGAAAGCACGCAGCAGGGAGGCTTGAGAGAACTGATACTAGTTTCAGGGCCTGGCTGTTAGACCATTAGGCCTTCACTGTCAAGAAGGTTGACAGAATGAGGGTATGTACTAGAACATTTTCCTGGAGGCCCAGAGCCAAAGAGCTAGTGCTTAAACTCTGCCCATCCCCAGCAAGCCAACAGCATGTGGGATCTAAGGATTGAGTCCAGTACAACAGCCTAATGAGTGTCCACAAGGGAGAGCTTATCAGGGTTGTAACGTGGCATTGAGATTCAGAGTCATTGCTTCTGATTCATGCTGAAAGATGGGGCTGATTTATTTCCTACCCAAATATAAAGGAGATGAGTGTCTCTTTGAAACAATGGCAGTTCTCCCATTGAGTTTAGTGAGAGTAGTCATACCAGTAAAGATTGCAAGATCAGACCCATTTTGTAAGAAGTTATTAAATCCTGATCCAACACCCTTTGAAGTCAATGTAAAGATTCCCATTGATTTCATTGTGCTTTGGATCAGGTCAATAAATCATGAAAAGTGAATTACTCACATTTTTCCCAATTTCCACAGAAAACGGCCTTTTCTAAAAACACCTGATCTTTAAGAAAGTTGATAATGTTCTTCTTATGGGTTTGTTTTTATTAGTCCTCTAAAAGAACCAGGGATTTTCCAGAGGGCTGCAGGCTAAAGAAAGCTGATATCATTCTTAATTGCTCTATAATACCTGTATTACACAAGAAAGTAAAACATCAAAGGATAACAATAGACCAGTCCAAAGAAACACTTCGGAAATTTGGTTAATAACATGCCTGCAAGAAGAGAAGGTGGGCACTTCGATAGTGAAGGTGAAAATGTGTACTCTGATGAGGTTCGGAGTTTTCTGAGACTTACTGTATTAGTGACTAAGATGAACATGGGAAAAGCATCAGCAAAGACAAGACAAAAGGAAGCCTGAAGAACGACAAGGGAACATATTAGTCTTAAAGAAGATGAAATTTGTATTTTTAACAAGCGATATTTTTATGAGCAGTTCCCAGAAATCAGGATGAGATAATCAGCAATTGCTCAGTGTCTTATGAGCAATTATGAGGAGAGGCTGAGGGAACTGGGATTGTTTAGTCTGCGAAAGAGAAAACGAGGTGGGATTTGATAGCTTCTTTCAACGACCTGAAAGGGGGTTCCAAAGAGGATGGATCTAGACTGTTCTCAGTGGTAGCTGATGACAGAACAAGGAGTAATGGTCTCAAGTCGCAGTGGGGGAGGTTTAGGTGGGATATTAGGAAACACTGTTTCACTAGGAGGGTGGTGAAGCACTGGAATGGGTTACCTAGGGAGGTGGTGGAATCTCCTTCCTTAGATATTTTTAAGGTCAGGCTTGACAAAGCCCTGGCTGGGATGATTTAGTTGGGGATTGGTCCTGCTTTGAGCAGGGGGTTGGACTAGATGACCTCCTGAGGTCCCTTCCAACCCTGATATTCTATGATTCTTTGAGTGTCCTATATTTGCAAATCTCATTTTAGAAGTTCCTAATTTTTGTTACAACCTTGTGCTGCCTCCTGTAATAGCATTGACTTCTCCTGTCATTTTAAAACTGCCAGTGATTTATAGAAATGGAAAAGAAATATTCAATATAATGTTATACAACTTAATAGAACTAATAATTTAAGTCTTAAAGAAGAATGGAACCAAAATGTCTACAATACTTGAAAAGAAGTCAATAACATTTTAATTATCAATAATATTGTTCATTACTGAACAGATACAAATATTATACCTAATTCTAAGGACTACTTAAAAAACCTTTCGCTGTAAACTCAAAATATTTTCTTCCCAGATATTTTGGATTTGTGGGTTTTTTTGGCTGGGTTTTTGTAAAAATGTGTATCCTGTCAATTCCTTAATACAGTCTTTTCATGTTGCCACTGAACTGCCTTGAGCTCTAGATTGGAGTTGATGAGTTTCAGCTTCCTTATTTCTGAACTCTGCCAACAAAGGTTCCAACTTGTGTGGCTGCTAAGTCATAAAGAACCCTAAAATTATGTGCAAATAACAGTCACAACACAATATTCCTAACCTGTATTTACATGATTTCCACATTACGAAATACTGAAAAAAATCTGTTTTCCTAATATGTATTTTGAGACACATAAAACTAAGACATCTTACAATTCTGCTCTAACTTTTTTCTGTTTACTTTATTTATTACGTATAGTATTACTGTTAAATGAGTAAAGCAAATTTTCAGAGTACTTACACATGAAATTTAAGACCTTATCCATGCACAGAACATGCTTCTCACTACTTCACATGGAAAGAGGCAGCATTTCTCCCTTTTTCTGTACCACATCTACACAGATATGGGAATCAATGTGGGGAATGGCTGGATGAGGAGGAGGAATGGCCTGGGAGCAACATGAATTGTCGTTCCACTGACCTTGTGAAGTTCCCCAAGAAAAGGGAAGTACTGTATTGCCTTCTATGCATGCCCTCTTTGATCGGCCCCTTTAAATGGGTAGAAGAATATTCAAAGTCCGCCACCAGCTTGACAAGTCCTGCTAGTGTCAGTTTTCCCCCAGATCAGATTGGCAGTGACCTTGGGAGGTTTTTGCCTTCATCTATTGCATGAAAGGTGGCTCACAGGCCAGGATTATCTGGGTATATCTGACTTAATCATTTCCCTGATATTGCAGAGACCTTGAGCATTAATGCATCTCGGACCCTCCTATTCTCTGCCTTTGGCACATAATAGTCTAGTATCCTATGGGCTGTCATACTTTACTCTCATTTTGGTTGTTGGGTTTAGGGTGCATGGGGTGTTGCTGGCCTGTGATATACAGGAGGTCACACTAGATAATCTAGTGGTCCCTTCTGGCCTTAAACTCTGACTCCATTGTGGGGTGAGGTAGGTGCTGGGGTCCTAGCGTGGAGGCAGAGGATCCATAGGTATTGGGGCAGGGTTCATGGCCCATTCCTGGTGGTGGTTAACTTCCCTTGCCCCTCCATGGATAATTTTAGGAGGAATTTCATGTGATGCTGTATGATTGAATATGACTATTTATAGCATTGATATTACTGCTGTTATACAAATGCAATAAATCTTGTACAAAGTATGACATGTAAGGTGTCAATGGAAAAGTTATGATTTGCTGAGTATGATTATCGTGTTTATATGTATGTATCATTTTTGTATCTGAACTTATGAATATTGGCTGTGCACTGGCATCATATACATGTTGTATTCCTGGGTTACATCCACCCAGATAAAATTTACATTAAGGCCAGACAACTATGTATTGATGACCCATCAAGGACACAAAATGGGCCATAGAAAAAACTCATTCCACCCAGATAGCTCTTCTTGTGGATGCCTAAGACTCCAAGGAGCCAATGGCCACCCCTTGTGAGTCATCAAGCCATGTAAGGACATATGATATGCTCAAGTGACCCTGGACTCCATCTTAGGCCAGTAGCTTTCCACACACAGTAAATTTCCAGGCACATGGCAAAATATAAAAAAGGACCCTAACATATATCCATTTAACCTCTTTCCTGCCCTGACTCTCTGGCCTGTGAATTTAGGAGCATTTTGAAGCATGGACTGAGAACCTTCCAATCTTTTGGAAGTTACCAGAGAGACTTTACAAGATAGCAGTCTATTCCATCACTGCTACAAACCTGATACAAATAAATTGCTAAATCCTAATATGTGTATAATCTATTAACCATTATTAACTCTCTTCTTCTTTTCTTCTATTATTAAACCTTTAGTTTTTAGTTACTAAAGGATTGGCATCAGCATGATTACTGGGTAAGATCTGAGTTATATATTGACCTGGCTATGTGTCTGATCTCTTGGGATTAGAAGAACCCTGTATTTGATTACACTGATTTTCAGTAACCATTCATCAGAGTCTGGTGTCTGGGTGGGGCAACCTGGGCTGGAATGCCTAAGGAGACTACATTTTTTACTTCTTGTTAACCAGTGTGGTGAGATAGAAGTTTACTGTTGTTACTGGCTTGGTATAATCTAATGAGAGGATAACATGCAGTTTGTGTGAGTCTGCCGTAGTTCTCAGAAGTTTGTCCTGAATTTGGCATTCTCAGCTGTGACCCACTGAGGCATGGTGACACTCCATGAAGGAGATTTTATTTTTTGGCACTTAGTATCAATCACATTATGCAGCAGCTCTGAAAAACACCTAATCCCTTCAGAAGCACCTGAACCATTCTCTTTACTTTAACTACTGCTTGAACTTGCTAGTATATTTCAGGGAATATTATAAAATAAATAATATGCCATTGTCACATCATACTAACTTAAATCATGATCCCACTGTGTCAGTGGGGGTCCAGTGAACTGCTGCTGCCCTGCTCTTACCCAGTGGTTCACTACTAACTGGTTGAAGAGACCATGAAACCTGAAGCTGCATCAGGGAGGCTTCCTTTGGGTCCTGACTGGAGGAACAGTGGGACCTCTAATTGGTCAGGGCTTCCTACTTAACTTGCTGCGCCTCTTTTTCAGTTTATCTGTACAACTGGGTGAATTCCTGGTTGGCTGCTACATTGGACTGTGCCTTCTTGCCTGACTTCTGATTCCTGTCTCTGGTCCTGACCTTTGTCTTGACTCCTGATGCTAACTTCAGCCCAGACTGCTAGGTTTGACTGCCCTGGGTGAGATGCTTAGACCAAACCCTGTATAGTTTTGTTCTTGTGCATTTACTTTATCTTAAAAAATGGTAGTAAAAATGTTGCTCTGAGGTTTATGGGCTCTATTGGATATTGAGTTCATTATGGTGAAGTAGTAATCTCTTGAAACATTTTTATGCTGGTCAAACACCTGAATTTTTATAAGGTTTTTTTTTGTTTTGTTTTTTTGTAATCACTATTAAAGCACATCCATAATATTTTTGTTATCCTAGTTCCAGTGCAGCTAAATATTTTGAGTACAGTCCTCTTTTTTAGGTAGTGATGGTATAGCAGTTACAACAAAGGATGAGCAGCTAAAATCTAATCTGACTTTACTTATTGATTCAGTTCCTGACCTGGGCAAGACTCTTGACCGCCTTATGCCTCAGTCAACTCAGCTGGAAAATTGGGTAAAGAGCAGGGCCTGCTGGAAAACCATCTTCAATTTGAACTAAGATTTCCTGGATACTTAAGGAGTGTAGTGCTTTGGCACAGACGTAATTGATAGTGGACTGTACAGCAAAAACATCCTGAGCTGTGTGACAAAATTGGTGATATCTCATTTGTTGTTGAGGCTCTGGGTGGTCTCTGCAGTCAGAGACTAATCCCATTTCTTGTGTTTGAAGCATTTTTTTTCAGTTATGTAGCATTAGTTTCTGTCCCAGGCAACCCCTCTGTACCTGCCCTTGTTAGGAGCACAGACCAAGCACTGCTTGACTCTGAGAAGGCACTCTGAGGTAAATTACAGTTCCTGTTGAGTTTAGGGGTTGCAGAACTAGATTATTCTGCCCTAGATTTATTGCAACCAAAGGTGGCATCAGTTGCTGTTGTATCAATAAAAATGGCATCCATGATCACCCCAGTATCCACATGTTACCTTTTCAGAATGTCTTTGCTATCCCAAACTGGGTTTCATATTGTCAGTCTGTAGCCAGACTTTGCTTTAATTGAGTTGTCGCAGGGTCACTTTACGTTTCCATACCCATTTATCACATTGCAACTCCTAAAAATAGGCATAAATATTAGTGTAAGCAGGGTCTGAATAAGTTCTCTCCTGGCAGCTTGCTGGGAAGGAGAGAGACTTCTGGAGCAAACTGTATTTACATGAACACACCTACTCTGCCAAGATATCCAGCAGATAGAGCTGTGTTGCTCAACATGATCAACATTGGCTGGTGTTGGGTTACAAATCACTTTAATACGGAAGGCAGGGGTAGTGAAATGTTCTTATCAATGTTGTTGTCTTTATTGTAGGAATAAAGGGGAGCGGAACTGTGCTTAACTTGTCCCAAAGAGCTGAAAATCACTAAGAGACTGACCTGCAAAGATCACAGCAGAGAGGCAGGCGGCAGCGATGAGGTGGTCAGCTGAGAGGGACGAGCGGCTGGTGGGGCGGGCAGCCAGCCAGCACAAGTGCTCAGATGGCGGAGCAAGCAAGGTGCCTTCTTCCCCGGGTGGAAGGTGAATTCACACAGACGTACCTCTGAACCCTGGGTCCTCACTGACCAAGGACAACCACTGTGAGTGGGGTGTGGTGAGGGAGCAGAGGGGGGCATAGCAAAGAAACTTTTGGTTGTAGAATTCAAGACTGTGAGGCAGAAGACACTGCCCCATGCAGTCTGGACTGGGAGTCCTACTCATAGTTTTTTGATTATGAATCCTGCTTGTGGCATTTTCCCTAATTAATGTCAGGTGACTTCACTCTTTTCATTAAAAGTTTCTTTTGTACACTCAGAGTCTGTGCTTGCGCATGAAGAAGTATTGCCTCTGAGGCACCCAGGGGTGGTGTATATTTTTCCCAGGTTATTGGGTGGGGGCTTAAGCTGGTTCTGTGTTGTATTGTTGAAAAGGAACCCCTAGATATTGAACCCTGGCCTGGTGGCTGCCAGCTCCACCCGGCAGAAGGGTTATATTAGAAATGTATGAATTCAAAGCAAGCTGAACTCACGCTTTTTCCTGGTTCATGCTACATACTTTCTGTGGTGCCTCTACAGTTAGTACACTGCTGATTGCAGTCTTCAGATACACTCGTCCTCAATCTGAACAGTTTGTCCCGTCCTGCAGTTTTGTTGCTGCAGCAGCCTTTAAGTGCAAGTGTTGAAGTCATATGGATCAAAGCCAAAGGCATGAAAATGGCATGTAGATAACCACTCGAAACTGATGTGCAGGCAGCACACCCACATGCACAAACAAAGCACCATCCTCTCACTAATTTGGCACTGTATGCAGTGGTTGAAGGCCAGCATCATCTGCTTGTGCCAGCAGATTTAAACTGCCCCAAACCTGCTAATCCATTCTGCATGACCCAAATTGGAAAAATTGCTATTTTATGTTCCTAATCCCCCATCTGCTATTTGTTTTCCTTCCTTTATCTTCCCATGATTTGGGAAGGAATTCAGGAATGCAGAGCACTACCTCTAATGTAGAGTGGCATATAGCTGATACTGCTTGCATCCTCTTAGTAGGGAAACTTGCTACGTTGTGTTCAGTCTGTAAATCACACCCACCCTTCTAGGTGTTTGCAATTTAGAAAATGATTCATGGGATTCCCACAAGCCTTTGATGATTGTGTTCAGGAATGTCATCTCTGCCAGCTGTATAGCAACAGCAGGAAGGACCAACCTCTTCTCAGTCAAATCTAACAAATACTGCAACACCTGTCCTTTAAATAAGTCAATATTTACCACATTTCTCTGGCTCTAAAGGACAGAAAAATAGTCATAACTGGATACTGTAGGCAGTAGCATGTTTGATGGCTACATTATTCGCAAGCAATTCTCAAGTGTTTCTTTTCCCAGGTTGTACAGGGACATGAACACTGCCTTGGGTTCCTTTCTGAACTTTCAGGGAGGGTTCTGAAACATTGCCTGTTAAAATGAATCAAAGCTTTGACTGTCATGATTTTTCCATGGGTTGTGCTTAACCTTAATATTTGTATTCTGCCACAAAAATCTCAAAAGATCACCCACAACAGCTTTAATGAGATCAATAAAAAGGAGACTTTGCTCACTTTAACCTGAAAACCACCTTGCCCCAAATTGTCACAAGTAAGAAAAAATATTCCAGAAGTAATAACATCCAGCTCTTACATAACGATTTTCAGCAGTGGATCGCAAAGCACTTGACAAAGGAAATCAGCATCCTTATCCCCATTTTACAGATGGGGAAACTGACACACAGGCTGAGGAAGTGACTTGCCTAAGGTCACCCAACAGCAGACCTAGAAACAGTCTAGATTTCTTGAATTTCTGTGCAGTGTTCTATCCACTGACTAGACAACACTACCTCCCTCTAACTGAACCAAATTCCACATGCTTTTTGACCAGCCCTGAGAGCACTAACCTGCCAGTAAATTAGGTGTAAATTTAATTGATTTTAGAAGAGCTTTTGACACACATTTCACAAAATCCTACTCCAGAATTCAAATGATCTTGGATATAGGAATTTACGTTGTAGATAAAAAACTGGCTGAAGGACTACAAAGTTGTAGTGGTGAACATCAGTAATTTGAGTTGAGGGTGGGTTTTGGTAGGATACCATGGAAATATTAGGTACCTACTCATTTAACATCTGCATTAGTGATCTTGAAAATGGAGTAAATAGTGCATTAATTACATGGCTAGAAGATACTAACTTGAGAGGTTTTATAAACACCCGTGAGGACAGAGAAATTATGCAAAAGACCTTGTTAAGTTAAACATATGGTCAAGAAATAAAGTGGAATTTAACTTGGAGAAGTCCAAGTTAATTTTTCTGGAGAAAATAATCTAGAATGTATGTATTCAATTCAACTGGGCAAAGGTGGGCATACAGTAGGTAAATCTGAAAAGTAGCAGCATCCGAAGAATCGTAGGAGCAATAATGGGTTCACATTACACATAAGTTTGAAATGTGGTACGGCAACAAAAACTGTTAATGGAATTTTTGAATACTTAGGTACAGGCAATGTGTGAAATCCTGGCTCCCCTGAAGTTACTTAGATTCTTGCAGTACAATGCATTGACTTGATTAGGACCAGGATTTCACCCATCAGTCACAAAGCAGGTAAATTCATAGCACTTCTCTACAAGACCCCTGCCTAGATTGCACCTGGAGTGTGTTTATTCAGTTTGCTGATATTTTTGTGATAATGAGGAACACAAAACTTTAGGATGTTTAACTAAGAACACCAAAAACAATTAAGAGGTGGAGGCAGTGACTTATTAAGAGAGTAAAAGAACTATTTATGTATGGTGTGACTAATAACTAAGGAGAGATACAGTAACTATCTACAGATATTTGATGGGTGAATCACCAAGTGTTTAATAAGCATAATGGAATGAAAGTAAGAAGAAAAAAGAAAATCTTAACCTGAATATCCAGGAAAACTTTCTATCAGTGATGTCTTGCAGATTGTTTTCCTTTGTCATTTTAAAGTTAAAGTTAAAATTTTTCCTGAGGCTTTAGGCACAGATTGTGCCAGAATGAAGGTACAGAATATAAGCATAATGGTGCAAAGAATTGAATGTAAAAAGTGGTGCCCTGACTTGAAGGCAGGATTCTATGTGCAGTCTAGCCAGAGCCATATAAGAAGCACTACTAATGTCCTCTTTTGTGACATGACACATCTGTATATGCATCCAAAAAGTTTATTACCTATTTTGAAAACTCATACATAATCTACTATCTATTATCACCCATAGATTTCTCTTGCAATTACTTCTTTCCAGATTTCCTCCTACCATTGAGAACCTTTGTTTCAGATTATTTTTCCCTAGATATATTAGCTTGCATTTTTCAAAGTTAAATCTCATTTGTCACTTTTCACACAGAGGCCATACATTCCACTTTGAAATACTCTCTGATAATTGAGGCCATAAGACCTGGTTATCAGAGAAACATAGAAGTTAGAGATGAAAAGTTCTATTAGGTCATCCAGCCCATCTCCCTGCCAGTGCAGGACTATTCCATGGGTCTGACTAGTTCATGGTGTACTGACAGCCTTCCTTTGTCAAAACGGAGTCATAGTGGTATCTTGGAACAGCTCTCTTTGGACCTAAACTCAGACTTTGCTGTTGTAGACAGATAAGTTCTCTTTCATGTCAGTGTGCCATCAGAAAAGAAAATTCAACACATTGATGCAATGAGTCAGACATTGTTAGTGGAAGATCCTGCACAATTTCAAAAGATATTATATGTCTAAGCATCAAAGTACTTGAACAAAAATAAAAAACAGATTGGCTAATTCTCTGGGTAGGATTCTTATTCTGTCAGTTTTCAGCATAGAACAAAACAAACATTGAAGTGCGTGAAATACAAAAACACGTTTTGTGCTTTAAAATGGAGTCATCTTTTTGTGCATGAAAGATAGTAAGATGGCACCCACTCATGCACAAAGTAATCAAAATTAATATTTTTAGCAGCAAATTGCTAATACTAAGCAAGGGCCTGATCATTTTCTCATTGAAATAAAGGGAAAACTCTCTGATTTCACTGGGAGCAGGATCATACTGCAAAACAAAGGTTGGATTACTTGAAACTATAATTGACCCAGTTTTGCAGTGGTAAGGGGGGCAGGGATGAGGAGGGTCCTAACCATCTTCTGTTTCTTGGTATATCAAGACTCAACTGTTACTACCAGTCTGTCTGTCTAATGTACTCTTTCCACCTGCTGGATATTCTGCTATCTATGTTAATAGCATTCAGTATTGCAATAAAGGCAGTCCTGGCTGATGTTCAATTAGATTAAAACCAGTGAGTTTTTAGTGCTCTTCTAGTTCTTTCCAATACATGGGTGCTTTTTTGTTTCTTCGGGTGGGGGTGGGGGAAGTTACCTTTATCATAGTAAAAGTTGGAGCAAAGAAATAGTTACATTTATATTCCTTCCAGTCTGGTCTAAAAGAAAATAAAAAGGTTTTGTTCTCCTTTCCTATGCAGGCTAACTGAGTCTCAGCTGATATACATATTGAGGGGAGCATACCTCAAATAAAAGCATTTTTCATTAGAGTCAAAGACTGTCTTTAAACAATTATGTGACATTCGTTTGTTATTCTACTTGAAATACAAACAGGCCATTTCATGCAATATCTACAGTATGGAAAAATACTGATTTTCTGTCTTATTTATTAATTATTTATTTATTCTCTGAAATAGGTTTTTTGCTGACCTAATATATTGAAAAAGGACCTTCTGTTCTTCCCCAATGGGTCTCAAGGCTCTTTGGGTCATTTTATATACATTGCACATCTTTGACCAAGACTTTCAAAGGGTGTGCACCACTTGAGAGAATGTTATATAACTCCACAGAAAGAAGCCTTGTCTGTAATTAAAATTCTATACAAAATAACAAGATCGTCATCAGATTCTTTATATTCATATACAATCTGTTGCCATGGGAGCTAGCACTGAATAGCAAGGTAGGCAAAATCAGTAATGTTACATTACATTTGCCCTATAGCCACTGGAGGGCCCCTTAAAATAAAGTCACCTTTTATCTCTGCTTTCGGAATAAACACAAAACTGGATTTTTAGTGCAAAATCCTGATTTCAAGGTTATTGATGCCAGACTAAATTAATACAGTCTGTGCGATAGCATACAAAATCCCCAGCAAAGCCAGGGATACTCCTGTCTTTTGAAAGCTTGACATTTGTTTTTCATCATGAACTTAAAGGTCACCAGCTACAGATGAATCAGGACACCTACTTGAGTTTACATTTACATGCATTTTTATTTTATTCCCACATGCACTTTTTTATAAGATCTCTCACTGGAATAAAACAGTAGTCCTCTCTTATTATCCAGGTTTGAAAAACGAAAAGAGTTATCATCCTACTCTCTTTAAGAACAAACTAGTTGTTTTTAATTTCATTATACTGCAGTTCCAAGAAATACATGAGTTTTCTTTTAGCTCTCTGCGGATATTGCTGCTTATACCAAACATCACAAGTCTCTATAATCAGCTATAAGTGATGTTAAAAAAAGTGATAGATTAAGCCTGAATCACTAGTTTGCTACTTTTATAATCTCACATGATGATTGCTAAAATACTGTCAATGTTGCATTGTCAAAGTAATTGGAAACCGGTCTCTGTGTACCGGTACTTGTTTAATTTTTATTTCATTTCTGGAGAGATGTATGCAATTAATCAAAATGCAGGATTCAGAATTTATGATGAATCAAAATATAGGATTTGGAATTGTCAACAGATGTGCTCCATCTCTTCTGCATATGAAATTTTTGTTTTTGTTCAGGATAGGCATGTGACCTGTATTGCTGCACAGATTTTGTGAAACCAAATATTTTATATTTTTACCAAAATACATGTGGAGCTGACAGAGCATGATGCATTCATTTTCCTTGATTTTGTAGTGAGGGAAAGGCTAGCATGAATAATTCAAAAATAATGCTGAGACTGTTAAGATTTAGTACTGGAGAGGTCATCACAGTTGGGAGAATGAGCTGGGAGACTATTACTATTCCACGATCTTTGAATCTCAAGGTGACATCATTATTTCTCTATATCTATAATGTGGTGCAGCAACCAACTTATTGCAGTGTTTCTCATGTAGGGTAGAAAGATCAATTACATACAGACCTCAAAATGTGAACTATAAGCATAGTGTCCAATAAAACTGTCATTAACAGTCACCACAATTTTAGCTGTATGCTTCCAGGTCAAGCTGTTTTAAAAATGATAACTGACATTGAAAGGTTGAATAAAGAGCACTCATTCTAAAGGGAGCAATTTTTTAGCCAAATATCTTAAACTCTTTCATTAACAAATGTGTTAATTCCTTCCCTGATGTTACAAAAGTATTTAATCTTGACTTTAAAAAAGTGGGGGGGGGGCTTGAGCATTTAAATAAAAGAGTATTCAGTCTACCCTGCAAACACAGAGGTTTGCTATATGATCGACATCAATGGTAAGTATTGTTGAACACAGATAAAGCATCTCCATGCAATCCGATTTAATTTATTCCTGTTTTCAACAAGAAACTGAAAGACACTACCCAAAATGGAACTTATATAAGAGTAATGTTTACCACATTACATTAACTATTGCCTCACCTTCCCATATATTGATAGCTAAATCTGTTCCCCACAGAATATATGGTATCCAAAATAATTAAGGTCACCCACAAATATTCAAAAGTAATGTGTGACAGCAAATAGCCTTTAGTACTGCAGAAGTATCTCTCTTTTGGATAAACACTGATTTGTATGTTTAATTAAACATACATTTACACTAGAGACTATTCCTCAAGAAGCGTAACTCTTCCAGTCAATTCTCTTTCTATTTTTTTGTTTTCATTTTCACATCAATATTTGAATTATAAATTGTAGTTTTGAAATAGGGGGATCGGGTGGGGGATAAACCATGCATCCAATAATGTTTTGATAATAGTTTCAAAGTTATTCTAAAACTTATGCTATACATTTAAAGCAAAGATTACATTTTGTTATTCAAACAAGCCAAATCACTCTTCTTCTTCCTCATTTTTTTCAGATTTTTTCCTATAGAATTTAAGACAAGCAGGGACCAATGTGATCATCATTTCATCACATTTTTCTCATACCTCTTGGTTACTTTCTTCAGCGATAGGTGAGCACTGACACTTTCCCCAGACAGAAACTAAATGTCAAGTTGTGGAAAAAATTTTTTCAGTAGTTCCAGCATCTGACTCCTTGGTAGTCTTCACAGGCAATTGTGTGCTGATGCTTGTGAATCTAACATATGGTTAGGTTCCAAATAAGCTTGTTGGCTGCTTTATACTTCTGAATTCCATCCTCCTTTCATTCATCTCTGCAGCTTTGGCAATTAGATGCTACCCCAGAAAGTATTCATCTGATGGATCAAGTGTATGCAGGGAAGACTGATTAAAAAGGAAGACTCTTTATCACTTTGTTTGCAAAGATCTTCTGATGAGAAGAGCCAGAAAGAAAGGAGACTGTGATTGGACCATGAAATTTAGTCTAGCTAAATCAAGAGATGAAGTAAAATGAATCAAAGGGATCAAAGGCTAATAGGTATGTATGATGATCCCATCAGAAACATAAAACAGCTGTAAAATTCAGAGCTTTTTTTAAACTTACAGTAGACTACAGGTAGATTGCAGGTGGATTTTTTTAAAAAAATAAATAAAACGGTGGCCTTCTAAACCAAGCTTTTTTTCTGGCTTGACCAAACATTTATGCACCATTTTTTAGGCATGCAGAGTGAAGTTGACCCTTGTGTAGATGGCCAGCACAAGACTTATGCATGACTTAAGTCCCACTTAAGCCTCATTTTGAGAACTTAAGTGAACTTAAATTGTGCTGTAACCCTTTTGCTAGCCATCTGCGCAGGGATGGATTTTGTTCTTTAGAGTAGTTGCAATCAATAGGCAACAAAGAAGGACAAACTGCTTTGAGGATTGTTAAGGACAGTCACAATGTTCATAGTTTCACTGTGAACGTGGCCAAAAAATATGAATGTAGCAGCTAGTAGGAGTTTGTATTCTATCTGCAGTGTAATGAAACCCAGGTGACTACTCTCACAGGGGAGGAAAGAAGGTCTTACAGTAAAGGAACTTAAATGGGACCCAGGAGACGGGGGTTCAATTCCTGGCTCTGCCACAGACTTTCTGTATGAATACAAGCAAGTCATTTAGTCTCCTTCTGCTTTAGTTCCCCATCTAAAAAAGGGGATTGATAATACTTCCCTAGGTCACAGAGATATGATGAAGATTATTCATATTTGTGAAGTGTTAGGATATTGTTATGATGGGGACCTACGATTAGGTGGACTGTGCAATCAGTACAGATAAAGCACAGTATATGGAGGAAGTATGGTCTAGTAGTTAGGCACAGGACCTCGAGTCAGGAGGTGTGGCTTCTATTCATCCACAGACTCATGTGACCCTGAGAAAATCAATTGGTCAAATTGTGGCATAGTTTCTGTAAAGCTGAAATAATTCTAACTTATCTCACAAGGTTGCTGTGGGGCCAAATTATTGCTGTAAAGCTATGTCAAAAGCTATGTTACACTAGCTGAAAATCTGGCATAGAGTATGGGGACATAACACAGTAATAAATATGTTGTAAGCTAAAGCCATCTTGCTCTCCCTGATACCTCACTTGACAGCTAAATAATGATCATACAATCAAGAGATACTGTAGGAGGAGTTTGAGCTCATCCCCATACCAAAGAGGGAGGAAATCTGCATTTCAAAGTGCTCAGAACTGGTGACATTTCTGTTTAGAAATAAAAACCCCAATTCCTTCATGAATGAAGTAACACTTCAGGCAGTAGAAACACAAAAACCAACCAACCATTCTCAATAGGTTTGTTCATCAACACCTATAGTGGAAACTCAGTCAACTAATTATAGATTTATTTTTTTAAGTGATGAAATATTGCATCAATAAGAAACAAACCTCTAGAATATGTTCGTTATCTTCCACATTAAACAAAGTCTATGACCCGTTAGCTCCCCTATTAAATTTAATAGGTTGCCTCATGAGAAGCAGCTCATTAATATGAATATGAAGAACATGCTTCAACCTGCAAAGTAAATAACACATATGAGTGTTTACCATGGGCACATTTACTCTTAAAAATGAACTATTTCAATAGAAATAGGCTAGGAATCAGGTACCTTGTTTCTAGTCACTGCTGTATCAGACTTGTGGTGTGACATTGAGGAAATCATTTAAGTGCTTTGTGCCTGTTTCTGCAACTGTTGAAAAAAAAAAAAAAGGAAATTGTAATACTGTACCTATGTCACATGGCTATTGTAAGGCTAAATAATCAGCATTAATAATATTGGGCTAGACAGCGACATTACAAGCTGCCCTGAATACGGCACAGCATGTAGTGTGAGCAGCAGACAGAGAATGAATTATGACCATGGCACCCCCTCACGTGCCAGGGAAAAGCAATCTGCTCCAGATCTGTACCAGTTTCAGATTATTTCTTCTTTTGTGCTGGTGCAGCTCCATCAGCCAGTACTTTTGGGGTGAGCGGAGATCAAGGTTCCACTCATTCCTTGGCCATACCAACCTACTCCCTGCTTGCAGGGAGAGGAGTATTGGCCCTATGGTGGCTACTCTCCCCACTGTACTGTGACCTGTGATGTGGGTTCCCTGCACAGGGGAGTAAAGGGACCTCTTCAGTCCCTTAATTCCCTGTGTGCAAACACAGGACGAAAGACAACCTTGCTCATTACTGAAATGTTTAGAAGCCATCCTATGTGCTTAGGTTTCTGTTTGATTTACTTACAGTAAGTTACTAAGGGCAAAATTAACAAAATCCCACACTAAAAATTTAAACAGAAAAAGGTCAGGAAATACAGAGGTTATAGCTCTCATAGGAACATTTACCCACATTGGGGTCAGTTTTCAGAGGGGCAGCTTCTTTTTGGCGAGCTCATTTTCTCTTAAAAATTAACACACATCTGTGAATTACAGGCATAATTCTGAGGACTGGCACCCTGAGAACTTGATTATATTATTCATTCTTTTTGAGTTATCAGTAAGTAAAATTTCCTTTATATATTTTTGCTGAAAGAGTTTATTCATTCTACCATTGTTCATAAATAGCTACAGGGATTGTCTTCAAATTTTGTAGGGGAATTAATCTCTGGGTTTAGACCAATCTTGGAAAGCTTCAGACTCAACAGTGGAAAAGAAAAGGTTATAACTGAAGCCTGAACAAAACAAAAAAAAATAAATAAAAAAAATCAGGCCTGATCCTACAAGGGGATGTGACCAAGTGGACTATTACACTGATGCAAAGCCCCACTGAATTCAGTGGTCCAGAACCTTCACATCTGTTCACAATGGAGACACTCCAATGGCATCAATCCTGTGTGGAAGAGGGGCTTTGTTTCGGTTTAGAGGGGAAAATTCCCCTTTCCTCTTACCTTTTAAACTTTAAAAAGTAACACAGAAAATAGGATTTCCCCCCACAATTTCCATAAAAAACAAATTAAAATCTTCAGGATAGAACTAGTGTAATCCTCTGGGATCATGTGGCGGTCCATTGACTTCAGTGGAATTCCATCTACTTGAAGTATTTTTAAGCCTTTTAGGCAGAGACCATGTCTTCTTGTTTTCACTGCAAAGTACCTGTTACATCCTGGAGGCTATAAAAGGGCAAGATTTCACTCGCAGCCCCCTGTAAGGAGCAGCATGTGTGACAGGTTTTTCCCAGGGTACCGGCTGGGGTACCTCTGAGCCCTCTGACCCACCAGCCTAGGCTCCCTTTCACACTGTGTTGCTGTGACAAGCTGTAGACCACTCCCACCAGCATTCACATAGCCAGGGACACAAGCAGCTGCAGTTACATGCAGGCTTTGGCCAGCTACTGCATGAACCAACAATAGAGAGGCTGCAGCCAAAGTAACCACTGGCTCCCCAGCCTTAGACTCCACAGCTGTACTGTCCTGCCCTTGTTGAAACTCCAACCAGTATGAATTTATTACCTAGTTCGCCCCTCCCTCAATGTGGAGAGTAATATGCAACAAACTTTTGTTAACGAAGTTGAGATTTTTCCACAGACACTTCACTTAAAGGCACAGTGGTTTAGATTAAAACATAAAACAAGTTTATTAACTACAAAAGATAGATTTTAAGTGATAGCAAACAGATCAAAGCAGATTACCTAGTAAATAAACAAAAATGCAAACTAAGCGTAAAATACTAGAAAGATTGGGTATGAATTAGTAATTTCTCACCCTGACTGATGATACAAGCAGGCCTGCAGAGTCTTAAGGCACAAGCTGCACTTGCTTTGCAGCTTGGAATCCCCACCACCGTTCCAAGTCCTTTTTTTTCAGAGCATCTCTCAGGTGTTGAGTTGTGGGGGAGTGAATAACAACAGATGATGTCACTCCCTGCCTTATATATCTTTTCCATGGGGTAGAAACCCTTTGTTTCAAAAACAGTTCCAGCCCAGTTTGTGGAAAAATACAGGTACCCAAAATGGAGATCAGTGACATGTGGTCTGGTCACATGTCCTTGCATGCCCTGCTGAGTCATAGCAGCCATTACTTACAAGCTGTCTGGAGCATTCTCAGGAAGGCTCACCAGGTGGGGGGATAAGCTTCTCCTAGCTCCTATTTTTTTTCCTAATGGCCCATTACCTTGAATAGGCCCTTCACAACCAGCTATCTAGGCTGGAAGCATTTTGCCTAGTGGGTGTTTCCCAGGTGTAACCACATTTGAAATACAGATACATAGTCAATATTTATAACTTCAGATACAAAAATGAAACATGCATAAATAGGATAATCATATTCAGAAAATCATAACTTTTCTGACACCCTACATGACCTAGCTTGTAAAAATGCATCATAATTATGCCATTATCATATCCTAATATTACTATGATGAATATGAGGTGTACTGTCACAGCATGTATGTCACAGCATGTGCTCCGTAGGAAGAACTCCAGAAAGGAACTGTGACCCTCAAAACATCCTCCTGAGTTACAGTTCCTTCAACATACCTGTTTTGTGCAGGGAGGGAAGTGTGCTGCATCAGCCCATTACAGGAGGCAGCAATGCCAGCTGGAGCATGAGTGGGTGGGAGCCATGCCTCTGTCTACTACACCCCTCTCTCCACACACTCTTCATGCATTTGTTTGGGGGTGGAGAGGGAGTATCAGGGTTACAGACCCTGCTCTCCCTACTGTACCTCGATTCATGATCTATGAAGGGTCACAAGGTGGAGGGCCTTCATTTCCTGCATCACAGTATAAGGCTGGGTCATAATAGAGGCCAAAATAAATAATTTCCTAATAATAGTTATCAACTCAACAATAGAGTTTGCCATCACAATTTTTTTTTTTAATAATTAAACACTTCGGAATTAATTCAAAGTACTTAGAAAAGTTTGCACAGTTTTGACCTACACTCTGCTCCTTAATGCGTACAAATGCAATGTGTTGGGTATTCCAATAATTTTTTACATTTTTGTTCCATTACACGTACTCAGGAGAACGTCTTTATTTCAAATTTAAAATAGTCTATGAAAATCTGTATTGACGTAGCATCTTATTAGGCTACTTGCAAAATATTCCCAGAACTAATTTTTAATTAATATAGTTCACTGAAAACTTATAAAAGATTCATACATAATATGATAAAAAGAAATAAACATCTTCAATAGCATGTCATTTTATTTTTCTAATTTCTTTGTAGAACATTGAGGGTTTTTTTACTCCTGTGTTGTCAGAACGAAAACACCTAGTCTTGTGAAATGACTTACACTTGTCATTTTGTTTATCATAACATGTCAAATTTGACAGATCTGCCAAAATACATTTATTAAATCAGGGCAGTTCTGTCACTATTACTTACATTGGGTGTTACCCCATTCTACAAGTAGTCCTATTTCTTTCAGCTGGAGTTCTTGTAGAGTAAGATACTACTCCTCAAAGGGCTTGATCCATAGCTC
Source organism: Eretmochelys imbricata (assembly GCF_965152235.1). Lineage (NCBI taxonomy): Eukaryota > Metazoa > Chordata > Testudines > Cheloniidae > Eretmochelys > Eretmochelys imbricata. The sequence continues at coordinate 100,663,807 of NC_135578.1, forward strand.
ATTGAAGTCAGTAGAAAGGATTTCATTTATACAAACTGGCTTTGGATCAGTCCAAAAGTGATGAAGGATGGCAGAATTGGGCTCTTAATGTCTGATCCTGCAAATATTTACGATTGGGACTTTTCATGGTAGAAAGCACCACACCTGTAATTAAGTGTTTGTAGGATCGGATCCTTAGAGAAATAAAAAGGGCATATTCCTGTCTCAAGATCTTTCAGTAAGAAAGACCCTATGTGCTCTTTGGTACATTATATGTAAATTATCTTCGGACCAAGGAATTATGCATAAGAGTCCATGGAATATTGTGAGACTTCTCCAAGAAGCCCTCTCCTTACTCCTTTTTCTCCCCCAGAGTCCCGACCAGGGGAGTATCAATATCTTGTGATGCTTATTAAAATCTACTTATTTTAGTCTGCTCCCAGATTTTAAGTTTGCATCAGAGTTTTATATTACAATATTTTCTGGCACTGTAGAAGTTGTTGGGGGGGAAATCTGGAGAGTTTGATAGCTGAGCTGGGCAAAGCTGTGGCTTTTGGTTGCCAGGAAAGCATTGCTTTGGTGTATCCTGAAAGCAGTTGCAGGAGGCCTTTGCTGCTGAGATGAGACTTCATCTCCTTAGCCCGTCTGCTTTTGGGCAGCAGCAGTGGTGGAATTAGATTTAGGGAATGGCAATTTGCATTCCTCATTTCCCACATCAGTAATATCTAGTTATCCTATTATTTGCCATTACATCCAGCAACAATGGATGAGCCTGTTTGCTCTATGATTCTTCTAAAATGTTCAGCAGTAAAATAGCTAATGCTGATATTTGCATCATAATAAGGTTTCATTCCCACCGATATGGAAGAGAGAAGTTGACACTTGTCCCAAAGCTATTGTTTTAGACTGTCTGCAGACTCAGGCAGACATCAGTGTAAGTGGGGGAGGAGGAGTGGCATTTCAGGAGGCCATACAGGGTGTACCTACCCTCTTGGGTGGCAGAAAGCCTGGGTGAGTGGGTAAGGTTCTGTGGCCTGCAGTGTGCAGGAGTTCAGACTAGTTGATCATTGTGGTCCCTTTTGATCTTAAAGTCTGTGAGTCTAAGGGACTCCCTGTGCAGCTGTGTGAAGGAGGGCATGGGGAAGTGCTGGGAAGGGTAAGGAACAAAGGAACTTCCTCCCATGAGTGAATGGATTTTAGGGCTGCAGAAACTACTCCAGCTAGTGAAGCTGCTTTGTATCCTGGATGGAAAGACTCCCCACCTTTTATCCCTACAGACATCTTCAGTGACAGACCCAGTTTCTTAGGCAGGGCGGGGGAGGATGTTGCTCTACATTTAGTTTCTTTTAAAGAGCTTTAGTGATGTTGTTAGAAGTATTAATGATCACATTCCAGAAATCATGAGCATCACAATAGAGGAGTGACAGGGTTTGACTCATAAAGAACTATATAGAGTCTGAACACCTATACAAGAAATGAGGTAGGTCAAAATTTGGGGCCTACCAACCTGGACAGTACCCTTTTACTTACTTTAACCAGGGAAATATTACAAGACCAATAACAAGACCATGATACAGTAATAACACCAGCCATCTCCATTTAGGCCTCCCTTAATTTCATGTTGTTGGACATCTTTGTCCAAGTCAAAGTAACACAGCATCCTTTGCAGGGTCCAATCCTGCAAGGCGCCGAGCACCCTCAACTCCTGAGCTATTTTAGGGCATTCAGCCCAGTCAATGTAAGTCTTTACATCGACTTCAATGGGCTTTGTATCAGGCCCTAACTGTAAACTGATACATTCTCATGTAGGTAAGCTAAAGTAATGAAATTACTTATTTAAACATATATTGTCTATGGTAATGTTATTTAGTTTAAATCAGTAGTACTTCCTGATCCCTGTGTAGATTTGCATAGTGCAATATTAACCTATCTACTAATGATATTGTAGGTCTGGGTTTTAGCTTATTTTAAACTTAATCAAAAGCACCATTGGGTATTCTTTAATGTTATAGGAAAGGAATGATTAATTTAAGGTTCAGGTGCAAGATAGGGTCAGGAAAGAAATGTTACTGGTTATAGTGATCATTTCAAGATGAATTTGTGGTTTGAAGCTTCATTTTGTATGATGGGTGACATGCGAGTGATCACAGTGTTTTGGTGCAATGTTCTGTGATGGGCTTTTCATAAAAATTAGCTGACAATGTCATGAGTATACAAGTAAATTTATAGCTTTCATACTGGACTACCATTCCCAAAGCAATTTCCAATCACTTGGGCTTTTTATTAAGTTTATTGTTCTTTTATTGTTCAGCAGAGTGTAAGCAGTGAGATTACAAATAAATGTAAGTTTCACTGGGTATGAAGTCAAGCTTGTAGAATTAGGAAAGAAGCAAGTGAAGGAAAGCAAAAATTAATTTGAATCATCATTGGTGATATGAAAGAGCACATTTTGACTTTTCTTGTCAAATGTACATACTGTATACAGCGTCTGAAGTTGATATACTGTTCGTTAAAGTTGAAATAGAAAATTCAGAAAACAGTGTGTCATTTATGCTCAAAATATATTGATGAAGCTTTTGACTTTCTTACTGAAATCATCGTTGATTTTTTTCCCAGTTCACTTCCTACCTCTTTGTTCTTATTTCTCACTATCACTTGCTTGTAGCATAACAGAAACCAACAAGTGAAGGACAACAACCTTTCTCACTTCAGAATCATTCTCATAGTATCTTCAGCATGAGACCTTCAGCATTTATTTCCCTCACCTTTTCCCCCCTCAGAGAATGAATATTTTATCATTTTGGTTAATATCCCGACTAGCAGAGCAGAAAATCAGACATAGCTTTGAATGACACATTTTCAACTGCAAGTTAGTCAAAAAAAAAATCATTCTTATGTGGGTCTTCAATACTTACACAGTTTTCAGGAAGCTTAATTAAAATGTGTGTTCTTTCCTTGTTATTACTATAGTGGACTCCACTTAAAACTAGATGCTGTTTGTCTGGACAGTCTGACAATAACTGGGATCCAAAAGCAAATCAATTTGCTGTGTTGCTTCCGCTATTACTTAAGTTATAAATAAAATGATTTTTTCCCCAGATGGCTTCCTGATGGCCTTGCAGTCCTCCCAGTACCTGCTTTTTATCCCTACTTTAACTGCCCCATGGCTTCCCTAATCCACTTGCCCCTATAGCCTTGTTCCATCGCCTCTTGGACTCACTGAAGTCTTTCCCCAAATGGTACTTTGCTTCATATGAAAAAGAGCCAAGCTTTCAGTGGTGGAAACAAGTTCAAACACAGTTAATGCAGTATCCAAGATGACCATAAGATTCCTAGCAGCTTCAGCCCCCAAAAAGATTTGCAAAAGCCACTATCCTGTTCCTTTCTATGACTGAAGAGCAGCTTTTTATTATTGTTAATGTCACATACCACTCAAGAGGGTGTTTTAGTCAGACAGATAATATCAAATGCTTTGCATCCCAAGCGTAAGGAATTTGAAGTTCTTCCTTTTTCAGTGCCAAGTGGAGAAAACTGATGTTTGAACAAGAGTGTGGTGGTGACAATTAGTCATGGCCCACCTTGTCTCTGTAGAGGCTGTCTAGCATCTACCATGTAACAGCTAGGGTCCCTCTGCTGCATGGTTCTGATGCTGAAAGCCTCACATGACAATTGTGCTTACGCATGAACAGTCCCATTAAAGGTGATGGGACTACTCATGTGATTAAAGACTACTCACCTAGAGAGCAGGTTCAGGCTGCAAGTTCATCTTCTATTGTGTTTTGCTTAACTCAGTCATTTAAAAGACTGAAAGGCTGACATTTTTCTACCAGGCTTGTTTATGCCATGGGTGAATTATGCCTTCAGATATGTGGAAGGATTCCTATTGAAATCAATGGAAACCATACGTATACAAGAACGGAACATGTCACTTTATCAACTCTTTATTTTCTAACTTGCCTCTTTACGACAGCTGAAATCAGTAATTTTTATACGTTTTGTGCGTGTGTTTATTTTAGAAAATTGGTGAGAAGTAATCTACAATCACACAGAAATAGTAATAAAAGGAAAACAAGAAAATGGTAGGACTAAAAATGGCCCATATTTTTGCCATAAACACAGTGGAAGTATATTGAGAAGTATAAGCAAAAAATCAATAAAAAGTAGAATGTAAGAGCTATAGAGTTCAAACAAAGTGCATTCACTCCCTAGTTCATATGAGGACTTGCTGATATATACATGCAAAATTTCATGAAAATCAGAATTTATTGTCATCAATAATAATGAATAACTTAGCTCTGCTGTTTCTCTTCATTTTAGCTGTACATTTCTCCATAAATGTACCATCTATGTAAAGGACTCAGTCTTGATCCTATTAAGTCAACTGCAAGTCTCCAACTACCTTTGATGCAGGTTTGGGCCCCAGATAATTTTTCTTTATTTTTAATAAAGTGATATATGTGATTTGATGTTAGTCTGTCTCTTGAAAAATGCACAAGGAATAAAATTCCAGTGTTTGGAATTATCAGGGAGTTAGCCCCAAATCCCTATCAAATGTAGTTCTATCTAGATAAGAATGGTAGTGCTCTTTTTCTGACTTGAGTCTCGGTTTTACGTATATATGAGATCAGTGTGTTGCACAAAAGTTACTTGGTTGATAGATTCAATACATATTCACTGTTTGCTACTGAAAACTGGTATATTTTCTAATTTTAAATGCCGTGGAATTGGCTCTAGGAGGACTCCATGCAAGACCCAAGGGCCATTTTTTATTTCTCCTATGTTATTCCTCCCTTTTCTTTATATTACCAAATATAATTTATACTGGAGTTCTTTTACTTCTTGTGGTAGTTTCATCTTCTCTCTGTCTGTCTATCTGTCCTCCTATTGAATCTGAATACCTCCCAATCCTGCATTTAATTTATTGCTAATCTTATCAGTATGTGATTTCTAGATACAATGAAAAAAATGCTTTGGAAGGGTCTGATACAAAACCAATTGAGCCAATGGGGATCCTTCAGCTTATTTAAACAGACTTTGGATCCGGCCCTACATGCCTGTCATACAATGTAGTAGGGGATCCAGTTTATCTCCGAGTCTGTTTGTTTCACTTTTTTTTTTTTTTTTAAAGTAAGGGTTTTTATTTTGCTCATCAAAATATACGGGAAAGGCTAAGAATGGAGACATCCATTCTGGCTCCAAGCCAAGACAACTTGGCTGAGAAACAAGTTTCCTATAATTTAAAGGTTTGCTATAAAAAATAACCCATTGTTGTTCCATTCTTTATTTGGCTGTTTGCAACTTAAAAAAACCCCAAACCATTAGTTTTTAAATTAGTTTAGAAAAAAAGAATCTTCAAACTTTCCTTCCCAGAAAATAGACTGGCTCCTAAAAGAAGTTAGTCATTACAAACACACTCTTGATACAATGGCTGGCTCCAGAGCAGCAACCTTAGATCCCGTTTTGCAACTCCTACTCATGTGAGTAATCTTTATTTATGTCCCACTCACATGTATAAGGATTACTTATGTAATAAATGGTTGGAGGTTCTGGCACCAATGGAGGAATGAATTGAGCAACCACTGTAAAACCTACTGTTAGTGACTCTATGATGGATGTGTTTTACAATTATTTTGGTGAGATGATGTTTAAGCAGTGACACTGGGTTTTAGTGGGTAACTAGTCATGTCTTTCATTGTCTTTGAACCCCTTGTTTTTAAAATGACCATATTAATTAAATGAAAATATACTGAAGAACTATCAAGATGGCAGAAGCAAAGATTTAAATGGGTAGGGAGGAGGGGATGGGGTGGGGAGAAAATTTCATATTGAAAAATGTACCAAATATTTGAAAACTCAGGCTGATTGTAAAACTTCAGGATATTGATCCAATCCTGCAAATCTTATATTTCATCAAAAAGATAAGTAGCAATTGGATGTCTAACCTGGTGAATGCCAGTGAAAATAAGGTAGGATCAGAGGCTAAAATAGGAAAAGAACAAGTTAAAAATTACTTAGTTAGATGTCTTCAAATACATCCTAGAATATTCAAGGAGCTGACTAAAGAGATATCTGTGCCATTAGCGATTATCTTTGAAAAGTCATGGAAGACGGGTGAGATTCCAGAGGACTGGAAAAGGGCAAATATAGTGCCAGTCTATAAAAAGGGAAATAAGGACAACCCAGGGATTTACAGACCAGTCATCTTAACTTCAGTACCTGGAAAGATAATGGAGCAAATAATTGAGCAATCAATTTGCAAACACCTAGAAGATAATAAGTTGATAACTAATACTCAGCATGAATTTGTCTAGAACAAATTGTGTCAAACCAACCAAATAGCTTTCTTTGACAAGGTAACAAGCCTTGTGGATAGGAAGGAAGGGGTAGATGTGGTATATCTTGACTTTAGTAAGGCTTTTTATACAGTCTTGTATGATCTTTTCATAAAAGAAACTAGGGAAATACAACGTAGATGGAGCTACTATGGAATGGGTGCATACCTAGTTAGAAAACTGTTCCCAGAAAGTAGTTAAAGTAGTTCCCAGAAAAAGTAGTGGTTCACAAGCTGGAAGGGCATATTGAGTGGGGACCTGCAGGGATCAGTTCTGCGTCCAGTTTTGTTCCACATCTTCATCAACGATTTAGATCAGCTGTTCTCAATGAGCGGTCTGCAGCCCACTGTGGGTCCGTGAGCCCTTTCAAGGGGGCCGTGGGGCCCCACAGCTGAAACTCCGATCCAGGCACCCCAGTTTCCTTTCTCAGCCCCCCTGGCCAGGTCGGAGTCGGGAAGCTGGAGCCAATGTAATGGTACAAACAGCTCCCTGGCAGAAGAATTTGCTATCTAGGTTGTACTAAGCATGCTCACGCAAACTGAGCAGGTTCAGTAGGTAACTGCTATTGGTGGGAAATTGGGCCAGCTGCTGTTTTTCCATTACACTGGGCCGTGCAGGGCAGCTGCTGCTCTGGGGGGTACCATGGAGCAGGCAGCTGCAGCGTTCCCTCCTCTCCTGCTGGTGCCCCAGGTTGAAGCTGCTCCTCAGCTCCCAAGTCCCAGCCCCCTTTCCTCCCGCAGAGGCAGCCAGTAAGAGCCCCCCTGAGTAGGGCTCCATGTCTGGCAGCCCCCTCCGAGAACAGAGACCGCAGGGGAATCCGCCCAGCACACAGCCCCTATTACTCCTCTCCCTGCACCCTGAGCTACCCCTCTGCCTGCACACAGCCCCTAGTATTCCTCTCCCTGGACCCTGAGCTATGCCCTCCCTGCACCCTGAGCTACCCTCTGCCTGCACACAGCCCCAGTACCCCTCTCGCTACACCTTCAGCTACCCCCTCCCTGCTCCCTAGGCTACCCCCCTGCCCACACACAGCCCCTAGCCACCCCCTCCCTGCACCCTGGGCTACCCCCCTGCCCACACTCAACCCCAGTTATCCCCCTCCCAGCACCCTGAGATACCCCCCTGCCTCCACACAGCCCCAACTATCCCCTCCCTACGCACAGACCCAGCTACCTCTTCCCTGCACCCTGAGCTATGCCCTCCCTGCACCTGACTACCCCCTGCCTGCACACAGCCACTAGTACACCTCTCCCTGCACCCTGAGCTAACCCCTCCAAGCACGCTGAACTACCCCCCCTGCCTACACACAGCCCCTAGCCATCCCCCTCCCTGCACCCTGAACTACCCCCTGCCTGCACAAAGCCCCTAGCCACCCACTCCCTGCACCCTGACTACACACTACACACAGACCCAGCTACCCTTCCCTGCACTGTGAGCTACCCCACCCTGTACCCTGAGCTACCCCCCTGACAGCACAAAGCCCCTAGCCATCCCCTCCCTGCATCCATAGCCACCCCCTGTGTGCACACAGCCCCTGCACCCTGTGCTATCCCTCCTGCCCACACACAGCCCCTAGGAAAGATGTAGAGAAAGTCCAGAGAAGAGCAACAAAAATGATTTAAGGTCTAGAAAACATCACCTACGAGGGAAGATTGAAAAAAATTGGGTTTGTTTATTCTGGAGAAGAGAAGACCAAGAGGGACATGATAACAGCTATGATCGCAGGGGACTGGACTGCATGACCTCCCGAAGTCCCTTCCAGTCCTACAATTCTATATTCAGTCAAAACTCATTCATTTTGGTGGTGGTTTACATCAGTTAGCTTTCCCTGTCTGTCTGTATCTATCAACTTCTGACAATGTGTTTAATCAATAAACAATATTTACACAGATTTTCACCTTTTGCTGGTTCCACCTATGTGAATTTGACTTACTAGGGTTGAATCTCAGGAGAGGACAGCTTTATTTCATTAAACCTATGACGACAAGCCATTTTGTTTCATGTGGAGACTTTGGGAGTTCTAATATGTTTTGAGTGGGTAATGTTTCCATGTGTTGTGATCCCATTCATAATCCATTATTTGGATAATTCCTCATTTGTGAGACCTGGAGAAATTATGGTATGCACAAGCATTTTTTGAATATTTATATAATGCCATAGCAGAGCTTGGGGTATCAGTTGTCTTGAAACAAAGAGGCAAGATCCTCAACAGTTCTCACATTTAAGTGCAAGTTTGATTCTTTGGCAAAAATGCAAATTGCAGTGTTGGAAGAAAAAGCATTATTGAACATGAGGATTATATTCTAAAGCAGTTGATTTGAACAGCTGTTGTCCTTAACAGGGCATCTGAATTTAGCATGAATATAATTTTACTGACAAGAACTACTTTGCAAGTTAAAATTTTTAGCATGGTTTAAAAAACCCACTTAGCTTCATATGAAATATTGCTGTTTTTCCTGAACCATTTAGATGAAATGTCTTCATGACAGTTAGAATGGTTGCAAACTCTTAACTTAAAGTTTTTCCCATACATAGCAAAGATAATGGTTCTGGTATTTATAATGAGGGCTTATACTGAGCAGCAATCCGCTCTGTCTGACATATCTAGTCCCATGTGGTCAAGATACAACATTCCTGGATGTTTTCCTTGTACCATTATTCGTATCATACCTGAAATTCCCACTGTAGTTTCAGCTGGAGAAGATAATTTTTACTTCCATCTAAAAACTATTGAGTTTTATTGCTGGTATAAAATGGCTGCTAGCTGAATTTCCTTGGTGGGTGAATGATCCTTATATATTGTGGAATTCTTTTGTATGAAAGGTATGAATATTATTATTACTTTACACTCATGTAGCAGTTTTCATCTGAAGATGGAAATGTAGTTTACAAAGCTAAGAATTATTCATCCTATCATACAGATGTGGAAATGAGGAACAGAGAAGTTAAGAGATTTACCCAAGGTCATACACCAAGCCAGCGGCCAAACAAGGAGTAGAACATAAATCTCTTAAATCCCAATCTCATGTTACTAAGTAGTAGGCATTTTTGCCTATAATATAAAGTGTAAGATTATGACATAATACTAATGTATAACAATACAAATGATTATAACAACAATGTGCCTGAATTTCTCAACGAATAAACCATTTTTGGCAAGTAGACATCCAGGCATACGTCATTAATATATAATAAACAGTAGCTTCAGTTCAGAATTAACCTTAAGGCTTTTTTTTCCCTCCTGGTTACTCGAGTCATGCCATGACAAGAGAGTATATGGACTGGGGGGAGAGAGGGAGGGAAAGGAGAATGAGAACTATCCGCTCTGTGAACTCTGTGTTTCATTGAATTTATGAAGTATTGATTTTGGAGGCCATTTGCCCTTTTGCTTTCTGGCACTAAGATACAAATATTATAAAGAGGTATTTTCTGGCATTCTCTTTATTAAGGTGTTGAAATATTTTATTTAATTCTGGAAATATTGTTATCTAAACATTGCGTAACTGTAACATAAAAGCAACCAAAACCTTGTGGTGATTGCAATCTGCAGCCAGAGCCCTGCCTTCCAAAATGAAGGATGACCTTCGGTCAGTGTGCCACACCCCAGATCCTTACACAACAGTAGCTCCTCCACACACATGAAGGACCATCAAATACTACAAAGTAGCCCCTGAATGACAAGATGGAGGTGAAACTCAAAGCTTTTTGTGTTGGGACTATGCATAAGAATAGAGAACCCACACTTGGATATATGTGGAAAGACTGAGAAGAACAAAATATTTATCAGCTGATCTAATAATAAAACCTCTGCACATATTAGTAAGGAAAGTGTATTAAACTAATTTGCAGTGCAGTAGAGCACATATTGGAAAAGGTCTAAATTACAATCAGGCATTTTTCATTTTTGGTGCCAGAACATGCTTTCTTTACTCAGTCAAAGCATCTTCACCTTCAGTGGCAGTTTTGCTTTGACTGATCTGAGTAATGTTAAACCCAGATTCAGCCAGGTGCTTAAGCATGTACTTCACTTTAAACATAAAACTACTCACATGCTTACAATTAGACATGTGCTTAACAGGCTTGCTGAATTTCCAGTACTGCCAGCTCCTGCTTGCACTGAAGTCTTTGGCGTAATTCTGTTGATTTCAAAGGGATCAGGATTGGGTTGTTCCACTGAGGAGACGTCTGTGTTGTTGCAGCATAAGTTTGTTCTATGGAGCTTGAATTTAAGCAAAGCAGTTTTTATGGAAAGAGTGTGATGTTGCTTGTATTGATTTGGCAACTGGGGAAGACAGTGTTAGTGGGTGACCTTGAAAAATGTGATAAGTGGCAAGGGTGCTGAAAGGTTGAAGCACAAATGGGATGGTTAAAAGCAGGGATATTTCTAGCCTTTACTGACAAACAGAGGTCAAGACTTCCATGGAACTCTTCTCCATAAGAAGAAGCTTTTCAGCAGCCATGGAATATCCATCTCATTCTTCTCAGCTTCACAGACAAAATATTCACAGCTAAAGGGGGATCACATAAAACTTTAACCAATACTACCCCTTAAAAACAAAAGCAAAGAAAAGAAAACCCTAAATCCAATGCCTGTATTCTCCCTTTTCTATTAAAAAGGTGCAGAAGGTGCTCAGATCATAATACGATTACAAAAAATGTAATAAATTTAGTGGGACTGACTAGAAACTCTCACTAAAGAGATTAAAAACTGCACATACTAGGTTGAGGAAGATGTGAACAACTGTATCACCACATGGCAGACTCTATAGTAAGGAGAAAGAACATAAGGGAATGTTTGGAAATCTTTGCTACACATCTTGCCATGTGAGATGAAGCAAACATATCCCCACTGGTTCCAGGAAGTATGAGAATTCTTAAGTGCTTGTAGAAATGTTTATATTTTGTCAGACTGAGGCACAGATTTTGGCTGGAAGTAATTTACTACTCTCAGCGCAGCATAAATTTACTCTGTTTTCTTTAGTAACTTAGTCCCTGATTCTGGAAAGAAAACTCTGTGGGCAGATCCCTGCACAGCACAGAACCCCACTGAACTCAGTGGGGCTCCATTAGGTTCTCGTTGCAGCATTGGAGCAGAATTCTGAATTTGAAGGGTAGCCTATTTAGACAAGTGTTTTGGGTTTGGCCCTGAGTCCTCCCATATTTCTCCAGTGCACACCTCAGGTTTTTGGAACTTTTAGACATTTTGCAGATTTCCTGCACTGAAACAATTGTCATGTTCTAAATTGGCATGGCAGCAAACCAAATAGGAGGTTTTAGTTTGTGTGTAGAATTGGAAAGCAAGTTTTGTAGTAAGTTGCTCCACTTTTCAGCATGAAAATCATGGGAACGTATGGCCCTAAATGAGGATTATAGGGTGCATTTGCTAGGTGAAAATATGTTTTATTTTCACCTTCCTCTGAAGCACCCAGTGTAGCCCACTATCAGAAACCTGTTTTGTTAGGATAATTTTTACATAGTGGTGTGTCATCGATAAAATAAAATTAAAATAAAAACAATGAAGTCAGCCTGAAATATCTAAGTAAGAGAGATCATGCTGAATCCACCTGCAACAGAAATGAAAACTGCTATGGTGAATGTTAAGGAGTCCATTTATCTTGGCCAGCTATTTGGGCTAATTAAAATCTAGCAGGAAGATATCAAAAGTACAAGCTGATGAGAAGAAAGCATATTTGATAATACTGGTGTCACATTAGCAAAAAATATAGCAAATACTATAAATTTAGCATTTATTAAAAAATTAATCTGCTACTGGAATTATTTCCATTAGAAAGGAAGGGAGTAATTCTATAGCTTTATACACTATTACAGTAGGAGAGTATCATCTCTTTATGGATCAGAGCCAACAAGAAGGAAACAGGAAACCTGGGGGATGGGAGATAGAAACTTCAGGAAAGAATCAGACTGTGTAACTCTTCTTGCTGAATCATTTACATAAAAGACTGTTGTTTAACCGATTTCATATGCCCTGACTCCTGATATGACATACTAATGTTTGGACATCCTGTATTATCTAGGATGGACCCTAACTAGTCCCAGGAATTATAGGGCAGACAAGCAGGAAGCAGGAACAGAAATTGATCATTGTAAGTGGTTCCTAGGTCTCTAAGAAAAACAAGAAAATTCTGCCATTTATTAATAAGAGAATATTCTACAACCAAGACCTTTCTTCTTCTCTGTGGTTTAAAAAACAAAGGAAAAAATGCAACTGAATATTTTTGTGTTGCAAATGAGCAACAAAGCTGGCCGTGTCTGTGTACATGATTTCTAAATATTGTAGCAAAAGTGCCTTAGGAAATATGTCAACAGTCTCTATTTGATAGCCACGATTTTTCCAGCAAAATATTTACTATGTTTTCACGTTGTTCTTCCAAAAAGCTCTTGTATTTCCAGTGGAATTAAAAGGGAGGTCCCTATTTTTCTCTCCCTAATGTCCCGATTTATAGCTTTCAAGTGTTGACATGCGCTAGCACCTGAGATAGCTTGGTGAAGAGCTCTGGGAAATGTTTCAGATAAAACCAAGGAACTCTTCACAATCAACTAAGCAACTGATAAAATGTACTCTGATTTATTTTCTGTATTTTAGACATCTCCTTTTGAGGCATAACCTCATGTTTATCAGAGAAACATCTTCCTGCTAAAGAATACAAAGAGGCATTCCTCAAAATGTTTCTTGAGAATACCTGCTCTCTGGTGGTTAATCTCAAGAGAGTTTTTTTAATAGTTGAGGGACTGGTCCAGCTTTCATTGGACATGATGAGGGCCCTACCAAATTCACAGTCCATTCTGGTCAATTTCAAGGTCATAGGATTTTAAATATCGTAAATTTCATGATTTTAGATATTTAAATCTGCAATTTCATGGTGTTGTAATGGTAGGTGTCCTAACCCAAAAGGTGGTTGTCAGGGGGTTGCAAGGTTATTGTAGGGGGGTTGTGGTATTTCCACTCTGACTGCTGGCAGCGCTCTTCCTTCAGATCTGGGCCGCCAGAGAGCAGTGGCTGCTGGCCAGGAGCCCAGCTCTGAAGGCAGTGCCCCTGCCAGCAGCAGCGCAGAAGTAAGGATGGCCTGGTATGGTATCGCCACCTCACTTCTATGCTGCTGCCTTCAGAGCTTGGCCACTGGCCAGCAGCCGCCACTCTCTGGCCACCCAGCTCTGAAGGCAGCAGCACAGAAGTGAGGGTGGCGATACCACGACCCTTGTACAATAACCTTGCGACCCCCCCCCCCAACCTTCTTCTGGATCAGGACCCCCAGTTTGAGAAACGCTGGTCTCCCCCGCGAAATATGTATGGTATAATGTAAAAGTACAGAAGAGACCAGATTTCGCGGGGGAGACCAGATTTCACAGTCCGCGACACATTTTTCACAACTGTGAATTTGGTAGGGCCCTAGACATACTGGCAAAGCACCCACTAACCCAGTGGGAGAGGGACTGGGCCCCTGTCTAGCAACTGCCATTTGTGAAAAGGGTTGGGAAGAGAAGGAGCTGCAGGCCATAGCAATAGCAGCAATCACAAAGATTGCAACCTGTGAGATTAAGAGGGAAAGGAGCTGCAGGCTAAAATAGCAATGGGAACAACAGAAGCTGCAGCTTGTGAGAGGAGATGTGAAGGGGCTGCAAACATAATAGCTTCAGGAGGAGCAGAGGCTGCAGCCCGTGGAAGTGATTTGGAGAAGAAGGAACTGCCCACCACAGCATTAGCAGCATGGAACACCAGAGACTACAACCTGTGATAAGCCCAGAGAAGGAGCTGCAGGTCAGAGAAGCAGCAGGAACAGCAACTAGTAACCAGGGTTCTGAAGGAAAAGAGCTTTAGGCCTCAGGAGTAGCAGCACTGAGAAAAGGAATCCTAGAGAAGACCAAAGAAGCTGGTAATAATGAGTTAGATTGAGAAACTGGAGTTTGGGGTATTTGGAGCAGTTTTTGGTCAGCTGTGTGGATATCTGTCTGTTTAGCATTATTGGTGACTTATTAGCTGGCAATTGTAACTGAATTGTTTCTTTTTTCTCAACTTTGCAGTTTACCAACCCTGAAGGGTTCCACATCATGAATCAGCCCCCCCCCCCCCCCGCCCCCGATCATGAGCTTGACTTCGAAACTCACACGATTTTAAAAAGAATATATTTTGGGTCCTTTTTGTTTGCCTGCTAGTTTTTGAGCTTTTAGGGTTCATGTTTTCAAATTTCCCACCAAAACTATGAAGATTAGGAACTTTCCTTTTTTTATTTTAGATGATAGCTGAGATTCTCTTGCCATCACCTGACTCTATGAGCTAGGACTTTGAGGAAAACACCAAATATTGTGACAGTCACAATAAAATCTTAAGATTTGGAAACATGGTTACTTGCAATATATTTTCATATTTAAATAAGCACTGCTTGGGCCCCAAGTAGAACATTCCTTTAAAGCTGTATGATATAGGAGTACTATGTTTCTGGGTGGAATTTAATTAAAAAAACAAAAACTAAAATTAATCTCTTCAAGACATAATACTTATTTTAATCCTAACCATAAGCAAAGATATACACACACTGTCCTATTCAATACATAACATTGTTTATTTGAAGAATTTTCTTTAATTACCACTTTAATGCATGTTTTTAAAACTTCTCACTCCTGGAAGAGATTGAGTTCCTCTCCTCTGCCTTTCTGCCACTGAATGTAATGAGAATCTCACACACAGCTATAATTTACAGCTCTAAAGGTGTAGGTTAAATTTAGGGTTTGAACTTCTTGGGTGCATTGCATTAGTATTTCTGTCACAACTCAAAATTTATTTTGAGCCAAACACAAATATTAACAATGAGTAAATAAGTATAAAACATCACAGACAAAGCTGATATAACGAGTACAGCTTTTTCCCCTTGTGATGTTCTTTGCTCTCTTATCCTAAGGTTCTGAAAAATTTGAAACTAAAACATCTGTAGTTGTCAAGGCTATTCAAAGAATTTCTATGTTTTGCACTTAGTTACCGAGAATGAGTCACTTTTCTGGTACTGTCAATTATTGTTAATATCTAAGCAGCATATTCAGAATTAGTCCGGCTGTTCCTCCATGCTGTAGGTCAGTATGAGTCAATATTGGTGCTTTGTAGAACCTATTCAGTGTGTCTTTCACTTTTCATTTGAAACAGCATTGGCAGATAACAAATATTTTCCAAGCCAAATCTGAAGATAAATACAGATTTATTATTTTTTAACACCTTGATCCTATTGTGATCCTTGCTACATTGAATCTCTTTACTTTGTGGTGGTTGTAAATTGAACTCCATCTCTTCTTCATGTAGTTTTGGGTTCAGATATGTCCTCACTCATATTTTAAATTATCTGAATTTAAAGATTGTAGTCACATCTAGATGAGGCATGTACTCTAGAACACGTGAAGTATCAGAGGGGTAGCCGTGTTAGTCTGGATCTGTAAAAGCAGCAAATAGTCCTGTGGCACCTTATAGACTAACAGACGTATTGGAGCATAAGCTTTCGTGGGTGAATACCCACTTTGTCAGATGCATCAGGACCACAGGACTCTTTGCCACTTTTATAGAATGTGTGAATTACCCCAAACTGATTTGCTTAGAAATTTAAGGGTGGTGGTTGTTTTTTTTACAGTTTCAGGTGCAATGGGCCTTATATTTACAAATGGCTTAAGAGTAAAATTTCAGGTTGGGACTGTGTCATTCATGGTTTTGTGTAACTGTGCATTTAACTGAACCTCTTGCTCACAATTCAAATGAGGCCCTGCTCAGTGGCTTTTCTGTGGTGAGGTGAGTTGGTGGCCAGTTCCTTCACCCCTGGACAGTGTTTTCTTCCCGTGCCACTGTCTCTTTTGTCATCCAAAACGACCATATTCCTTTTATACCTAAAACACTATGGAAATGTTGTTTGATTGTACCTATTTATGACAGCCTTTTCCTATTTGAAAACGGGGATGGCATTTCCAGATCTTCCAATGCATTTGGCATTTTGTAGAAGTTTCCCATTCACAATCCCTAATTTATATTCCCCTTTACTCAAACAAAGCAGAATCCAGTCAATTCACATCTCCTTCAATCTCAAATTACTCCTATGAAGAAACTGATTCTCCTTGAATATTCACTGAAATTTCAATGGTCTTCATTCATTGTTGGCTGCACTGAAATCAGACACTGCGTTTAAAACTTTCTTCTTCAAACGTGAAAAAACAAGAATCAAGTGGAGCTGTAACATCTACTATCTCTTCCAATGTTTCCTCCTTCCTTTCTAGTTCATCTCCAAACCTTAAACTATGCAACTATGCATTAAATATGGAAGTATCCACTAGTATCCAAACTTTCTCTGGGTCTGATTCCAGCTACCAGTGCACATAGGGTCCTTGAGGCAGGAATTATATGTTCCCATGTGTTTGTAAAACACCTTGCATGACTAGGATCAAATCCTCAGTAGGATCTACCACAATACAGATAATAAATTATAATCATCGCTGGATTGAATCAGTATATCTGGGACAGCAGTTCAGTCTAACCAGTGCTGCTAAGATCAGTGCACCTTCTAGGCCAGGGGCGGCCAACCTGAGCCTGAGCAGGAGCCAGAATTTACCAATGTACATTGCCAAAGAGCCAGAATAATATGTCAGCAGCCCTCCATCAGCTCCCCCCACTCCAACCTGCAGCCCCTCCTGCCCACAGACAGCCCCACCAATCAGTGCCTCCTGCTCCCTCACCACACCTCCCGCCCACTGCCATCAGCTGTTAGTGGTGTGCAGGAGGCTCTGGTGGGTGGGGAGGAAGAGCAAGGGCAAGGCAGGCTCAGGGGAAAGGGTGGAGTGGGGGCAAGGCCTGGGGCAGAGCAGGAGGTTGAGCACTGAGCACTCCCTGACACATTGGAAAGCTGGCATCTATAGCTCTAGCACCAGAGTCAGCGCCTATGGAAGGAGACGCATATTAACCTATGAAGAGCTGCACGTGGCTCCAGAGCCACAGGTTGGCCACCCCTGTTCTAGGCTATCACTGTCCTCTCTTGTGGTATCTCTTACTACAGGGCCTGCAGACTCTCCAGGATGTGGTAAGCTGGACACTGCTAGGTTGGTGGAATCCCTCTATTTGCTTTTTCTCTACCAGGCTCTTTGTCATCTCCACAGACATCAGTCAACTGTGAATTATACTTTTATTTAAGCCAGATGAAAGACTGAACCAAGAACGGAAATCAAGGAAAGTACCAACTTTATTCTCGTTCCCTACAGCAGTGGTTCCCAAACTTGTTCCACCGCTTGTGCAGGGAAAGCCCCTGGCGGGCCGGGCCGGTTTGTTTACCTGCTGCGTCCGCAGGTTCGGCCGATCGCGGCTCCCAGTGGCCACGGTTCGCTGCTCCAGGCCAATGGGAGCTGCTGGAAGCAGCAAGGGCTGAGGGACATACTGGCCGCCACTTCCAGCAGCGGGATTGGTCTGGAGCAGCGAACCACGGCCACTGGGAGCTTCGATAGGCCAAACCTGCGGATGCGACAGGTAAACAAACTGGCCCGGCCCACCAGGGGCTTTCCCCGCACAAGCAGCGGAACAAGTTTGGGAACCACTGCCCTACAGTGATGTTGTGACAAATTTCATGAGAATGGATAATAAAGTTGAGGCAATTGTCATTTACAAACTTGAGCCTAGCCATCTGTCACAGTGACTGATACCCAAATCCTGCTCAACTTAATAGTGCAGAACTCTCACTGAAATCTTGAAGATAGAGGTACCTTTAAGAGCCAAACTCCATTTGCCCTATAATCAGAAAAAGTGGGAGTTTTGCTGAGAAGAGCCCGAAGAGCTTGCCTCGGACAAGTCCCTTCATCTCCTTGAATTTGTGTCTTATCCTTGTTGCATCAGGTAACGAAACCAAACCAAACCGCAGGCATTTGGGAGTGAGGGAATTTTGAATTTGAAGATGGCAAGTGTGATGGCTGCCTTCTTGACTGACACGTGGAGATGGAACTGGGGGCCTCCAGAGTTAAAAGCAAAAACTACTACATCTTGAGCTAAAGCTCTGTAGCTGTGCTACACCTCTATTCTCTGTGAATTGGCACAGAGGGGGACTTGTAACACATGCTCACCAATAAGTTACCCAAGGATTTTGCTTTATTGGATGCTGACCCTCACCTAACATCATATATACCACTGAAAAATGGTAATTTGCTGTTTAGTGTATGAGAAATTAGTTATCACCAAAAGGCAGATTAGACTTTCATCCAGCTTGTTTTATTTATGAGAGACTGTACATGTTATGTTATGGAAAATCTGCTGGAAGGACCGAAATTGCTAGTTCCTAATGTAAAACCTACCTTCTCTGATCCTGATGTTTTTTTATTTACTACTTCATCTTTTTGGAGCTCTTTGTCAATAGGTTTGTGAATACTGTCTGTTTAGTGAGGAATTCTTAGGAGGGTTTTTTATGTGGGATGTTTTCAGTTATCCTTTTACCTACTACTTAATGTACAATGTTTATTTATTGTTGTGTTGTATGATTGCAATAAACTATTGTAGCTGTCTGTTTCTCCTGATTAAATACAGTATTTGTTAAATAAATAAAATGATAATAATGAACTGGGCCATTCCCCACACATAATGTATGGCTTTCACATTTCTGACACTTTGGAAGATATATGAAATGCTGATATGCAAGAGAAGGTTTGTAAATCAAAGGGAGTTGGAAAAGATTCTGATTTGCTTTCAGGCAGAGGGTCATCTTTACCGTTATATACTCTGCAGATGGTTTTGACTTTCTTTTGGGCACAGAGGTACTGGTCTGAATAGGCGGCTGGGCCCGAGGGGCTTTCATTAACAGCATATGAAAGAAAGATCGTAAGAGGGATGACTCCTCATCCAGGTGGAAGGATTTGTGCTTACAAATAATGGGTCAAGGTGCATATGCTCTTCAAGATTGCATGTGGCATCTTCATCCACATTGGCTTTAGTATAATGATTGATTATTGGTCTCTGTAAGGCGACAGTCGAGATGCAATGATTTTTTTCCTAATCTGACTACAGACATCCTTGCAGCACAATAGTATATATTGTCATTTGTGCTGTTTAATTAAATTATTGTTTTCATTTTCATGCAAATTAAGATAAGTTATTTCTGCTCTTGAGTTGTGTGTTTAATAATGGTACAGATTTTTATAGACTTGAAAGTAATGTGTTAACTTCAGTTGCTGGGGGGTGTCACTGTAGCAAAGCATTTCCAAGAGCTTTTGCACAGCAGAGCCCAGCAATTCCCACTGATTCAGTAATTCATGTGCAAGGTACTCTCATACCTCCTCTTCATTTTATTCTCAGTATTCCACAGAGCAACCTCATCTCCACATATCAATTACTGTGGTATTAATTTCTTTTGCTGTATATATCTCTCTGACTTAGCTGTTTGTCGCATGCTTAACTTACTTCTCTGAGTAGGTTTCTGTAAGATTAGGCCAGAATTTAATATTGTGGGTTTCTTCATGTGCTAATTCCATAGCAGATTTTTTTTAACTTTATTTCTTTATTTTTTGGTGGGGTGTGGGGTGCCTATGGGAAGAGTTCTTAAATAATGGACAAAAATAAGATTTTAAAAAATTGTCAGAAGAATACCCACCAGAAACTGTGCAAACAGGAAACCTTTTGATTATGTTCGCTGGTGCGAAATTAGTAAAGAGTTTGAAATTGTCTTATGCTTACGGATTCTATTGTTTTCAAAGAATAATTCCATCTATTTTAACATTTTCAAGTATAATTCCATTAGTAACAGCTCTTCCTTTGATTGTGAACTACGCTAATTGAAAGGTGTGGTGCTGTGTCTGTTTTGGCAGTTATGCTTATATCTTTTGTTTAAAAACTCAAAGTGTTGGCTTTCCTGTCCAGCCTTCCTTAGTATTTTCTGTTTTGGTGATGTGATGACAGACTTACAGTGTGTTTCCTTGTGTGTATGGTAACAGATGTTTATGTGAATAACAGACTTTTTTATGAAGGCATACACTTTATAGCCAAATACTAATTAAAAATAATTGCATGTAAGCATTTTTGTTTATTCCCTGTTGTGCATCTTTAATCATTTGAAATCACCTGCAGTTGAAAATTGAGGCAAAGATTTGATACTGCAATTATAAGAGGCCATCTGACTCTGTATTAGAAAGGAACAGCAACATATTTGGAAAGCAAATTATTATAAAATATGTGAATGCATGGCCTCTTTGAATTTGCTCTTATATTGGGTCAAAATATCAATGCATTATTGTGTTAAACTAACAGGAGTTTAAGGTACCTTATCTTCCAAACCAATTGTTTCTTAACTAACATCCTGTTCAGGACATTTTCTGTGCCCTAATAAGCTCATTACAAATATATTTTAATTAGATGAGTAACAGATGGTTCCGAGTAAATATGGGCAGTAGTGAATATAGTACTTTTTTTAAAAAGAATAAAAAATGCAGATTCTTTTTAAAGACTCAGCATCTTACTTTGGATTGTGTCATAATAGCTGGTTCAGTTAAATAAAGTGGAAACTACTGGCAAGGGTACTCAAATTGGTGAAAGAGTAAAACAACAACAACTGGGTTAAGAGAACTCTTCTGGTATATGATCGGCTTATCTAGTAGCCTCCTTAGTATGGAAATGAAGCAAATGTGGTCTCATGATTCAAGACTGTATTAGTCTCGTCATATAGTTGAGCAAGATTTTATTTTAAGGCTTGCCTATTGGTGACTGACAGGGCTGGATATAAAGCCCACTGGAGTCAATATAATTTCAGTGATTTCAATGAGCTTTGGATCAGGCCCAGAAAGTAAATGAGAAAATGTTTATAAGGGACAAATTGTGGCATTTAGCAACAGGTTTGCTTAATTGGCATTGTGGAGCTACAGTACCTGGTGGATGCTTCCTCACCTCCAGCAGCCTGAAATGGAAGGGGAATAACCCACAGCTACATCCTTTCTTGCAGTACTTCACATTTTGCCCAGGGTGGCAGCCCCATTCAACTTCATTCCTCCCCATTCCCTGAGGGCATATGCAGCGAGCAGTCCTCAACACAATCCTCCCTTGCTGGCTCCAAATATATGGTTCCTACAGCTATCATACACTGTTCACAAATAATATGGCAGATGCCATTTAGAAACATTAGCTATATAATAATAATAAAAAGTATGTGGGTGAAATTATGGAGTTGCATCACCAGGGAATTTAGCCTAATGATTCTAACTGAACAAGTTTCCTGCGCTTCACACATTATACATTGTGGGAGATGAGTGAATGGAAAGGCTAGATAAGCAACTCTTTTGGAGTTTCACTGCTAAGTGAAAGATTCTATATGTTTGTGTGCTGGGAGAGGGGTTGGGAAGAAGGAGACTTGGGGAGCATTGTGTGACTGAATGCATTATCATTTGTGGGGGAAAGTACCAATCTTTTGTTGACTTTGGCTTTTACTTAGAGAAATCCTGTGTGATTATTTTTTTTTCTGTTTAAACAAACTAAAGTTAAGTCTTTTATGTAGCTGGAACTGTTATTTTCACTATTTGAAATAAAATATGATTGGCCAAGACAGAGAACAGCATCTGTCAAGTTTATATTCCTTGCTTTGATAATCATGCTGCTGAGCTTCGGGTTGGTAATGCAGATCTCAAAACAATAGGGTGGAAGAACTCCATATTGCAAAGGAATGATGATGAGAAAAAGAAGAGCTGAATCTAACTTTCATTGACATAGTTCTACTCTTAGCAATAAATCTGCTATGCGGCAGGTCTCAGACAGATCAATATCAAATACTCAGTAGAAGTGAAGGATTATTTTGGCTGTAATGTAGAAATGTTAATCCCCTGCATACTTACAATATTCTATTAGTGACTCCACCCCACCTTCAAGTTGGGGTAAACAGATCTCCAAATGGATGCAAGACTTGCCACCAAAAAAAGAAAGTTTGTTATCAACTCATCACTCCAAATATTTGAACTAAACTGTGCTGACATTGGATGAAATGACCATTTCAAGCTCAAAATATATAATGTCTCTTAGAAGTAGGATAGCTGACAACAGCCTCCTCAGCTATGGAAACACCTGTTTTTTTGGCTGTTATATGATACCTGCTTTAATATGGGCCATCTCTTAAACTAGCAACTGTAGATGGAAAGCAGTGTCATGAGTCAATACATAAGTCATTTAATTTACAAGCACATGCAACAGGCTACCAAATTTTGCAGCCCTTACTGCTATCTTTTGGAACCTAACATTTTGGTAAACATAATGTCAAGGTTCCTTCCCCACTCTGAACTCTAGGGTACAGATGTGGGGACCTGCATGATAGACCCCATAAGCTCATTCTTACCAGCTTACGTTAAAAACTTCCCCAAGGTACAAATTTTGCCTTGTCCTTGAACCCTATGCTGTCACCACCAAGTGTGTTAAAGAACAGGGAAAGAGCCCACTTGGAGACATCTTCCCCTAAAATATCCCCCCAAGCCCTACACCCCCTTTCCTGGGGAAGGCTTGATAAATATCCTCACCAATTTGTACAGGTGAACACAGACCCAAACCCTTGGATCTTAAGAACAATGAAAAATCAATCAGGTTCTTAAAAGAAGAATTTTAATTAAAGAAAAGATAAGAGAATCACCTCTGTAAAATCAGAATGGTAAATACCTTACATGGTAATCAGATTTAAACCATAGAGAATCCCTCTAGGCAAAACCTTAAGTTAAAAAAAGACACAAAAACAGGAATATACATTCCATTCAGCAAAGTGTATTTTACCAGTCATTAAACAAAAGGAAATAACACATTTCTAGATAGATTATTTACTAACAGAAGTTCTGAGACTGCATTTCTGATCTGTTCCCAGCAAAAGCAACAGACAGACCGACAGACCCTTTGTTATCCCCCCTTCCCCAGCTTTGAAAGTATCTTGTCTCCTCATTGGTCATTTTGGTCAGGTGCCAGCAAGGTTATCCTAGCTTCTTAACCCTTTACAGGTGAAAGGGTTCTGCCTCTGGCCAGGAGGGATTTTATAGCACTGTATACAGAAAGGTGGTTACCCTTCCCTTTATTTTTATGACACATAAGTTACTGGAGGCTCCAGCAGAGAAATTGCGTAATATTTGGCCTTTTGTGACATAACATTTCTGGAAAACATTATCTCACATAATCCCTCCTGGAACAATATTTTGGATTAATTATTGTGGTTCTGTTCATTCAGCACAAACATAAATGTGCTTTACATCATGTTAGTGCCAGTTAAGAGAATACTGTGTGCATCTGAAGAATAGCCACAGGCTCCATTTTATGTTTGATAGCTGCCACAATAGAAAGACTGCAATCTTAGAGCAGGCAGAACTAAGTTATCACTCACCTACCTGGCCAAAAGGGATTCTTGTACTAACTGGATCCTCTCCATTTTCCTAACTTGGCTGGAAAGGGGAAGAGGATAACCCTCTGGATGGCCCTGGATCTCTCTTCAGGGATGAGAAAAGAAAGGAGCTTCCTGGCCCCAGCCCATTCCCCATACTTGGGAAGAAGGAGAGAGAATGACTAGTCAGCCACTGAGGGGAGAGGGTGACTCACTGAGCATGTGTGTGGAAGTGTTAAAAGACAACAGCAGTGCTCAGAGTATGTTAATGCTAATATGACAATTCTGATATCCAGATCTTCCTGACTTCCAAATTTCTGGTCCCATATACATCCCTAGAATTTGTGGATGAAGATTTCAGTGGACATATATCCAGAACACAGACTTACCTGGCACATAAATATGCAGTTTATGTGTACATAAGCACAGCTATGGCACTATATAGATAATAAAGAAAATAATGAATTTTACCAACATTACCACCTGAATAATACCTTTTTCATTTAGAATCATAGAATATCAGGGTTGGAAGGGAACTCAAGAGGTCATCTAGTCCAACCCCCTGCTCAAAGCAGGATCAATCCCCAATTTTTGTCCCAGATCCCTAAATGGCCCCCTCAAGGATTGAACTCACAACCCTGGGTTTAGCAGGCCAATGCTCAAACCACTGAGCTATCCCTCCCCCAAATTTGCAGTTCTCATATCTGTTGTCTACTAAGCCCATTGTCCTCTAAGCCAATTAACATCAGAATCTTATGATTGTAATTATTTGTACTAACATAATAGTTTTAATGGTAATGTATATTATATTAGCAAAAGTATGTTTCACAATTGTATGGTAAGGTACGTACAGTATCCTAGGGGCCTGTGACCTGTCCCCGACATATTCAGAGTTACAGGGGATAGGGTTAAGCCACATAGTTTCTTCTAAAATCGATAGGAGTTGAGTGGCTAAATCCTGACCTATTCAACTCTTTGAAAAGTGAGAAGCAAGTGTGGTTTTGTGGTGCTTCAAGTGTTGGTTTTGGCTTTGTGTCAAGGCTGCTCTGGGAACAATGCACTGAAGCAACATCAGAGCAGTACTCTTGAGATTGCACATAAAAGTCAGTTGGGGGAGGGAAGGGCAAGAGATAGTGCCCCGTGTAACATAGTGACTATTGCTGTACAATCTGCTCAGTTTGAAATTGTCTAGTGGCTGGTCTGAAAACAGGACATAATAAAAGCAGTATTCCTGCCAATACCTGATGGAGATATTCCATTTGCTGAAGTGGTAGCTACATATATTTCTGGAGAAGAAGCTTCCTTACATGTTAACAAAGAATCATGTTGCTTGGCCAGGGCCCAGTTCTTAGGTTTCGTACAACCCCTTTGTGAAACTCTGGTGGTGCAAAGGAGCCATAATGATGGCTTAATCAGCTACCTAGGAATTACCCCAAGTAAGAGGAGTCCTTGGACATGTAGACCTGCAGAGCCGGTTTAGTGAATCTGTGCCACCACCCTTACAGTCCCCAATACAGGGGGCATGGCTGGGAAAATGGTGAGTTGCTATTGCACTTGTGTACTCCAGCTATTCCTGGCTACCAGAGCACACTTGTGGGCCAGGCTGCTCTGAAATAGTGGTGGGCTGAACTTCCCCCCAGAACAGCCCCAAAACTAGGTTCTGCACTGAGTGTATCTAGGCCAGACCTGAAAATTGAGACCCAGGCATTTTATTTCCACAACTGAGCTACATTATTAACTCTAGAACTATGTAGAAGGGAGATTATATTTTAAAGATCTTCATATTTTGCACAACTCTTTGTCAAAGGTAGACAACATAATTTAAAACCCTTTTTAAAAAAGTGTCTGATTTGTGAACTTATATGCCAGTTTTCCCCTCAGGATAAATATAAATGAAAGTGTTACAGGACCCTTAAAAACAGGGCTATTATAAGGGAAATGCTAACAAATTCTCTGGTATAGTGGCATTGCTGGGCTGTTCTGCTCATTCAAAAGTAGCTAGGAATGACCTTACAAAGTTGCAGCTATAATGTTAAATGAAAGTAAAATGTGTGCCACTATTGCGGAGGGCACTCTGCATAGGTTTGTTTATGGTGTGACCTAAATTAAAGTGGCAATTTGTTTTATTTTGGTTTGTTTTCTAATTAGTCAAAGCTGGTGGGAGTAATTTTATAACAAAACATATCAGTATAACTGAAGCACAATGACTAAAAGAAGATCTGATTTTTAAGGTAATTAAAATTTGAGGTCTTGAGGTATTTGACCGTGTCACTATATAGCATATTTACAGCAGTATCCATGTTTTCAGGAGTAGTAATTTACACTCTTGCATTTTTGGAAAGATTTCAGTTATTTTTTCCTTGCTATGTATAGGCGTACAGTGTTCTCCGAACCATCAACAGTTCGGCTGTCCTTGGACTATGAGCCTTTAAGTTCCATAGCTGAACTCAGAGAAATTATGTACAAAAGCTTTATGGAATTATAGAATGTTTTTAGCACGTTTAATGCTGCATTGTTATCTTTTATGCTGTATGTCATTAATTTAGTAAGCAGATACCTACCTTCTTTTCTCCCCAAGAGCCATAAGTACGTGCATAGATCCTGGAAAAACTTCAAGCATGTTTTTTTCTATTTGTCATAGTTTCAAAAAGAGCAGAATACTTAGGATGGAATTAAAACATGACCTCAGAGGAAAGCAAAATTAGAATAAGTGGGTGCTGAGAATGTGCCTTCAGTGCATTGAAAAAATGCTATACCACACCTTCGTTATGTTCCATTTAAAAACACAGGTGCTTAATCTGATTTGAAAATTGTAAATAAAAATGCAATATAATATTTGAGAAGATAACTCATCACAGCCTTGCTAGTGGCTCTGTTCTAGTGAGGGTTCGGAGGGATCCTTCCTACTGCCAACGTACTGGCCACAGTTGCAATCCTTCTGCTTCTACCACCCACTCAAAAAGAGGCAGGGAAAGGCAGGATTTAGGGCTTTGAACTTCCCCCCACCTTGGCTCCAGCCAGTGCAGTTTGCTGGTGATGTAGGGGAGTGAATGCATCTTTCACACTGCACCTTCTTAATGCTCCCTTTGGAGTTCTTGCATTTTCCCCTACACCGGGGATCTCAAACTCAAATCACCACCAGGGCCACATGAGGACTAATACATTGGCCCAAGGGCCGCATCACTGACACCTTTTCATACAAAGATACAAAATCCCCCCCCTGCTCTAGCCCCAGCCCCGCCCCCACTCCACCCCTTTCATGAGGCTCCACCCCTGCCCCGCCTCTTCCCAACGCTGCCCCTGCCCCTATTCCAACCTCTTCCCCAAATCCCTGCCCCAGCTCCGCCTCTTCTCTGCCTCCTTCCCTGAGCACGCTGTGTTTGCAGAGAGTGAGCAATAAAAGGTCTGATTCAGTTTAATTTGAAACAGTTTCTAATTTGGCTACCTGCCCTTGAACAGTCTTTTGCACTCTTCCCCCATCCAGAGCCTTTTTTAAAAAAGGGATGAATTTGCTTTTGAAGCAAAGCTGGACTCATATTCAGCACAGCATTTCGAAAGATCACAGTATGTGAAAACACTTCTCCACTTCATGTAACATTTTTAATGAAATATTTGTAATATCCTGAAACAATCAGATATCATTAACTAATTTCCATCACTGGTATTGACATCACTGGAATTGTCAATGGGAATTTTCTGTGTGTTATAGGGAGTAGAATTGCTTTGAAGTGAACGATTGTGCAGGTCAGAAAGAAACACTTTTCCCTCTAACCATATCCTCTTGTTTTGAACTTTGCACAGTATTCCAAATTGCATTAATTTTTTGGTATCGTTCATTTAACCAGATCTGCCATTTTTAGTAACCCGTTATTTTAATAACTTATACTAGTTTGACATCTTTGTCCACATTGACACCTTTTCCTTTTGCTTATTTCTACTTTATTCTACTTAAAATAACTAATGTTATTTTAAGATTATAGTAAAAGTCAGTTTTACATGTGAACAGCTTCTTGCATGTTCTATTTTTCCAAGCAAAAATGTATACATTTCAATCATATTTATATTTCTGTCCTTCCAGATGTGCCCTGACTTGTTTTATGTGCCATGTATTGCTCAAATGAAGACCAGTATTTCAGGTTTATTTCTACTTTTGCATGCTGGTACCCATCCTAGATATTCCAGCTGTTCAGTGCATCACAGTCCCCTTTTATATTATGTATCATCTACTTCTGACCCAGGTTTGGTACAATCACTGTCATTTACTATGATTTGATCTTCATCACACATCTAATATTAACAAAACATTCACAGTGTGATAGCTATAGTAATTATAACGTTCTAGCATATCCTAAGATGCTACCACTCCTTCATGGACTGTATTAGGTATTTGTGAAGAGATAATCTGGTATACTGTATTCTGAATATCGTTTTTATTACATAAACCTTGAAGGCGAATGCTGAGATTTGTCAGAGTTTTTGATTGCAACAAAGTTGTGGTGAAACAAGACAGTAAGGAATTCTGTTGGAAATAAAATCTTAAATGGGATTCAATTCTTCATGAATAACAGTTGGATACAAGATTAGAATCATTGAATAACAGAGTTGGAAGGGACCTCTGGAGGCCATCTAGTCCAATCCCCTGCCCAGAGCAGGACCAATCCCAACTAAATCATCCCAGCCAGGGCTTTGTCAAGCCTGACCTTAAAAACTTCTAAGGAAGGGGATTCCACCACCTCCCTAGGTAACGCATTCCAGTGTTTCACCACCCTCCTAGTGAAAAAGTTTTTCCTAATATCCAACCTAAATCTCCCCCACTGCAACTTGAGACCATTACTCCTTGTCCTGTCATCTGCTATCACTGAGAATAGTCTAGATCCATCCTCTTTGGATCCACCTTTCAAATCACCTTTTAATTGATGATTAACTCATTTGTCTTTATTGTCTTACATTAAAAAATGCTAGACTAATTTAATTGTTTAACAGTAAAGATATCCTCTAATTTTTCATCAGAGGAATTATTTATCTTTGACAGAAGAGCAGTAGCAATCTAAAGCATAGTATTTAAATTTCTGTTCATAGTCATAGAAACCAGAGATGGAAAAGACCTATTAAGTCATCTTGCCCATCACACTGCTAGGGCAGGATTGTT
The DNA here is from genome assembly GCF_965152235.1 of Eretmochelys imbricata. NCBI lineage: Eukaryota > Metazoa > Chordata > Testudines > Cheloniidae > Eretmochelys > Eretmochelys imbricata. The sequence continues at coordinate 100,692,606 of NC_135578.1, forward strand.
CCTTACAGTGCATTTTCCTAAAACTTTCCCTGCTCTATTTTTAAAAAACCCTTAGTAATGGTGCTTTGACTGCTTCTGTTAGGACACTATTACTCAGTAATAATGTGTTCACAGGATTAGTTCCATTAAACTAATATTATGCTTTGGGAAAAAATGTAGTTTTCACTGTTGTTTTCGTCTTCTGATTACCTATCTTAAAATAAATATTATGATTCTGATTTCATTCTGTTCCTTTTTCATTATTTAAGCAAGTTACACTGTTCAAGATCATTAATCTTGCATTTTTTTCATCATACTGTAATAGCTCATGCTGCCCAACAATCATTATCTTAGTGCCACTTGTCACAGAGTTTTCTATCCATCAATCCCACTTCAGAGTTGTGGGTCTGCAACAGCCCCCTCATTCCACTGGGGCTTCGGTCCTTCTTCATTTTATTCTAGTGCCAGATCAATTGGGATTCTGTATTCGAGATCGCAGCCCTTTCACTACCATAACGTCAGTGTGTTTAAGGAAGAGCCTGAGTGAAAAATCCTAGAAATCCTCTACAGCCAATTTTTTCATTCTTCTATGCTAACCTAGTGTTTGCTCTTCTGCTGTCTAATATTGTCACTTCATACATTGCCATAGAACACAAAAAGCCAGTGATAAGACCAAACTCGTAAAATTAAGGCTTGAAAGGTCAAATACTTAGATTATAACCCTTAGAGCCTAATTCTGTAAAGTACTGAGAAGCGTCAACTGATATTTAAGTCAATAGGCCAGATTCTTCCCTCATTTTCACATAGTATAAAATCCAGAGTAACTCCATGGACTTCAGTGGAATTATTCCAGATTTACTTCATGTAAATGGGGCCACCCCTATCCTCTGATGCTCTCAGACTCCATCAGTAACTAGCAACTTCTTGTGAATTTATTTATATTCCCATCACCAACACCAATACAGTCTCATGCAGCAAAGTATTTACAGTGTTTCTTGCCCTTTCCCACAGGGCCAGGGAGGATCAGACATCTCCCTTCCTTGGGATCTCAGCACATACTGAGCTCAACTTGGCCAAGTCCTCCCCACTTACTTTCTTTCTATGTCATCTTTTATACCCCTCAACTACTCCTAGGGGAATTCTGCACCAAAAAATTAAAAATTATGCAACAACCAATTAAAAATTCTGCACACAATATTTTCAAATTCTGCAAAATTCTGCATAGTTTATTTGTCAAAATAACACAATATAATCACAAGATGATTCACCAGTTTCAATTATTTTGGGTCATTTATTTAAAAATAGCTGTCAGCAAGTATGTCTGTAATAATACAGACAAAAAAAAGATTCAGGAAATTTTTTTTTTACAAATAGATTCCTTACTAGGCATATCAATACAGAACTCTGAGTAATAATTCATATAAACTACAATACAGAACTGTATTTCCCGCACCCCTCAGAAGCAGTGCAACGGCTTGGGGGAGTTAGGGGTAACGGAGGAGCTGAGAGAAAGGGAAGTAATTGCTGGGAAGGCGCGTGGGTGTGAACTTGGAGGGTTGTTGGGTATGGGTGGTAAAAGTGTGGAACAGGTTTTTTGCAGGAGTGGGGAAGGATTGTTAGGGAGCTTCCCCCATGCAGACCCTGGATGACCCCTAGCCTCTCCCATTCTGTCAGGCACATCTGCCCCTGTCCACATGTGTCCCACCGCCCACACTCAGACACCCATTCCCCCCATCCCTGCACCCCTCCCCTTGTCTCCATATGGCCCTGCAACTCCCGCCCCCTGTGGCCCATTGTCTCCACTCCCGTTCAGCCCCTGCCCCAGTCTGTCCTTCCCCACTAGCCCTTATGAGCCCCTGTCTGATCCTCCAGCAGTCTCACACTGTCTGTCTCCCCATAGCCCCTGTCTCCTGACCTTGCCTGACAGGTGCTGTGAAGAAGGCAGGCTCTTTCTCTTCCTTAGCTGGCTGGGAACTGCTGCTCTGTCATTCACCACAGCACCCCTGGTGGGCAAAAGGCAGAACTGCAGCAACTTTCCAGCCAAAGTTATTTTCTGCTGATGCTGCTCTGTTCTAGCACCATAGTACCCTTCGGTGGGCAAAAGGTGGAACTGCAGCAACTTTTTGGCAAAGCTTTTTTCTGCACAAAAATTTAAAATATGCATGGCTCATTAATTATGCACATGTGCAGTGGCGCAGAATTCCCCCAGGAATACCCTCATCTGATGGCAATTGGTTCATCAGCTCTCCCAGTCTGATCAATGAATTTGCTGCATATCTGGAATCAGCCTCCTCCAGTGGAGCTGACTGGTGTCTAAGTGACCAGAGTGCTGGCTTATCTGTTTAGCTTCCAGCACAGGGGTGCATAAGGAGCTTTGCAGGGTGTGGTTAACATTTCACGTGAGGTGATCTCCTTTCCACACTACTGGTCCATCATCCAGACATCATATCAGCTTCACAGACTCTTGGCCATTCTTTCTGCTCTGGAAATTCCTTACTATGGATATTTTTTCTGTCTTTATTACAAACTTCCTAAGGGATACAGTATTGTCAACCTCAAATATTTGATAATCATGAGTCAGGCATGAAAAAATACATGAGCTTTGCTTAAAAATAATGAGATTTGTTTTAAAAAATAAATTTTGAGCTCTCTTGGTTTTTGACTCTTTTAGGGTTACATTTTCAAGCTTTTCTCTTCAACCACAAGGGCTAGAAATTTTCTTTAAAAATGAAAGCTGAAATTCTCATGTAATCACTTCCCTCCAGGAGCTGGGACTTTAAGTAAAACATTAAATATCATGAAACTCATGATAAAATCACAAGAGTTAGTAACATGGAGGATAGATACAGGCTGTACTTTAGTATGTATTGTATCCTGTTGTATTCTAGTCCTTACAGCACTCTTTTGCATTCTATTTTCTATTTCAGCAGAAAAGATACCCTTACCAGAGTCAGCAATACAGAACTTTCCCTCATTTATTTTGACTAGTCCTCACCATTAACTCCATAACCTGGACATAATATATTGGAGAAATAACGCATCTCTTTGCCTTGCAAGCATCCTGCTTTCACCATGTGATTTAAGCATTCTGCTAGAAAACTTCATCTTCCCTAATTGTTATAACTAGAAAAAATATCAACATAATCTCTAGGTACTTTTGATGTAAAAGTCAAAGGAAATTCAATCAGCTCATTGACTATAAGGTCATCTTTTCTCTAAGTTCAGCCACAAAACCAGTTTTGTTTTGCATCTTCTTGCACTTGCCTTGAACATCTTATTAACAATTTGTGTAAATATCTCATCCAGAATATTATTACTATACTAGACTGTTGACTCCAATTTCATAAATGTATAAGAAGTGAGCAAATTAAGTAGTATGAACTATGACAGTCCTCTGACACTGACAGTGTAGTGTATTGGCCCACACATGCTGTACAGCATAATGATTACATTACAATCTTGTGATATTATTCAAAATGACTTCAGATAAATGAATGATAAACTAGGGGTTATGCTTCTTTTATTACAGGGCTGATAAGGTAGCTAATCAGTGTCCAAGTATATGTCATTACATAAATTATGAACCAGAGTTTGATGTGTATTCCCAAAGAACCGGAGCCTGAGTGTCATCTGGTATAAGACTACAGGCTGAAAAATGAATTCTGAAAACAACAGCCATTTTCGTTCTAACTGTATTAATAAATTACTAATAAATAATCTTAAAAGGTTAGGAGACAGTCTTTTCATCCATTAGCAGAATTTTTGTGCGCTAAATAACTCTAAATTAGTGTGTATATATAGAAGATTACTTTTGCAGGCAAAGATTCTACCCTTGTGCCCACTTAAAAGGAATGATCTTTTTGATAGTTCTGTGGAGGATAGATAAACAAAGCGTATGGATTTCTTTTCCTTTTTTTGTGAATAAGATGTCTATAATTTTGGGAATGTTAATTATGGCAAGTTCTGTAATTTCTTTATGTTCAATATACTGCTTCTGAGTCTGACAGCCCACTTCAAGAACTTCAAGCTAACTGATCAGCTGATTTCTGAAGCAAAAGGTGACCGGTGAAAGAGTTGCAGTTCAGAATGGTTATTCCCTCTTTCTCCTCTCCATCTATCTTGTGAACAATGGCAATCTTAATTATTAAGCCAATATGCCAGTTCCTGGTTGATATCCAGCATCTAATAAATTGGCTTTGGAAGATGCCTTTCATATGACAAATGTTCACTTGTAAAAGTTTCTGTATACTGAAAATAGAATTTATTCTCATCTTGGATTCTTCAGTTTTTTTGATATGTTCAAATGTATATATTCAGCTTCACAACATTTACCATAGGTGCGGGAACTAGAGGTGGGGGAGTGCTGCAGCACCCCCAGAGTCCTGGCTGCCAGCCCCGTGTCTGGGGTCCCGGCGGCCACCCTGCGCCCAGAGTCTCAGCTGCCTATCCTGGGTCCCAGCTGCCATCATGGTCGAATTTGGAAAATGATTTTTTTTCATTGAAAATGACATTTTTCTTTGGATTTTTTGTATCTTTTTGTGGGGGGGAAAATGAAAATCCAAAAACGGAAAAAAACGGTCTACTAAAATGCAAAATTTTCAGGAAACATATTTGGTTCCTGGCAAGAGCCTGGGAGAATAATATGAAATGGAAATTTGTCCCAGCCAGCATTTGAGCGCCAAAGGAGGTTGAGCCATGTAACAGGTATGGTATATGGTTATTACAGTTCTGTCATTAGAATTCCCCTGCCCACCTTTTCTACTCTCTCTCTCTCTCTCTTTCTTTCCCACCCTGAGTGGGAATCCCTGAGTATGCTCAGCAGATTCTCCTCACCTTTCTTCTTTGGCAGTCACCAGTGGAATAGTGCATAATGCCTAATGTAGCAGTCTGCTGCCTTCCCTGGGGAACAGTGATTATCCTTCACAGCTGTGGAGACCAGAAGGCTTGAGAAGCTTTTGTGGGCTAGAAAGCATGGAAGTAGGTTTTGCTGAATCGAGCCCCATGTAATTAAATGGTCAACATTTATCTTGTAAGAAAAGAATAATTACATGATATATGTTTCCTCTAAAAAACAACAGCAAGCCTTTTAGCAAGTCTTCAGTTCAATGAGAAAGCTAAATGAAATAAATAATGTATTGAAAAGTGGGGACATATGTTTGTCCAAGATCAATGTAAGAAGGAAGGATTTTTATTAAAATAGAATTCAAAATATCAAAGTGTACAAGCATTTTAATTGAATATTTAACATCCACTAAATAACTATGGGGAAAACCTGAGATGAAGAAAGCATATATTAAGCAGACTATTTCAGTATGGGTTCCATTTGCCCCATTGCTAAGAGAAAGTTCACTGTTTTCCTTTTTTCTGTTAAAGAACCAATTACTGAAATTTAAATCAGGAAGGAAGATCCTGCCAATTTGACCCAAGTCCATGTGCACTGGTAACCCACGACTTCATGGGAACCTGATGGCTGTCTTAGTATATGGTGTAAGGTATCAGAGGGATAGCCTTGTTAGTCTGGATCTGTAAAAGTGGCAAAGAGTCCTGTGGCACCTTGTAGACTAACAGACGTATTGGAGCATGAGCTTTCGTGGGTGAATACCCACTTCGTCGGATGCATGTAGTGGAATTAAACAAAGACAGGATTAAACAAAGACTGTGAATGGCTAGCCAACCACAAAAGCGGTTTCTCCTCCCTTGGTGTTCACACCCCAACTGCTAGAAGAGGGCCGCATCCTTCCTGATTGAACTAACCTCGTTATCCCAAGGCTGATTCTTGCTTGCATATTTATACCTGCCTCTGGAAATTTCCACTACGTGCATCCGACAAAGTGGGTATTCACCCACGAAAGCTTATGCTCCAAAATGTCTGTTAGTCTATAAGGTGCCGTAGGACTCTTTGCTGCTTTAGTATGGTGTGAGGATCCACAGGGCGAGGACCTGGTCTGTGAGTCACTGCACTATCTGCACCACCACGAACAGCTCTTGCAGAGGAGTGATTAATGGGCTGTGATCCTTGTATGACCAAGAATAACTGGATATGCTGCCCACAGAGGGCCTGACTGACAGTGCTTCTACCCGGTTAGTCCAGACACACTACTTAAGCCTGAAGGGAATGCCATGAATTTGTCTGCGCAACTGGGTGGCTCTCTAGCTGGCTTCTATGACAGACCCTATTTCTTTGCCTAGCTCTGGTTCCTGGCTTACAACTTCAGCTCTGACCCTTAATCCTAGTTCCGGCTTCTGGTTCTGACCCTTGGCTATGACTCTACTCATTAGGCCTGATTACAGCTCCAACTGTGAGGCATGACCACCCACACTCTGGCTGTGAAACATGGTCTGTGCTGTAAAACAGCTCTCCTCTGTATTAGTTTGCTGGGGTGAGCTCCCTCTGGTAAGGTGTGGCCCTAGGACTTGCTACACGTACAGCACATCAGGTTGGGCCATTGCTAGGGCACAAACACAGAGGTGTTTTCCCCATTTCAGATTATGAGGCTTTACTCTGAGGATGGGGGGCATGGATCAGCATTAATGTTGCACTTCCCATCAGTATCCAGGCCGGGAAAGCTAATGATCCAACCAGTGGACAAAATTTGGTGATGATCCTGATCCCATGCCACGTGAGGTGCATTGCGCATATGCTAAGATGACCCTGAGGATGCTCAAGTGATTAAGATCCCATCTTGCACACTGTCAGAGGCAGGTCACTTGATGCTGCTGCTTACCTAGATCATCCTCTGTTGGCCTACCCCGGCCAGAAATTCACAGACTGCAAGAAATATGCAGATATGTATCTTTGTATCTCCAAGGAAGGCAAAAACTTGTTGGAGGGAAGAATATAACTTGTGTGTACTAAATTAAGGTGGAGAAAACTATCAGGAAATGTCCTCCTGACACCAGAAGTGGCCAGATGTGATCTCTGGGATAGTCCACGTGAACACACTGTTGAGCAATAAAATGAGACAGTGAAATATGGTACAATAGCATCTTTCAAAAACAAGTCATTCACTGAGGATGTTATATAGCAGTCAGATAACCAGCAGTGACTTTCTACAGAACAGTGTGATCGTGGAAGCATTGACAAACTCAAAATGTGAAGGTCAGTTAGGGGAACATAAGAACGGTCATAATGGGGCAGTCTGATGGTTCATCTAGCCCAATATTCTGTCTTCTGACAGTGGCCAATGCCAGGTGCTTCAGAGGGAATGAATAGAACAGGCAATCATTGAGTGATCCATCCCTTGTTGTCCACTCCCAGCTTCTGGCAGTAAGAGGATAGGGACACCCAGAGCATGGGGTTGCATCCCTGACTATATTGGCCCAAAGTGAAACCTTCATGGGCAGAGACCAGAGAGAAAATGTATTCACCCGGTTGATCCTCTTATTTGTCACAACCATGATACTTGTTCCCCAACAATTTGGGCTGTACAATACCAGGGCCAGACCTGGGTAAATCTGATTGGCTAACTGCCTGACTGATAGATATAGGTCCAATACACATCTGCAACCTATGCCTATGTCCCCCCAAAACAAACCCCAAACCCACCACTACTATACCTATACCAGTGAAAAATCTGCCAGAAAGTAGCTACTTGATATTCCTTTTTATTACTACTGCAGCTGCCTCATTTTTTCTCATCAAAATAAAAGAAAATCACAGGATCCTTACAAGAATAGGTGACAGCAAGTAGTTATTGAGAATTGCACATCCCTAGCTCTTAACTTTGTAGCATCCATCCAGATGGCAGATTGGAGGCTGGGATCTGCAGGGTGGTGACAAATACATGGGTAATAGCATTCAGCTTTCCTAACAGTAAAAGTGAATTCACTATTCCTCTTTGATAGTAGACCTGACATGTCAGATGAGAAGAATCTCTAGAAGAACCTGCCAAAGCAACAACACAAATAAATGCCAGATACAAGTGCTGCTTGATGTATAATTACAAACATTGTATCTATCATCGATTCAAATTATCTGATATGTAAAGTCGGGGTTGTTATTACATCAGGCAAACAGTAACCTTGGAAAGCTAACTGGTATGGTTATACAAAAAAAGTGTTTAGACAGAATAGTCTCTAGTGACTTCATCCAGTAACACAGCTCTAGCTATTGTTTTCTTATGGTGAAAGCAAAGATCTTGAATTTATATTCACAATGTACAGTGTTTAACATGCAGTGTTTAACAGTCGGGATCCAACTATCACCCCTGCACACCCCAAACTCATTGTCAATCATTTGAATTTTGTACAGATAACATCACTGATCTCCGGCTTTTGCTGAGGGGTACAAAATGTAATTTGGGAAGGTGATGATGCAAAGATGGCTTCTATTGGCCTTTGCATTCCCTGGATCGTGCGCTGACTGTGTGCTGGGATGGTCCCCTGGTGGGTAAATTATGTTGACTAATAATGACCCCAGTGAGCTCATACAGCAGCTAGGAATTGCTGGGGTGCAGGGAAAACCCTAGCCTTGTCTCCTACAGTGAGTGAGCGGAGAAGGCATGGGAGCCATTAAGCCACTTCTACACCATCAGAGGATCCCCCTATAGTGAGGTGATCCAGCCAAGACCAGAAAGGTTGACTCTAGAATTCCGTGAGCAGTCCCAATGTAACTGTGGATCAGGATCTTTCTATTTCAGTTTCTAGTGCTTGGAAGAACACTGTGAACAGGGAACCATCAGCTTTCCTTACTCAAATGAGGTGAACAGGTTTTAGTCCAAAATATTCCTGCACTGCTTGCTTTGGGTGAAATACCCTGCTTTAAATTGCAAAAATGTCAAAATAGGCAATCCTTTTTCCTGGTATCTTTGCATGTCTTTATGACATGATCAGCAGCACTGGTTCCCCTCTAGTGTGCTCAGGAAGATGCAGGCAGAGAAAGCCTTTACATCATAGTGTTAATGGTAGTTGCAGGTTACACTCCTACAATTACTCAAAATTCTTATTTTTTTACTACTTTCTTCTATAGCAATAATTTAAAATGATACTTATGGAACTTATTTTTTAATATAGTTTCTATACCTCTCAGGGTATATCACTTTTATAGGCAAGATTTATTCAACAGACATGTGCAAGTATGGTAGCATAAAGAAGCATAAAATAAATTAAAATCTATTAGTTTAAATAGACATAATTAAAAGACAGTTATATTTTTTCTGTTTGTTTCCAAAACATCTATCCATTCTATGCTCTTAACATGACCTGTAACAGTCACTCATTTGTTATTCCTTTTTACTTCTCTTTTTGTTCATTTGTAATTAATATGTTATTACTCTTCAAAATAGTATATGGAAAGGCCAAACAATAGAAAATACTAGTCAGGCAGTTTACACTTAAAAGATCTGTAATGTAGGGATTAACTGCCAAGAGCCAATTTATAGTACATATTTCACATAACAAATAATCTGGATGATATCTCCTTTATCTAGAGGGACTTCGATTTTGAAACCAGTTCTTCACAAGGTATAACAATTTCAAAGTCCTTGGACCAAATTCTGCTCTACATTACACAGGTTTAAAGATGAGAATATCCACTTATTTCAGTGGATTTAAACCAAACTAAGGAGCCAGAATCTGGCCTTGCATCCATAATTTTTTTTTTTTTTTTTTTTGCTCAAAATTAAAGCTCAACCAAGTGAGAAAGCTTTTTTTTTGTATTAAATTCTTATCTCCCCAATCTAAAAAAGCTTTTGTAGATCAGGCAGAGCTACAGTTTCATCCAGGTTCCTGTCAGGTTGTTCTGTGTTACTACAGTCAAAACCCTGGGATTATTATATTTAGATCAACATATTGAAAAGTAATATAAAGACATTTAAATCTTAAATCTTTTTAGAGGTTATAGGTGAATAATGAGATTATCTGTAGATTTCTTGCATTGGCAAAGTTTTAACATTTCACTCAATGTGTCTAAAGGTTATATCTATTACAGGTTTATCATATCTGAAAACAGTATTTCAACAGCTCTGGTCTTACAATATTTAAGGGGCAACAAGGTTTCCTAATCACAAGTTTAGCTGTTAAGAATGATTGATTCATTGCATACAATCTTAAATATTGTTGTACATTTTCTCCAGATGATATTGATGCTCAAATCATTTTATTTATCATTGATGAAGCTAATTATCTCATGATTTGTTTACATAATCTTGTTTATATTAAGTAGATAGCAACAATTAACTTTGTTTTAACTGTAGTTATTTGAAATACAGTAGTGGTAATATCTGCCAGAAGCAAATAAACATATTAGCAGGAAATGCTTAAATGATCTGGATAACCCTATGAGCCAGCATAGCAGGTGGTAATATCCTGTTTTTAAATTACATTTCAGCAAGTGAACATAATAAATCCTCTTGTGTTATATATTTCGCTGGTAGCAACTTATACTCACATTATTCTATTTGACCTCATTACTGCTAATCATTATCACATTTTTAATAGCTGCCACAGTGAGTGAAACAGTTAATACAGTATTTCTTGCCGAAAGAGAGCCTGTCAGGTTATTGATGACAAATTAAAATTAATAAAGAAGATCTGTGTTGAATTTGAGGGAATGGAATAACTACGAGCATCCAGATGATTGGAAAGGCCTCTGGGGTACTCTGTGAAGAATAATGTTTTTGGTGTACGTGTATTGTCTTGAAAGGAACGCTAAAACTGCCAAATCTCTGCTTTTGCCTGGAAGACTTCCTGAAATAGGAACTGTATTCTTTTGGCCCTCATCACATGTAATTTATCCCTCAGAGAGTTATTTCCTGTTCTGTACAGCTTAGCTGTGTGGTGTAATAATAGCATGTTCCTAAGGTTCTACAGTTTTATTTACCTCAGTAAGAACCTTTACAAGAGCAATCACTGGCGCATATCGCAGGAGTCCAGATGATATAGTAAATGAGTAAAAGTTCAAGACTGCATTTCTTCAGTATATACAGTGAACCTGCTACTCAGGAAATAGAGCCTGTTACTATTTATTTAAAACTTTCTGTGATGATATAATTTTCGTTTCAAATCATTTGTTTGTTAAGGATGGTAAAGCAATTATATACTGTCCAGGAATTCTCTGTCTATGTATTTTTATCTATACTAAAGTGAACTAGAGACTGGAATATAACTCACTTTATCAAATGTATACATACATTTACATATTTTATATGCTTTGTGTCTATTTTTAAATAGTAGTGTTTATTAAAGGTGCACATTCCACAGGGAACTGGGTAGCTAACTGGAGATAGTCATTCACCATCTGGGACTATAGTTCAAGGCCATCTTGAGGTCCTGAATTAATTGAATATAGTGGCATTAGTTCAGTCCTTAGTAGACAGTAGTCCACATCACAAAATCACGAGACATAATTTTGACTGTGCCCAGGAGGCACACCAAGGAGACTGAATTATCCCTTACCAAAAGAGAAAGTAGTCCTTGGAGGTCAACATTAGAGGTCATTGGTGGGTCAGAGTAGAGAAACTCCAACACTAGATCTGCCTAAAAAGGAAAAAATAAACAAACATGTTCCAATTACAGTATGTAAGCAATTCATGCAGAATTTCTTTACACAAAGGGTTTTTAGAGTATGAACAAATTGGAGAACTCAGTAGCAGAAGTATGAGTTCATGGGAGTACATGGATGAATTTTTGGAAAGGAAGGAATACAAGGTACAGCTATTAACTACTTTGGAGCAGTCAAGCTGCTAAACTACTGTATATTGCATATATATTCCTAGGTGTATAAGTCGCGTTCCTGGTGGATCATACATTCTTCAGGTCCTTAATATTCATGTATTTCTTTGGAAATAAACAGGTTATTTTAGTGTGTAAAGCCTAGCCATAACAAGACAGAAGTAATTGAAAAATAATTAGGCAGTTTTTTTAGACAGATATTGAAGTCAATATTATTAGCCTTGTTTCAAATTAAAGATCAGAATTAGCATCTGAATTTTAGGGAATTGGATCAGATCTGAAGCTTATAAACTTCGTCCAAGGTTCAATAACAACAAAATAAATTGTGCTTTATGCATCTCTTACAAAGTCCCAAAGCACAGTAAATGACCATGGAATTAATATCATACATTTTAGAGGCTTACATCTATATGTTGAAATGTAACCTTCCTTTCATACAGGATTAAGGGGATGTTAGAGGGTTGAATAATTAAGATAAAATTTTGTGTACTTCACATGGTTGACAAATACCAGTCATATTGCTCTCAGTCCCTGAAAAGTAAAAATGAAAATATAAAAAATAAGAAATAAATTCAATTACACATTTTCCCACATGTATTTCACCTTTCCTTGCAGCTCAGGGGAATCATTCTTGAATTGTATTTCACTAGCAGACTATTTTTACCATTATTTTTAACTTAATGAGTATACCTTACACATCAGAGAGAAAGTACAAAGGTTAAATTTTACATTAAGAGCACATCACAACATGGTATGCAAATATCCCTATGCAAATGTAAAACCACTAGAAGATAAATGTGTTATATTTTTAACCAGTTAACTATGACTGTGAAGTATGGTGTGAGATATTCAGTGGTTTCATTTTTATATCTTTCTTGTAAATAATGCATAAAGTACGTAGATGTTGTCAAAATATGATTAAGCTATTAGCTTTATAGTTTTCATAGTTAAGAATGTGTTCAGCATGTAGCTCATAATAACTCATTTCTAAATGGAGAGACCATTATAAACTATTTCTTGTTCAAGTGAATGTTATCATGTGACATAATGATTTTGCTTAAAACCACGTTAAATGAGGAGTAAAATTAAACAATATTGCATGAATTGTGTTTGACTAATTTTGTGTCACATTATATTAGCCAAGCTTTCAAAATATGTGTTAATGACAAATAGTGTAAGCCCCTAACATACTTTATGTCTGTAAAATCACCCTTAAGTCATTAGCTTTTAAAAGGTTCATTTTGTTTGCAGTTTTTGTAGCCAGTGGCTTTTTAGTGATTACTTTTGTCTACAAATCTAGACATGATAAAAAAAAGATATTTTACATACGTCTTTGGGACTTATTGCCATATTGTGGAGGCATACTGTGTGCATTAAAACAATATCTAATAACCGATGAACTTTACAGTTTTGAGATAAACATTACTAAGGGCGTATTTTTAATACTGATGTTGCATTTACATAAGCAGCATGCTGAAAAAGACTAACTATGCTTTTGATCAACAGTTTGTTTCTCTTAGGCTCTGATTTGTCAATTGCCAGTCACATAAAATGTACTATACTAGTATTTAATATTCAATGCTAAATTATTTTAATTCTCTAGCAAACTATACTTTTAAAATGCCCTACTTTCCAACAATGGATTACTCCTAACTTTTTTTATTTTAAATAAATGCCACTGGAATTCCAAAATGTGTTGTTTTTATTCCTCCCAGGCAAATATGGTTATGCGCCAGGCAAAATAGCTATTCAGGCTCGACTTTGCCAGGATAAGGATATATGAGAACTGCAACATTAAAACAGCGCAAGGTAAAATACGTACTGTTTACATTCATTGCTTGGAAATACTGTTTGACCTTTTGTTGGAGGAGCGGCAACCTTTCTGTAGTTAGAAAGACAGTTTTCACAGGTCATACAAACAAATTTAAACTGTTGCAAAACTCAAACAACACTTAATGTCATGCTTGGAGTAATGAATGTCCAAATCCTGCTAATTTTACTCACAGGAGTAGTCCTATTGGATCATATTCAGTTCTCAGCAGCTAAACTATGATTAAAGTATACTTTTGAATCTAAACTACCTGGCAGGGAGCATGTAACTTGCGAAAGGTGGAGTATAATGTAGGGTAGCTGCAAAGCTGGTGTAAATCATGAAGGATGGTGCTAAATTTGCACACTGTGCCCACCTAGCAAAGCTGCTTCTAGAGACTCTTCCGAGGGTCCACTGAAAGTGGAGCTGGTTCTGATGGCTCCAAGTGAGCCATCAGGGGTTACAAAGGGTCCTCAATATTTCTTGCCAAATTGTCTCAATATTTTGGAGAGAAAGAGGGAGAGAGAAACACAAAACCCTATAGCAATCTATATAATAAAGTACAGGTTTACTAGCCCATCATAAAGATGTGCAAATACATCCAGAGATTTCACCCCATCCCATCCGTTTGCATCCCAACATATCTTCCTTTTAGCTCAGGGGTTGTGTGCTCTCGTGGTTAGAGTTTGAGTGGGAGGGGAGGGAGGAACTGGGAGTTAGAACTCCTAGGTTTAGCTTTCGTATTCAGGAATGTAAATCCTTCCCTTGCAGCCTCCATGGTACACAGATGCCTGACACTGCAGGGACCCCATTAGGACAGCTCAAAAGATTTAAGCCGCAGCAGTACTCTGGCAGCTGAGTTTCTGTTGCTGCATCCTGTTGCATCTCTGACTATGTTCCATCGGGACTGCAACTACACTTGCCCAGAGCTGGTTTAATGTGCCTGCTGCTCCCAGCCCACCCTGCTGTGAGTAGCGCTTGGGCTGCTGGCACACGGAGCCAGAACTGAAAGCAGAGTTGGGAGAGTGGCAGGAGCTTGGCTTAAAGTTAGCTGTCTCCTGAATCAGTTGCAGAACCTTGCTTTGTAGATTAAAGAAGAGACAGAACCATGAGGAGGAGTCCATCTGAAAGCAGGGGCAAAGAATCATAAGGTGAGGGATGATCATTTGGGATCAGGGGAATCTGGGGTGATGAGGTGAGAGGGAGTAGAGTTTGAAGGGCGAAAGAGGGCTATTGGGAAGGAACTAGCGGTGAGTAGGAGGAACAGAGGGAAGACAAAAACCATAGAAAGATGAATTCCTCAACAACAACAGGAGAAAGAGAACAAATTACAGAGTCAGATGGCACGAGGTCAGAACTCTAGCAGGTGCCATTTTTAAAAAGTAAAAACTGAGATAGACTTGTGAATACAGGGAGAAAATAACAACTGGTATTGCCTTCAGTGACACCCTGCATGGGTATAGCAGTCAGTCCATGTGCTAAATTGTAGGATTGGAGTCTGAGACCCTGATCCTGCAAATATTTGTGCATATGAAAGAGTGCCTGCATGGGAGGTGGTTTGGCAAGAGTGAATAGACAACCCCTTGTCTTTCCTACAGTGATGGGTCTCCAAAAAAAGTTCAGAAAATTCAAATAGCAACTGATCCTGAACCACTGATGTCAATAGGAATGTTGCCACTGTGAGTTATTTTCCAAATTTTAATTAATATCACTGGGATTTTTTTCTGTAATACCATTTCCGGGTGATTTTCATTGTGTTTGATGTTTAAGCCTTATTTGCATATTTCTTTGGTTTGATGTCACTGTTTAGGAATCCTATGTAAATTAAAATATAGCTTAATTTGGAATACAGTCATGTTACAGCACTTTGGGAAAATGAAATCCCAAAATTACTGTATAGCAGCTAAACCACTTAATGTAGATGTATGGACAAAATAATTAGATAGCATGTTGCCAGTAAAAGAGAACTGTCCTCTAATATTAAAATAGATTTCACATAGATTTAACTCTTTCAACAAGATAGCCAAAATTTAAATTTCCCCTCTTCTATCTTTGTTTATAGTATTATTGCTGTAATATCAAATTCATACTATCCTGTATCACTGGGATTTAAATTCACTAATTACATAGGGTCATCACAATAATGAATTAGTTTGTGAATCTCTAGTAAACTAAAATAGGATGTTTTGATTGTGGAATTATAGAATTATTTTAATGGACAACTGTTATTAATGGAGATTTGCAACCACTCTGTGTGTCTTATTTAATTTCAGTATGCTTTGGTTCATAGTACCGTTGCTAAGTGCAGAAAGTACAGGGCTTGCCAGAATCACAAACCCACCTCAGCGTAGCCTTGATTTTACAATGTGGTCCATGTGGTCAGATTCCTTAGCCTGCACAGAAGTTAGTGCCACATGAATGCAGGCGTCCATCTGCATGTTACTCAACACAAGATCAGGGCTTATGACTGTTTCTAAAGCATATGATGGTAATAGTGGGTTTATTTCCCATTCCCCCAACACACACATGCTTTTAGCTTCCATAATTTTGGTTCTGGTCCTAGACTGGACCAACACGGTAAGAGCCACATAAGTACCTAGACAGATAGATTGAAAGCTTCCATTGAGAGGCCTTAAAATAATAGCCCTGTTGTGTAATTTTTAAAAACATACCATCAGAAGAAACTAGAAGGTTTATCTGTGAGATGATATGTTTTTCTTGAAAATGAAGTCACATGGTTTTTTTAAGCTATTTTTAATAATATTCTAGGCCTAAATCTGGCTTGGTTTACACATATGAGTAGTTCCATGCCAAACTGCTGGCATAAGTGAACTAGGTGAATTTGGTCTGCTATGTAGAAATCCTGGTTGGCACAATAATTAGTATTAGTGAATTCAGTATATTATTGTTTAACTGCTACATGAGTTTCTGATCTTAGTGTTTGAATGACTGATTCATGGTCTTGTTATATTTTGGTTGTGGCACAAAGCTACTCTTTACTTGCCAAACAGATGAGCTATTTGGAAAAGTTCTCTGTGGTCTTTCTTATTGTTTTTCAGTCAGTCAAAATTTTGCTTTGGTGCATCCATATCAAATAATATTAAGCACCTTATACTTGTAGAACGCTACACATATGTTAGCTAACAGCTCAAGTCAAGTAGATAAATACCACCCCTATTTTACAGCTAGAGAGACTGGGACAGAGGTGTGGCGGAGCCAAGGCCGTGCAATGAGTTAGTCACAGCTGAGATTAGCTTTCAGGAATTCCTGGCTCTCAGCCCTAGTGCTGTTCCTCCAGACCTGAATATTTACACAAACCTGCATTATTCAGCAGATGAACAATCTTCTTCCAGGAGGCATGTATATACCGATGCTGATATATGAATGGATAGTACTCAGCTGTGGCTTAATCCCAGACCCCAATAGCAAGACTTCATTTCTTCATTTAGCTCCCTTGCTGGAAATAGTTTTCTGTCCTTTCCGGTGGTTGGACAGGCTGGCAATGAAATAAGGACAACAGATTGGAGTGGGGAAAAGGTGCGGACAAAGGAAGTGCTGGGATTTCTAGTGCTCCTGTGCTCAACTCCTTTGACAAAATCTTCACGCTACCCACCCTACCCTTATGACATAGAAAGCTACAGCTTTATCTGAAGCATTTTCCCTCTGGACACTTGTCAGAACAAAGACTATAGACTTTGCATATAATTTATACTCTTGTATATGAGGAGCTTGTCACATCTTAATGTTGAACCTCACCAGAGAGAAGACCTCTTAAGCACTCTGTATTCTGCAGAGTGCTCTGCATTTGGGTGGGAAAATCGGAAGTGCTCAGCAGCTCTACTCTCTCCCTCCCCCATCTGCATGCTTTGTATTTGCTGCCCAGCCACCACTCTGGTTCTGGCTGCAATCACTGCATCCTTTTCCTGATTGTAACAGTTTTTCTGGGGTTCTCTTCCCCCAGAGAATAAAAGTGTATTTTTTAGTAGTTTATCACTCAGCTAAACTTGAATGTGTATGTAATGGGAAAAGGAAAAGGCACTTCCCTAGCCTGAGGACTTTCTCCCTGCCCAAAATCAAAAACCTGCTGCAAACAATGAAGGTTTTACGCTAGCTTCTGAAAAAAGGCTGCAAGAATCTTTTGGAAAGTGTTAGGTAACCTTAAAATATGGGTAACTACCTGCTATCCTTATAATGAAAATTGAGTCTCATGTAATCTCATGACTCCAGAAACTGACACTTTAAGAATAACACGAATTATTATTAAACTCGTGATAAAACCATGAAAGGTGGCAACTCTTCACTTTGCGACACCAGCACTACTATGGCTTCTAGCCTTGTGCAGTCATCTGTGCCACACCTCCCCTTTGGACATCCACGTAAGGCTGTAAAAAATCTGCACCCACAGATGTATCCTTTCCAGTGGTGTAGCACCACAGTTGTATGTAAGCATGGGAAAAAGTGACTGCTACCAATTTGGACCCTGGGTTCTACCTTTGGAGGTCTCTGCTATACATTTAGGGTCAAATTTTCATTTCAGAGTAATTCATTCACCCTCATTTCCCACCTATAATAGGTAATTAGACATTTCACTCCTAATATTTAAACCTGCAATTCTGTGCAGCTGCAACCACTTGCAGGTGCCAAACTGTATTTGCAAAATCAAAGGCCAGTGGTAAGAATCTGAAATGTTATGTTTAGAAGATTGAGAGATATGCAGAAAGCATAATGTTCAGAGGCCTTACTGGTATGGATAGTGTAAATGATGTGCTGCCCATATTGGCATACCTTATTTGAGTACCCTTGGCATGCAAGAGAATCAACCTGGTCTCTTCATGATGAGGGAGAAATTCTATGGCAGTCTATGCAGATAGGAGGCAGGATGTTCTGGTGGTTAGGAAGGGAAGGGGTACTTCAGCCTTTACGATACCACCCTGGCACCTCCAGCATAGTGGAGTTTCAAAGGTAAAATAAAGCCCCCAGACCCTGTTCTGAGCTCAGCTCTGCAGTGGTGCAGTGATGAATTCGGTCCTCAGTCCATAAGGTTATTTTCACTTGGCATGGGGGATACTAATTCCAGGACTGTGTTACCTACACATGCTGTTGGGGTAAGAAAAGAGATGGGTACTGTTTGTATGTATTAGTACAATTCCCATATTTAATGTTGATTTGTCATGTGTAAATGGCATTATCCAGTATATTGGACACAATGGTGTTCAATATATTATTTTAATGATGTAGGGGGAAGTGTGTGAGCGGATGTGAGTCTTATGCAACTTGCTTTAAGGCACAGCAGAGCTACTTCTTAACTACACAACTTTAGGTTAATGTACCCTCTTGATAAAGATGTTAGATATCTAGTGTGTTGGAGTGTCACAAACATCCTGTTCATAGTAAGAAAACAAATGATCCCAATCCTAGGAGCTGAGGGGTTAATTTATATCCTGTTCAAAAAGTGTTTTTATAGTTGAAAGAAATCAGTTTCTTGTGTTACAGTGCTAATACTGACTACAAAGAATCAATAGAATTACTCTATCCACACAATCTTTTCATTGAGTTGAAGCTGTACTCACTTCGTCTGAGGCATATGTCTCTGTGAACCCCATTGCTCAGATAATGTCAGTACATCTAACCAATTATGTAGTTCTGTTTATTCAAGAGGTTCATTTAGGTTCACTCTGAGTATGAATGAATTTGCAAAGATGAAGGTGGAGCATATTAAATAGAGAATTAATACTCACTCTCCTCTGGAAAATAGTGTACCATTATTATCTTCTGAACAAGTAGGCCAAAGTACAGCCTACTCTACTGCACTACAAAAACTTGAATCCACAATTGCTTGTGCTGCAAAACATACCTGAGAATACTCAAATATGACCAAAATCTCTTAGTTCTAAAACTGTGACCTAGTAACTATCTGGGTTTACAGTAACTCATGGGTTTACTGGGTTTACAGTAACATGTCACATTTTTTTGCTGTTGTGGTTTATAGCTGGCAAGGCAACAGGCTACATTTCAGAATTTTAAAAAAATAATTAGACATTCATTGCAATGTCATGGAAAACCAAACCCTCTGATTTAGGTCACTATTCTTCATACAAAATTCAAAGTGGACTGAAAGTTTCTCTGTGGTATGGTTTGATTTGAGTTTGTTTGTTACTTTTGAGGGTAGGGGTTGCTGTTACTTGTCCAAAATAAAAAAAAAAAATGTTGCACTAGACTATTTTATCTCTGTAACTGAAATCATAGGGTATTTTAACTAGAGATGTACATGAAGCAATATCCCAGGCCTGAATAATCCCAAACTTTAAGGAAGTTTGGATTCAGATCTGGATTTAAAATGTCACAACTGGGCTGAGCCAGCTTTGTGGCTCTGAACATCCTCTGCCTTGGGGAATAATCTGTATCTGTATATTTGGGCTATCTCTAGTTACAATTTCAACATTTTGGGGTCTCTCCAGAGTCTAGTTTGCTCAAGGATTATTAGATTGTGGATTTTTTTGGACCAGGCAGCCATGAAGGCAGCTTTCTATTCAAAGGGAAAATAATGCTCGATCCACAGTTAATCAGCTCTCCCAGACTGGCAGATTGCAGAAACATATTATCATATTGTAGAATAACGTGTTGACTCCTGACAAATATACCAGGTTAGTCCAGCAAAGTGCACCTTACAATGATGCCAGGTGTACTAGTTACAACTGATGAGCCGTAGATTTCTATAGATTTCAGTGGAAGGTCAGGAGAAAACCAGCAAAGCAGGTAGAATGGATGGCCTGTAGTGAAGCTGTTTAAAAAAATATTTCAACAACTTGCTAAAATTCAGCTTCCATTTGAATGTTTCATTTCATGTACTGTATTTAAGTTCACTGCACTTGATACATTAAGGTGAATTATTGCTGTGCTGTAGTAATGTATTTGTTTTTAACCTTTGAAAATTATTATTATAATTATAATTATTATTGTATATATACGCATACCTGGGTATGCTTGCTCTGTAAATCATTTTTAAGAATGATTTAGAAAATAATGTAATTCCTTTGGACCAGATTCTGGGTTTATTATACTTCTGTAATAAATCCATTTACTTTACTCTGGATTTACACCACTGTGTTGAGATCAGAATCTGACCCACAGTTTTAAAAAGAGAGCCTTTTTAAAAGAGAGAATCTTTAACTATAAAAATACTTATTTAAAATATAAAGAATACTGTTTGAATTTTCTTTTTTAGACTGGTATAATAAGAGTACTAGAACAACAGAAGATTGATGTAATAAAAAGAAACAGTTTTTCTATTAAAATGAAAAAAGCACCTGTTTTTCCCCGGGAATTCAAGAGTTATATCTGAAGGAATATGTTTAACATTTTAAATTCAACAATGTTCCTCCCACCTTCTAATACAGCACAGTATATGTTTTAAAAGGTCTACTTCTAAACAGATCTTCTATTTAATTAAAAGAAACTAATATCAAAGCAGATTTTGGATTTAAAATTCGTGTTTAAACTTCTCATAGATTAAGTGAGCTTAAACAGTTGCTATTCCTGACTTTAACAGCATTATAAAATACATTAGAGATTGAGAGGATAAAATTCTGCCATGTTAGGTTACAACCTAACTGCTATTTGCAGTTGTAAGGACTACTAATGGCACAGGGACAAGATTTATTATAGTAAAGACATCCTGCTTAACATTAGCCTTGTCATTCCATTAATAATGACTGCTTATGAGCCATCCCGTTGGCATCTTTGTTGTCCTGAAAACTTAAAACTCACAGCACAATTCTTTACGATGTGCTACATTGCCCCCTCTGGGTATTCCTGACCATTATCCCATTTGGTTATATTCAAAACTGCTGCCTCCTGAGAGAGCATTAGGGCTGACCTTTAACCCTGCAATATTCTTGGTTCAAATGGCATAATAACATGTAGTGAATATTTACAAGCATACTTATACTATAATAGAGTACTGCTGTGAACATTAGCACATATTTTCTGCTCAATCAGGCTTTGATGTAGAGCTTGGCTTGTACCCTGGAGAAAATGTAGTCCCCAATAAGCTATGCTACTAAAACACCCTTGAACCTAAACAGCTTACATAACATAAACTGACTAGATGCAGATTAGCAGGCAAACATATACATTTGAAATGTTGCGAGTCCCAGTAGCATGTTACTGTGCAGCATAATGTCTTAAAGAGCCTTCTCACTAGAGGAATAAGTGGGAGGGAGGCACAATACATTACTAAGTACCTGGGATTGTAGCAGTATAGTTAAATGAATCAAGAAAAGGTGATCTTATCCATGAAAAGAAAATTAAAAGCAATAAGCCATAATGACAACAGGCAGACCATTTCCCTTTTTCTATCTTCTTTTTGAATGGTTGTGGGGGTAACTGTGCATCACACCGCTGACTTCTAGCGCTTCCAGTTTTCTGCTTCTCTCTTCATCTCTGTCAGTGACATCCTTACACAGCTATGCCTTGCCTTGCCATCATCCAAGGTTCCTGCCAAACGTTTTCTATGGTGACATCAAAGAGCATTGGCAGCAGTTGTACAAACTGTGCTTGCTTCCAAATCACTCTCTTAAATCACTCCCTTTCACAGTGTTGTAGTTTCTGCATCGTTGTATTCTGCACCATGTCAATCCAATACTCAGAAACTTCTGCAGAAATTCCAGTGCTCTTTGTGTAACCCACTGTTTTCTCTACCATATGCACTAAATCTTCTACATAAAGTGGTGACAACCACAGTAATTTCACAAGTATCATAGGAATTATATATTTTTGTGAGATTTATAGGAAAATATCTCAATTTTGTTCAATGGGACAAAATGTTTTCGGTGTCACATGATTTCATATGATGTAGCTTGTGTGGTATCTCTGAATTTACTGCGTGTTACCACTACACATCACAAACCAAAGGCACTTCAGGCTTCAAACTTTCCTCTCCCTTGAGCTAGTGGTGTGATTCAGGTCATTTAATCAAATCCTGCCATTTCTTCTTCCACAACATATTGAAATTCCATCTTTATCCAGGCAGACAGAATGCTTGTCCACACGTTCATGATAACCCATCTTGGTTATTACAGCCTTTTCCTTTCTGGCCTCTCTGATGCAAATATCCCTTGTCATATACTCATAGATTTTAAGTTCAGAAGGGACCATCGTATCTAGTCTGACTTCCTGGACATTGCAGGGCACAGAACCTCACTCACTCCTGAAATTAACCCCTAACCTTAAATAACTCCTCTCTCTCCCTCGTATTTATCTCTCTGATGTATTTAGAGAGAACAATTATATCTCCCCTCACCCTCCTTTTGATTGGGCTAAATAAGCCAAGGTCTTTGTGTCTCTTCTCATAAGGTAGGTTGTTCATTCCTCGGATCATCCTAGTAGCCCTTCTCTGCACCTGTTCCAGTTTGAATTAATCTTTCCTAAACATGTGAGACCAGAATTACACACAGTATTCCAGATGAGGTCTCACTAGTGCAGGGGTGGGCAAACTTTTTGGCCCGAGGGCCACATCTGGGTATGGAAATTGTATGGTGGGCCATGAATGCTCATGAAATTGGGGGTTGGGGTGTGGGCTCTGGGGTGGGGCCAGAAATGAGGAGTTCAGGGTGCAGGAGGGGGCTCCAGACTGGGACAGGGGGTTGGGGTGAGGGCTCTGGGGTGAAGAAGGGTGGGACCAAGGGGTTCAGAGGGTGGGAGGGGGATCAGGGCAGGGGGTTGGGACACAACAGGGGGTCAGGAGTGCAGGCTCTGGGCGGTGCTTACCTCTAGCAGCTCCCGGAAGCAGCGGCATGTCCCCCCTCCAGTTCCTACATGGAAGCACGGCCAGGCGGCTCTGCACACTGCCCCATCTGCAGGCACCACCCCTGCAGCTCCCATTGGCCCCATTTTCTGGCCAATGGGAGCTGCGGGGTGGTGCTTGGGGTGGGGGAAGCGTGTGTAGCCCCCTGGCTGTCCCTACGCATAGGAGCTGTGTGGAGCAAGACCCCAACTCCATTCCCCGGCAGGAGCTTGGGGGCTGGATTAAAACATCTGAGGGGCTGGATGTGGCCCCTGGACCATAGTTTGCCCACCCCTGCACTAGTGCCTTGTATAATGCTACTAACACTTCCCTCTCTCTACTGGAAATACCTTGCCTGATGCATCCTAGGACTGCATTTGCCTTTTTCATGACTACATGACATTGACAGGTCATAGTCATCCTGTTATCAACCAATACATGCAGGTCTTTCTCCTCCTCTGTTGCCTCCAATTGATAAATCCCCAGCTTATAGAAAAAATTCTTCTTGTTGGCCCTTAAATGTATGATCTTGCATTTTGCACTATTAAATTTCATCCCATTTCTGTAACTCCAGTTTACAAGGTCATCCAGATCTTCTTGTACGATATTCCGGTCCTCATCTGTATTGGCAGTACCTCCCAACTTGGTGTCATCCACAATTTTTTTTAGTGCACACTCACTTTTTGTGGCAACATCAGTAATAAAAATGTGAAATAGGATAGGTCCCAAGACCAATCCCTGAGGAACTCCATTAGTAGCCTCCCTTCTGTCTGACATTTCACTTTTCAGTATGACCCGTTGTCGTTGCCCCTTTAACCAGTTCCTTATCTACCTTTCAATTCTCATTTTAATCCCCATCTTCTCCAATTTAACTAATAATTTTCCATGTGGAACTGTATCAAATGCCTTATGGAAATCCATGTAGATTAGACCTACTGCATTTCCTTTCTCTAAAAAAATCAGCTATCTTCTCAAAGAAGGAGATTGACTTCCACCTCAGATGTGGTAATTTCTACCTCCATATACTTCTTGCCATTAGTCACCCTGCCACTACCCCAAGCTCTTCATTAGCCTCATTAAAAACTTTGGCAAAGTATTTGTTTAGGTGTTGGGCCATACCTAGATAATCTTTAATCTTCACCCTATTCTCAGTACTTAGTGGTCCCACCTCTTCTTTTCTTCTTATTTATATGGCTATAGAACCGTTTACTATTGGTTTTAATTCCCTTTGTAAAGTCCAACTGTGCTTGCTGTTTGGCAGTTCTCACTTTATCCTTGCACTTTCTGACCTCCAAGAGGTAGCTTTACTTGCTGATCCACCCCATTTTCCATTCCTTGTGGGCTTTCTGCTTTCTTTTAATCACCTGTCTGAGATGCTTGCTCATCCAGCTTAATCTGCAACCCTTCCCGATGATTATTTTCCCCTTGCTTCTGATGCAGGCTTCACATCCTTGAGTTCTTCAGTCCAGTCCACTACCCTAACTAATTCCCTTAATTTATTAACGTAAGCTTTTTGAAATCGAGAACCCTTGTTGTAGATCTATTTTTGTTTATCCTTCCATTTAGTTTAAACTGAATTAACTCATGATCACTCGAACCAAGGTTGTCCTGTACAACCAGTTCTTCTATGAGGTCCTCACTACTTACCAGTACCAAATCTAAAATGGCATCACCTCTTGATGGTTCAGCAAATATTTGGTGAAGAAATCTGTCAGCTATCATACACAGGAAAATCTGGGCCCTACTGTTATTATTAGCACTTGTCTTCCAATCTATATCTGGGAAGTTAAAGTCTCCCATAATCACACAATTCCCAGTAGTATTTATTTCATTAAAAACTTCAAAGAGGTTTCTATCCATATCCAGATCGGATTCTGGTGGTCTGTAACACACCCCAAGCACTATAACAGGGGAACCTCTAGTAGCTTTCTTCCCCAAAATGATTTTGTTGCAAACAGACTCTATCTTTTCCATTGTGTCATTTCTAATTTCTTTACTGTCTACTTCTTCATTAATATACAATGCTACTCCACCATCTTTACCTTTATTTCTGTCTTTTCTGAACAGCACATACCCTTTGATACCTGTACTTCAGTCAAGACTACTTTTCGACCATATTTCTGTTATCCCTATACTATCTGGTTTCACTTCCTGCACCACTAGTTCTAGTTCCTCCATTTTGTTACCCAGGCTCCTTCCACTGGTGTACCAACATTTTAGTTGTGTCTGGCTCACCTGATTGGGTACAGTCATTCTATTGCCAGTATCGCCTACCTGACTGTTAGCTTCATTGGTATGGGCACTATCTTTCCTCTTAATGTCCATTCTCCTACCCACCGCTGTTCCTTTCTCCGTTGCTGTATCCTATCTTACTCGATTTTTCTTCCCACTCACTGTTAGAATCAGATCTGGAGATGACATGAGCATCTCCCAGCCGTCTCCCTTGAGTTCCTAGTTGTGTCAACCGCCATCTCAGAAGTCTATTTCCCTCCCTATTCAGGTGGAGTCCATCCATGAGAACAGTCCTCTGTCCATGAATGACTTCAAGTGGTCAGACATCCCCAAACCCTCCTTATAGCACCACATTCTGAGCCATCTGTTGATCATCATAATCTTGTCTCGCCTTCATTCTCCTCCCATATGGAGAGGTAGAAACCCACTGAAGATCACCTGAGCCTCCATTTCTTTAAGCATCTTCCCCAGCCGGGCATAGTCTCCCTTGATATGTTCCAGCAAGAATCTAGCAGTATCATTTGTTCCCACATGAAGGAGAATCAGTGGATTCTTTCCTGCTCACATTAGGATCCTCTTCAGCCTCAGGTCCACATCCTGTATCTTAGCTCCTGGAAGATGGCATACCTTTCTGTTCTGTAGATCAGCTCTAGTGACAGACCTGTTTATTCTTCTTAGTAGGGAGTCCCCAGTCACGTAGACCTGCCTTTTCCTGGTGATGGTGTGATTCTCCAGACTTCCTCCTGTTCTTTCTGGCTGCAAGTCCTCTTGTCTTTTATTCTCTCTTGAATCTTCTGCAAGTCATCCTGTATCCTCCTGGGGCTCTGAACTCTGCATATCTCCATTGGCTTTCTCCTCTTCTTACAGGACTAGCTGCTCTTCTCTTCTTCCTTGCCCTCCCTCCTTCAGTTACAGCCTGCTATGCTCCTTCTTCATTTTCCCACTAAGCAAACCAGTTCCTGGGTTCTAATTCAGCTTCACTAGCTGGTCTTTTCCTCTGCTTGGTTCTTGTAGTCACATGCTTCCACTTCCCACTTTCCTCACCCAGCAGTCTTCCCTCCAAGTTCTTCAGTCCAGCATATATCTGCACGTCTTGACTTTTCCATTCAGCCCCCTCTTGCCTTTGCACCATCATCTGCTCAAACCCCCTTCAAAACTCAACCATAGTTTCCACCTGCATCTCCAAGCCTCAGATCTTCTCTTCCATCAGCTCTATCAAGTGGCACTTCATACAAATGAAGCTCTTTTCAGGTACCCACTCCAGGATCACGTACATCCCGCAGCTTCCACATCCGTTCATCTTCATTGTCTCTTCCATGGCTTTGGTCACTACCACTGTTACCTCTGTAACTGTCATAGACTTCCCACCTAAATTCCTGTTAAGGATCCTCCACCCTGCAAAAACAGAAAAAAACCCCCACATAACACTCACAAAAACCTCACTCATTGCCCTGAAAGACCAGGGACTTGTTCCTCCCATCTCCTTCAACAGAATTCCCACTCAAACTCCCCTGTTTACAACTCTGTTTGCTGCACTTGTGCCACTGCTCCTTTCCAGCTCATTCAAAATATGGTAACTAAAGCTGTCTCCTTCATCACTTGCAAGCTGACATGCCTTATACCATCTCCTTATATCACTCCACTGACTCCCCCTTCCACCCCATCAACGTTTCCCCTCTTCTATCCTACAAGTGCAGAATTAGGAGATGGAAAAGACTTACAGGAGTGTAGCTGTGAAAGCTGATTTCCAAAACCTTTGGGCATTTCTGGTGATGTCACACCATGATTTTACCAACTTGCTCCAATGCACAGCTGAGACCTAGCTGATAAAACGAAGAAGAAAATCCCTAAGCCCATTCTGTAATATGTTTAAATATTGACTTGGGAATATGTATCATAAATTTATTCCTTTAAACAACTGTCTGCTGCTTCCTTTTCTTGAGAACGAGGTTGTTATTTTTTGTGTAGATATAAGTAAATAGTTTTTCCATTTCTTTATTCTTTATTGTATTGTTCATATCTTAACATGTGGAACAATAGAAATTTATTAAATATTTAATAAAATATTTATTTTATTAAAGCCTGGTGATGTTAAACTTTCAGCTTTCCAGGTGTTGGGAGTGGCTTTGTGCCTGAGAGACTTGTGTTGGTTTACTAATGTGTAGTTGCTATGTTTATGTATTATTCTAACTAGAGGGACTGTCTTGTTAAAGACTAGGAGAACTTGAGTCTATACAAAAAGGTTCCATCATTATCAAAAAGCTTGATTTGGCTATGACCTGCCTGTCTAGCTAGAGACAGAATAAATCTTATCATCTCAATGTTCTTGCTGTACCATAGACCTATTTCAAATCTGATATTAAAATCTTCATAGACAAAAAAGATGTCCATTTCTGATATTTTATTCATAAGATCCCTCAAGGTGTCATTGAAATTCTTTCAGTCTTTCATCAGTATGATCTTCTACTGGAGAGTACACCTGCACAATAGATGAAATGGCTATCCTCTGAGAATAATGGCAGCCATTCTGATATTAATTGGGTTCCAAGTAATTATCAAATTCATATCTTTATGTTCACTAGAAAACTTTTTTCCTCTTTCGAGTCTCCTCTAAATACAGTTAGTAGTCTTGATTTTCCTGTTCCAGACTCACTGTATAAAATAGTCCTCCTTACTGGGTCTTTAATTCTTGTTGCTAAATTTACAGTGATAGAGTAATGTACATTTTAACTGTCTTGTCTTGGAATTGTTAATATTCAATGTGCAAAGATTAATAACCTGCTGTGTACAAATAATTACCTGATAGATGTAATTAATTTTCTAAGATAATAGGGCCTGATTCTCCATTCTGTTATATCAGGGTTATACTGGTGTTTTTCTACTGATTACACTCCTGTGTAATGGAGTGGCAAATCAGCCCTTGAGCCTTCAGTGTAACTTCTCTAGGTCATTTAAGTATTTTCCTGAAATAATAATACAAAATATGAAGTCTCTGTATATCTGGCAATATAAATTGGCACCTCTACAGTTAGGAGTTATTCAGTATTTAAGAGGTTAGTACGCAGGTGACTTTCCCATTTCCTCCAAGACACAATCCACCTGCCTCCCTCTTACCCCTTTCTTAAGGTTTGGCTTTAATAAATAACTGGTTGGAAAACATTGCTGAAAACAAAACTAAAGTTTTAGTGGTTTTCCTTTAAGTGGTTTATTTTGTGTTCACAGTATGCTAAGACCAGCCAAAGCCTCCTCCTGAGGTGTAGTTGCTCCTAGGGTTCCTAGAACAGGGTTAACCTGTTCAGCCTAACCCTCAAGTCCTCTATGCCTCAGACTCAAGATCTCTCTGACAGGACACGTTTCAGAGTAGCAGCCGTGTTGTCTATATTCGCAAAAAGAAAAGGAGTATTTGTGGCACCTTAGAGACTAACAAATTTATTTGAGCATAAGCTTTCGTGAGCTACAGCTCACTTCATCGGATGCATTCTTATGCTCAAATAAATTTGTTAGTCTCTAAGGTGCCACAAGTACTCCTTTCCTTCTGACAGGACAGCAACTCTGAAGCCTGTTCCTCTCTTTTTATTCTTTCCACCTGGAGGGCCTTCTCACTAGGTTTCATATCACCTGCAGGTGTTGCTGGCCTGGCTTCAGTCTCCCTGTCCAGTACAGATCATTAACTTGGTCAGTTGTGGGTACTGATCACCTAATCACAGGATTATATAACAGTCATAACAATATAGTCATTGCTTAAATGTACCATGCAAGTTCTCTACCCAGCATAAAAATTTATTCAGATTTTCCAATACATATCTGGGCTTCTTTATTTCTGAGTGCTTAAAAAGAGAGAGCTACCAGTTTCAGGTGCCCTATTTGCATCCATGTTACAAAATATCTCAATTTTTAAAGGACTGTTTTGTTAAAAAACTGTTTATTAGATAATGTTGTCTATTCTCTTCTGAGATTTTTTTGAGGCAGTTTAGTGACTGAAATTAAAAAAAAATCAAACCAGATAAGATATTTAATTTGATAAGTGGCTACTGTGTATAAATACTATTTAAAAATCCTACTTTTGTGCATATGTAAACTTACTGATCATGAAGGTGGCCTGCCTGACAGCACTGGAGGAGAGCAAAATCCTCAATTTTTCACTAAATCAGTATAGTACGGGTAGAGGCCTTGCTTCCCAATCAGTGTGCCACAACCATCACCTGGAGCAGACCACTGTGCGTGAGAAGTGAGTTCCTTCTCCCTGCTCATTCAATCCTTGGCCTTTCTGTTGTGATTGCCAGCAAGCTGTTAATGAGTGATAATTATTATGGTGCTGTTTAAAATATGTATATTATATAATGGATTTCCTAAAATAGTAATAAACTGATACAACCGAGGAGAACATTCAGGGCAAAATCAGAAGTATTTCTGTACATAAATCTTCAAAGACCTTTTTAAAAATCTTGTAGTGTCTTGGAAAGACCTCAGTGCATCCAAAGTGAATTGTTCAATGGCAACAAAAAACTTGAGCGTCCCAAAAAGCCATTAAATCTAAACAATTATGATAATACCCTCAATGGCCAAATTATGTCCTCCTGTGAAAGAAGAAAAGGGATACGAAGTTTCAAATGTTTGCTGTCATAGATTCAGATAAATCAATCCCTTAGGCAGTTTCCCCACTTACAAGTTACTTATTGTTAGACTGAGGTGGCAAAAGCACATTGGCATTATCACAATTTTTTTAAAAAATAGACATTCTTATCTTTAAGTCTCAGCTAATTGCAGGTATGTGGCGGTGATATCCAGGATATCTCAAAATACACCCTACTGTGGTTGTAATATAGCAGAATTTTTTCAGTGTTATGTGCCATACATAGGAGATTGGTATGGGGGCTTTAGTGCTTGTACATGGCTGTTTGGGCTAGAGCCTGGCCTTTGAGATTTGTGTGCTTTTGTCAGGTTTTTTTTTTTTTTTTTTGCCATCTGCTCTTAAATGATTTCAGTGCCAGTGGTGGGGAGAGAGTGAAACAGAAGAGCTGTATTTAGACATGGGTATGTGGCTGCAATGTGATTTAAAGCTGTGTTGTTTTATTTTATATATGTTTTTATTAGGAAAATCTATTTATGGGGCCTGATTGTGGCTGGCTCTCATGATCGTGCACACTGCCTGCCCCTTCCTTGCCAGCTCGCTACTAACCCCTTCTGCGCTGCAAGCTTTCCCCAAAGAGCTATGCCTTCCTCCCGGTGTACCATTCTCCAGAGCCGTGAGGTGACATGGTGGATAGGCTCCCCCTGTAGAATGAACTATGGGAGGCACTGTGGATCCTGCTGGAGTGATGTGAAGGGGGAAAAAATCAACTCCCAAAATCTGGCCCTGAATATTTTCCATTATTTGAGATTGACGACTCCTTTACAGTTTGGATTCGGACTCAAACTTTCCCAAAGTTCATGTGTGCTCAACTGTTGAGTTTTGATTCGGACTCAGCTTTGGGTCTGGTCCTTATACTGGAGCACAATAGTGTGGGGAGGGTATAAAGAGCCTTCTCCCACTCTCTTGCGCAGCCGGAATAAATAGCCAGGCAAAGTTGCATCCCTGTGCTCAGGAAAGAACTGACACTGCACCTCCCCATGCCACTGGGGCATGTGCTACTCCAAAGAGAGCGGGAAGGCGGCAGAGAGCAATGTTTAAATTATTAGGAGCTTCTTTCTTGTCTGCTGCCAACCTGCCTGTGTTTTGTGGAAAGCATGCAACAAAGTTAATGCTTTCTCCAACTCTTTTAGTTTATTTCTGTATTTGTATAGCACTTTCACCCTTACCCATTGGCTGTAATTCCTTAAGCTGAGCCATCCATTTGTTATTGGCAGTAGTTCAAACTTCCAGTCTAGAGTGATCAGGTTTTTAGCTGCCAGTAACAGAGCATTAACAAATCTGTTCTGATATTTATCTGGGGCAATGTCTTTTGTTACATCAAGAGTACCAAGTTTAGGACATAGTGTAGTGGTATTTTCATAGTATCAGACATGGCACTTAACACTTCCCTCCAATACTTTTCCAACAACGAGGAACAATTCCAGAACATGTGTATGAGTATTCCCTTACGTATTTTGGAGATGCTTTTTCTGGGAGAACTACCTTATATTTGGGTGTGTTACTGCAGTAACTTACAATTCACTGGAGACAATGTATAACTTGCTTACTGGTCTGAATTCATCCTGTTTAACTGTCTGCACCCTTTTCTGTCCTATAGCCTGTTCTATACAGGAGATCAGACTAGATGATCACAATCCTTCCTTATGATTTTATAATCTACAAATCACTTATGCATCTCCACTGCTTCCACAACAGCAGAATTTACATATGCTAATTTTCATAATTTGGAGGATTTTAGGGTGTGTAGGGTCCTGTGGCCATCCCTCCCCATCAGTCTTGGAGGGAGGCCAAGCCCCCTCACTGCTGCATGTCTATAAATGTAAGGCTCAATGGAGAATTAGTGGTCTCAGGGTTCTGGCTGGCTGTGCAGGGCAGAGCAATCAGCAGTCTATTGCCTGGTTTCCTGGCTCAGGCAGACAGCAGGTAAACACAGGCATCTTGGCCTAAGGTGGGTAAATGGCCACCCCAGGGTGGGGTTGCTGTGGCCCAGGCCCACCCTACTTCATCAGGTCCAAGACCAGGTCCCTAACGATGGCATGTGGTTCTACCACTGGGTCACGATAATGATACTTACCTTGTTTGTAAAGCACACTGAGATCTGTGGATGAAAAGTTCAGGGATCCCACTGAAACATGCTGATCTGAACTCTGGCAACACAACCAAACTATTGTCTGGTGTCCCTGGGCTACTTCTGTGTGTACCTCCATCTCCTAGGATTCCTTCATCTCCCTGGGGTACATGGCCAGTGGCAGTCCTAGTAGCTCCTCTGGGTACTGGTCGGTTGGCGGTCCCATCACCTCTTCTGGGTCCTCAGTGTTGCAGGCAGACAGACATCTGCTTTCTTCTCTGGCTCTTGCACAACTGAGCTGCAGGGCCTGTCTTTTAAACTTCCTGTCCCACCCCTCTGCTTCTGGTCGGGGCATAGCTTGCCTGGCTCCACCCACCAGGGGGCGGAGAGTCGTTCCTCCCTGTCACATAACCCATATGACAGGGCCCAATCCTGTAAGGTGCTGATTATCTCCTATAAGGAGCTGAGTTAACTTAGCTACCATTGACTTTAATGGGAATTTAACAACACTCAGTACCTTGCAGAATTGAGCAGTTATCAGTTCACTTGCATAGCTCACAAGATACATAGATCATACTTCCTTGAAGACAGAATAAGAAAACCTCCAGTGATAGTTATCATAAGAGCTTTGGAAATTTGGTCTAGACATTCAAGACTTAATTGAATTAAAGGAGGACTCTTTTTATTTGTGTCATAATGTGTTGTTAGCATAGCCATTGTATAACACAGTGTATTAGGTAACTGTGGTGGAGCGCTCTACATTTTTTTACAGTTAGGGAACAAATTGTGTAACCCTTGAGAAGAGTTCACTTGATAACTGTGTTTTACCCTCTTCTCTGCAGAATGTTGGTGACTTAATTAACCTACTTGTAGCTGTATCAGCTAAAAGATATATTTCACAATGCATCTACATCTCTTTCTCAGTCATCATATACTTAAATTGCAAATTCTCATGAACTGTAACCCAGTGTCTTATGGCTCTTGATTCTACATTTCCCTGTAGATCTTTTATCTTCAGATGTGTCAGAGCTGGAATATGTGGCTGGTTGCAAAAGGTATAGCTATATTAAACCACAGAAAAAAACTGTACATTCAAATAATATTAATGATCTGATTTAAAACAGCAAAGACAGAAAAATTAGAAATAAGAGTGGCAGTCCATCCTTAATCCATTCTACTGTGCCTAGGTATCATAGCACATTTTGGTACAGTCTATAATATTCACATGTATGTTTTTGAGCCATTACAATATAGGCTGTGCATATTTGATATAACTTACAGGAGCTATCCACTCAAAAGTTAGACTTAGGGCCACATTCTGCCTTTCCTCATCCTCAGGCACCCAAGGTTGGAAATGAAACAGAAGTTATAGTCCTGGTCCCCTGTTCTGTTCCTTGCACTGCGTGCAGGGATTTTAAATCACTGGCTTGCCACAGAGTAGCATTGAGGGCAGTTCTCCTCGCGGGAGTACAGGCCAGGACCAAGGGAATAGTGGGCCATGGGTAATGGACAGAGCATGATTCCACTGGGCCAAACTCCCAAATGGGTGCGGTGCAGAGGGTCATAGTAACTAATCCTGCCTGTAGGATGCAGTATCAACTGAAGCCTAGGTGTAGACTGTGGCCTCCTTTTGTACCTTCATGGTTCCCTGTTGCAAAGCCCTCTTTACATGGGTTTTGTGCAGGAGGTTTTCTGTGCAACCTTCCTCTGGCTCTCTTGGGTGCCTGCATTATGATGCAGTCCTTAATTACATAATCACATACTATTTTTCCACTGGATCCCTGCCTCATTCAGTGCACAGAATGGACAGTGCTCACTTAATGAGCAGCTATTCAATATTTTGTCTTATCCTTATTGTTCAGTGTGTGACCCCAGGCCTTATTTACTATGCAAAGCCTATTCTGAAGAAAGAATTATTAATTTCCTCATAGGTTTTTCTGTGGCGCTTATCACTGCATTATCTAAGTGCTTTACAAACATGTTATTTTCACAACATCCCCTGTGAGATGTGGAGTGGTATTGCCCTATTTTGCAGCTGGAAAACTGAGGCATGCAGGGTATGTCTACACTGCAATTAGACACCCTTGGCTGGCCCACACCAGCTGACTCAGGCTTGCAGGGCTTGGGCTAAGGGGCTGTGTAATTGTGGTGGATGTTTGGTCTTGGGCTGGAGCCTGGGCTCTAGGACCCTGTGAGATGGGAGGGTCACAGAGACTGGGCTGCAGCTCGAGCCCAAACATCTACACCGCAATTAAACAGCCCCTTAGCCTGAACCCCAAGAGCCTGAATCAACTGGCACATGCCGGCCATAGGTTTTTAATTGCAGTGTAGACATACTGTAAGAAACTATGGTAAAAAGTATCCACTAATTTTGAGTGTTCAATCTGAGATGCCTAACAGCTGATGTTTCAGATACTTAGCATTAAAGCAGCACTTGATATGTTGAAAGCACAACTTCCAATGATTTGAGTTGCAGCTGTGAGTTCTCAGCACTTCTTCAAATCAGACTCCAGGGTCTCAAGTCAGGCACCCAGAAAATGAGGAACACACAATTAGTGACTACACATGAAAAGTTTGGTTTAAGCGACTTGATTAGCATCAAATAAGCACTTTGTGGCAGAGGCAGGGATAGAATCCAATTTTCCAGGGGAGTATTCAGCTGCCTTAACCAGGAAACCATCCTTTTTGTTCCTGGAGTCCCCTGCTTCATTCTCTTCACACCTTCCAATTTCTGCAAAAAATGAAGCAGAGATCTTACAGACAACAATCTCCTTCACTGCATGTAGCAGGTTCATCCATGTACTGAATCGGGCGGGGGCCTGTAGAAAAACCATCATGATCATGTAGTTAAAGATGATATCATAATGCATATGGATAAGGGGGCTGTTTATAATAATCAGGCCTACAAATTTACCATAATGCTGATCTCAATTGTGAAAAGTAAGTGAAAGTTCATAAAATGTCATAATAATCTATAACAAATGTTGATGGGAAAAGGTGCAAAAGATAGGCAGACTGAATTAGTATAAACTAAAAGCCTATTGATATATCTCAAGAAGTGTGTTAAGATCATACCTGATAAGAGAAGTGTGGGTCCGTAAATCAATACACCAAAATCAGTGTGTCAGAAATTAGGCCTAACTGGTTGACAACTTAATGAGAGGACAGCCTATTCTGCCCATGGCTCCCTTTTGGTGTTCTTCAAAGAAAAGACTTTTGGGGGGAAATCGGGAAGCGAACACTGGCTGACTAAAAGATGGGAGTGGGACAACAGGAATGAGTGAACTTCACCATTGTGGCTACTACCCACATCATTTCCTGGGATCCCAGGATCCACTCTAACACCACTGGGCCTTCATCTTCCTTATCCTGAAGAATGTCCCG
The DNA here is from genome assembly GCF_965152235.1 of Eretmochelys imbricata. Taxonomy (NCBI): domain Eukaryota; kingdom Metazoa; phylum Chordata; order Testudines; family Cheloniidae; genus Eretmochelys; species Eretmochelys imbricata. The sequence continues at coordinate 100,728,166 of NC_135578.1, forward strand.
ACCAGACAGGCATACACATGTCATCACCCTCTCCACCAACTCTGGCTGACTCCTGAACACCATCTGGGACATGAGACTTTGTCACCTCCCACTTTGTGTGCTTTTCTTTTCTATCTCATTTCTTCTATTTCCTATCCCTCTCCTTTTGCCTTTTGCTTAATGTGAGTGTGACATAGCCAGCTGAGACTGCATCTTTTGCAATACAGTTGTGAGCCTGAGATTGAAAAGACAGCTACAAGCATTGCCCTAAACGGCCTGACTGGTACAAGTTTGCTGGGTCTTGGAATAGCTGATAAGAGCTTGTGCTATGCCTATGTTTTTGCAGAAGTGAGACTGTAAGTGAAAGTCAACACTAGAGACAGAAGCATCATTTTTTATATTTGCTTTTCTCTTCTTTCCCTTTTTGTATACATTTGTCCTGTTTTGTGTTCTAGGAACTGGGATTGGACTTTAACAACAACAGCAACAACAAGTGCAGTCTATCCCAGCTAATGTTTTCTCTTTTTCACAAGAAGGACAGTTATTGTCATTGTTAATATTATAGAAAAGATTGTCACACTCTCCACAGCTAAAGGAAGTAGGAGCAAGGGGCATGGTTAAAATAAAAGCCTTATGTAATCTTTCACACTTCAAATGCTTTAATTGTTTAACCTTCTTTTTATGTATATTTAATAAGGTTAAAAAGGCGTTTTTATAGTATTTTTGCCATGGTACTAAACAGGTTGAGGTCTCTGTATACCAAACCCAGAACTTTATTTAAAACTGTGTAATGTTGGACAGTGACAGGGCAAAATTAACACCTTTGACTATTTGGGCCCATAAAGTCCATCAAAATTAATTCGATAGGGCTGAATCAAAGATGCACAGGCAATCTTAATTCTGGCATTTCCTAACTTTTGAGTGCTTGACTTCCCAAGCTTATTCTTTTAGCAATTTTTTTTGTGGGCGGGGGGGAAATAATTTCCTAGGTTTTTAAAAAAACAACTGAAAAAACAGAAGTTCCATCATGTGGCATCATATTGACACCCACATGGGTCATCAGCAGGAATGGAAGCTTTAAATTGACCCACAGACCTCTCCCACTTGAACTGGTGGAGTAAGTTATCTTCCTCTGTGGACTACTACTAGAGGGGGATGGGACACTACCAGTGGGTTTTGCAGAGATTTGCTCACAGCAGAGGAATGGTCCGACTCAGGACTCTTAGGTTCCATTCCACTGTCTGGGGGTTGAGGTGGGGGACGGGAAATGAGCTCTAACGGGCACTGACTCTTCTGACTCTTCCAGCCAAGCATGAAACTTCTGCTCTGTTCCCTCCAACCTGTCTTTGTCTCAGTCACCTTCTCTTCACCTAGCCAGTCCCAGTCGCCACTCCTCCAGGCTTCTTGTCCCAGTCTTAGTCTTCTTGGTCAGCCAGTCTCATTCCACTGTACTACAGGATCCTCATCTGATCTCTCGTTCCTCCACTCCAGCCTCCCATCATATCCCGCCAACATTTCTCACCCCAACTAGCTTCCAATCTCAGTCTCCCGCCTGGAGCTCCTCATCCAGTCTCAGTTCCTCACCGACTGCTGGCTCACAGTCCACATCCCTGCTTCCTTCCCTGGGTTCCTGTCCCAGTCTCCTTATCCAAATAGTAGTAGTACCCCTCTCTGGATCCCAGTCCTAGTCTCCTGGTCCAGACAGTCCAAGTCCCCCCCCTCCAATTCCCAGTACCAGTTTTCCTTTCCCACCCTGCCAGCCTCCATCTCCTGTCTTCCCACTCTAGGCTTCTTATCTTGATCTGTGCTGGCCCCCCAACCCCCACGTCCAGCTATTGTCCTCTCTGCATACAAATTAGGAAGCTTCCTCCTCCATACAGCCTGAGTGCAGTAGGGGGATAAGTGGGAGAACAGCAAAGACAGGCTCCCTGCTCTGAGTTCAGATGACTGGATCAAGCAAGGCCTTCAGCAGCCCTGAGCTGCAATCACAAGGGAAGTTCTGGAGAGCTGTGAGCTGGAGCATGCCAATGTGCCCAGAATCTTTGGGTAATTCAGCTACTAAAATCAAAGAAGTCTTCCTGAATATGCGTGAACTATGATTTTTTAAAGGTTTATAACTTGACCATATTTGGCCACATTTTTATAGTGACCATAAAATGCACAACTGGACACAGAGGCCACCCTTTTCCCTCCATGAAATTTCATGTCCCAACTCCAAAGCATGGGGATGTTAGAGCTGTTCAAAGAGAAGGTTCCCAGAATTTTTAACATGTTCAGAACAATGTATTTTTCCATAAATTTGTTCCCAGTTGTAGGCATGCACCTGGCATAGAAAATTTCAGACAAAACAGTTACAATTTGGCAAAATTATAAGCAACTGAAAACAGAGTCTTCTAATGGGAAATGACAGAGAATCTTAATAATAAGTTGTACTACTATGCTCCCTATAATATGGTGATTTTATACACACAATATAGGCCCTGATTCAGAGCTCATTGCAGTCACTGAAAAGACTTCCACTGACTTGAATGGATTTTGTATCAGAGCCATGCAGTGAAAGTCTAGAGAAACCACACTGAGGACTTCCTTAAATGGACTTCCACTTTTAATTTGGAATATTTACATAGCATAAAACCAAAACACCTCTTATTATGATTTTTAGTTGTATTTTTTCTTCTTCTAGTGTCTCCTCTGTTCTTGCTGCAGTCTCCATGAATCTTCCTATTCTCTGCAATTGATTTACACCTTCCACCCCCCACCCCCATGCCCCACCAGGGTGTCACATGGTAGCCAAAGCCTTTCTGGCATTCCCAACATTGCTGGTTCAGAGAGTGAGAGATCATGACCAGGATCCACACTTAAATCTCCCACATGGCAATGGAGAGCACTTTCACTTAAAAGCATAACGTTTTGAAAAACAACAACAAAAAGCAACACAACAAAAGGTTCTTTCATTAGGGTATGGATTTCATTGAAGGCATCATATGGCCCTTTCCCCCCTAGGGATTTTGATATAGCTGATTATGCTAATATTTGTGAGAGATTGTTGCTATGGCACAGACCTTTCCATGAATTTAATGATGTATTTTACATTAGATACAAAAGTTTTCGTAATGTCATTAGAATAACTAAAAGTGCATTTAAAAATTGCATATATATAATGGACTTAGCTAAATTATTTGTTTACTTAGGCTATATATATTTATTTGTGCCCTTAATTTTTCTTTATCTTTTAAAAAAGGATACTTATATTCAGTGAGATATAAATATTTCTTTTCCATGAGCACATAGTGAGGAACTACACAGCACCGATAATGTTATTCTGAATATACTGAATTTTTAAAAAAGCAACAAAAATAATGCTGAATGTATTAAATTGCATATAGATTTTCAACAGCTGAGTTTCAGATAATTTAAACTGATTTGATTTTTTCACATCAAAATCATTTATATGAACAAACCTTTATTTTATTTTCCCCTTTTTTGAAACTAAAGTCACCTTTTCTATATTTTGCTGTCACTTATTATCTACAAAATATTATATTAAACTATATTTATTTAGGACTCCATATACTGCAACTTGCTGACCTAAATACCTTCAGCTCACATAATCATTATTATTATTATTATTATTATTATTTGCTTTGGAATAGCACCTCCGGGCCCCAATCAGGGATCAAGGCCCCATTGTGCTAGGCACAGTATATACACATAACAAAATGATGGTCTCTGAATGGCGGTGAAAGACCTAAAGCACGTTGCAGGATCCATTCCTTTAAATGCTTCATAGATTCAGGATCAGTTAAGGTTTTCCTAGCGGCAACTCCTTCTTCAGAAATGTATCCATCTGCACTCAGTTTAATGCAGATGAAACCGTTACAACTTCACTCTTCACAAACTCTTTATGATTCCTAATTAAAGTCTTTGTCTGAACACAAAATAATTAATACATAAAATGAAGCACAGGGAAAGAATCAACTGTGCAACTAGTCGCTCAGTTGTATGTTTAAACAATATTTAATCATTAGAGTAACACAGTGCTTGCACTTTTGGAAAAAAAACAAGCCTTATGCTTCATGTTTATTTAACACTTTGACTAGTTCATTCTTGGAGGTATGAAATGAGGCTTATTGAGTGCCAGAGTAGTAAATCAAACGTTCTGAAAATTACGGGGTCTTAAACAGTAGTGTCATTTTAAACTTAAACAGTTCAGTGGTACATGGGCATATAAAACTGACCTCTTATAACAACAACTACTGTTTACACTGAAAGGCAAGTAAAGGAAATAAAAACAAAACATAAAATTCAGTGTAGTAAGGATGTCATTTACTCAGATTTCTGCCTGTATTCTGAAGATATTGATACGATAATTTTTATTCATCTAACACATGAAAAATATGTGCAGTACATCCACACATATGCACATCTATATGCACATGCTATATATATAATAAAAAACTAGAGCTAGGTGACTACAGCAACAAATTTTCCACCAATATTTGTTCCAATTTTAAAACACATTTGCTTTGGCTGTGTGCTTGCTTGTTTTATGTTCACTTTCCACAAATATTCTAGTGAATGAGTTTACTGTTGGAAATGTTAATAGAAACAGCAAATTTTAAACAAATATTGAAGAATATTTGTGGAGAGTGAATTTTAAATTTGTAGGTAAAATAATAGCACCAGAAACCTGATTCTAAGAGTTACATTCATTTATTTAGGGAACATAAATGTACTGGAAGCCTATATCACGGTTCATAACCAACTGGTTCAACTTTGAATACTGAATACCTGCAAAGAATAGCTTGAGTGTGAGTATCTTATCAAGAATTGTTCACCAAAATTATTTGCAATACAATTAATACATTTAAGAAAAAGCTGTAAGAAAAGCTTACATGCCTCACTCATATGGTACTTGCTACATTCTGAGGTTTTGATCCTGCAAACACACTTGTGACTGAGACTACAATGGAACTACACATGTGTATAAAGTTTAGCATGTGCCTAAGTGTTTGTGGGATTGGGACCTGAACTATCAAAATCTTTCCTCTGGATGTAGTGAATTAAAGATAATTTCAATAAAAGAAAATACATGAAATTAATAGACCCTGTGCTGTGAATGAATATAGTGAAAAATCACAGGCTAGCTCTTTTACAGAAATGTAAAGAAAAGAGATTAAGTTGTGTCTGAGGACTGGTGATGGGTTATGAACATTTTCACCTACTGTCACCTCTTTAAATCTAGTCCACTTCAGTAGTGAACATAATTTGTTTTCATTTAGCTATTTATTGTTCTATATCAAATTAGTTAGTGGTGTCAAATGGTTAGCTTCCTACTCTTCTAGTCTAACCACTTGAGGGGAAGATTAGTCCTCCCTGTGATTTGCTACATTGGGGCAGGACGATGGGGCAGCCAAAATCATGTAACTCCAAGTGTTTGCTAGTACCTACACCCCAAACTTGATTCCAGTCAGTCAGTCTCCATATAATGAATAGAATTAGAGCAGCTTTTTCTGCTTTTGAGGAACAAAAGTATAAAATCTTTGAAGAAGCATCTTGGTTAATTTTTTAATTTCCTTTAACCTTGTTCCTGATATTAGTTCTAGTTTATATTTCCTGGTTATGCAGGGCTCTTTCATAACCTGCTCTATTGTTCCTTTTTTAGTCCTCTTTTCAACATCCGTATGTTTAATGCTCTACAAGGGCTTACACACCATACTTTATTGGCTCCCTGAGTAAATCCCAGAGCATCATGACCGATGACCAGATTGTAACATCCTCACTCAGGCAAAACTTCCATTAAAGTCAAGGGGTCCTTTCTTGAGTAAGAATGACAGTATTTGGCTGCATGTCAAGATATTTTTTTCTCTTGCTTCCGCAAGCAGAACATGAGCCTAATGGACAGAGGTCAGCCGCTCAATTTTGAAGAGAGCCTAGAATGGGCTGTTTGTTAGTTTGAATCTCTGATGAATGGAACATTGCAACTCTAATTATGAATCTTTGGGAAATGTGACCCTTCAATTAAGTGTATTAATTGTGTTGTGGACTGTCAAGAACTTTCATTATTAATGAACACATAGGGTTAATATTAGCTCATTTCATTTTGTTGTTCATGGTATTTATCACTTGGAATATGACTTTCTAGTTAATTATACAAATCATGCAGCATTCACTTTTGATTAATGTCTGAAGTTCATACAGTCTTTGTTAAACAAACATTCATTATGTGTGGTGCATTATAAATTAATAAAGCATTCTCTTTAGCTTCATGTTGTATCTACAAATGTTTTCAATATATTGAAAATTTTCCTTATGTGGGGAAACTTCATATTAGTTATGAGAAAATAAATAAATTGTGTTAGTCCCCTATGTATTATTTATTTATTTATTTATTTATTTTATTTATTGTGATGTCTTCATTGTGAGGAGGTGGTCAGAGTTTGTAATATCTCATTTTCAGAGGTCTATATATGGGGCCCCTTCATTGTTTCTGTGTAGCATATGGATCTTTACATGCAGACTGTTCTGCAGGATTGCTACTATAATTTGTTCTCTTGATTCTATTTATATTCTGTTCCAACAGTTATTTGAGAATAGGGGTATCATTCACCATCCCTCACATTCTGAGTTGGTATTTCTCAGAGTTAACTTCTAGAGCAAAAAAACTGTAATTCTTCATCAGCCGTTAATGTCTTAAGTCTTTACGTTTTTGTACATTGGGGCTAATTATCTAATGCTGCAATACTATTCACATTACTGCCAAACTGTTGAAAACAATGAAGGATTTCTACAGTTTCTTAATTTTGAAATATTCTGTTTCTAACCAGAACTTCAAAATATGGATATGTTTTGCTGATCATTATATTTATTTACCATAAGCTAGACTTAAAGTGTGTGTGAGTTTGAGGATGGGGAGTAGAGTGGTCTTCCAATAAGAATTTGCCAATGCATATCAGTTTTGAACTGGTAGGATCATTCCCTATTTCTGTAGGAAAAAAGGGTAGTACAGGCACCATTCTTTCATAAACACAGTATTGCCAATCCTAGGCATTCTGTGGCCACGGGGTGCAGAAGTGAAATGAAAACTGAGATTCTCAGGTAATAACATGATTCCAGCAGTTGGAGACTTTAAGAAAAAAACCCAAATCACAAGACTCAGGATAAAATAATTACAGATGGCAACATTTAACAGTCTTCTTTTGAGAAGCAGATTGTTGTTAGAACTGAACAGTGTCAATTATGTATTCGTTTTAATATATGGACTAGAGCCCATCAGGAGTTGACCAGAATCTGTCAAGATTATTTCATCTAGGATTTCTTGCAGTAATCTGATTAGAATGAGGTTCATCCCCTGTTCTCTAGATGAATTCAAACCAAGGTCTTGGAGCTGAAAGGCCAGTGACTAATTTTGAGAACAATCGCACCTATGAAATGTTCCATTATTTAAGAAACATTATTATTATTATATTATTTTATTTTGATAAATGATCTGTCAACAATGGATGAACTTAACATTTCTTTTGGTCAATAAAGAAAATATTGCGGTTACAAGCTAAACGGTACCTAAGTTAGCAAAGATACAGCATACTTCAGTGTATTTAATTCAAAAATGCCTGCTTTAACTAGTTTCAGGGTAGCTATTACAATTTTCATCCATAATATATGATCAGTTTGTAAGAATTTCCTCTACATGTGTGAAACATATTTAATGTTAACATTCTGAAATTGGAGATGTTTATAAATAATGCACTAATAGATGTGAAAGAGTGTAAATGATTCCTTTGTGTTGTACCTGTAAAACTGTTACGCTACTGATTTAAAAAATAAACAAGACCCACCATATATACTCAGAGTACTTTCATCAAAGGGGTAACATTCTTTGTCCCTCTTTATGTAAATTAAAAATCTTTAACTAGTTCTGTGTCAAAAATAAATAGTTGGAGGAGCTTGAACACAACATTTATTTTGTATGTACATTAATGGGCAACTCCATTTTTCCTGGAGGCTAGAATCCACTTTGAAATTCATGTTTGATAAATTCCCTGGCTTTCCGAGTAATTTAGCTGTCTATAGGGCTGTTGATCCTTTGAGTGTATTGCTGAACCACTGGGACTTGTGCACCACATCTGCATATCCAAGTTCAAATATATACTCAAGATGATTGGTTTAAACTTTTAAGTTGTTGATTTTATTCCTGATAGATTTGTTAGATTGTCTCCCATTTCATTTCTAAAATCTGTGCGTAATCTTCACTAAATCTGTGCCTTAGTCCTCACTAAATTCACTGGTTTCAGAGTAACAGCCGTGTTGTGGGGGGGGGGGGGGGAGAGGGTGAGAAAACGTGGATTTGTGCTGGAAATGGCCCAACTTGATGATCACTTTAGATAAGCTATTACCAGCAGGAGAGTGGGGTGGGAGGAGGTATTGTTTCATGGTCTCTGTGTGTATATAAAGTCTGCTGCAGTTTCCACAGTATGCATCCGATGAAGTGAGCTGTAGCTCACGAAAGCTCATGCTCAAATAAATTGGTTAGTCTCTAAGGTGCCACAAGTCCTCCTTTTCTTTTTACTAAATTCACTGATTGAGTTAGTAAAAGAGTCATTTTGTTTGCATAGTGTGAAATTATTATTTAGTGTACTATAATAATCTTAAAACACAATGCAGTTTCATAGTGTATATATCGATTAGAATTTGAACTGGTCACTTGCAGCTCAGACACTATCACATCAATATGCTTCACCCACAAAATATTTAGATTCTCTTTGAAAGTATTGCCCAAGCTTCTGAGCAGTCAGGAAAGGTTTACAATTCTTGAGGGGTCAAGTTCTCATTGGGAGATAAATCAGTGGACAGTGATTCAGTTTATATTTCCTAGTTCTTACCAAGTCTTTAGACTAGGTATTGTTTTCTATGCAGTCTTTATTTAAAACATGCATATAGGGCTCATCTCCTATTGACTTTAATGGAAGATAGATTGGGCCTATAGTTCCTACTAACACTTTGCGCAAGCGTGGCTCAAACAGCAGAAGCAGCAACAAGATTTACAACCCTTTGAGAGCTCCAGTAAGAAACAGCTATCTGCAAGTTCCCATCAAATATAAGCTGTCCTGAACTGCTCTGCAACCCCTCAGTACCAAGTCACTTCTCTCCTGCCATATGGCATGCTTCTGTTGTAAATGTTGTGCATATTTTGGCCAGGTCTGCCATATTTTGGGTGATGGGCAACTGGCCTGTTTCTTTTTTGGTCATGGTATCATTAGTTCTAATGTAGCATTACTTGTTGTCTCTCTTACTATGAGCTGCTTCAAGTATAATTTGGAACCACTTGATGAGGACAGACACATGCATGGAATTAAGTAGCAGGCCACTACTTTTATTAAACTATAACACACGGGAGGAGCTCTACCCACCCCTCACCTATACCAGGCATTTAATTGGTTCCAGTGCAGGGGTTTCAGGGCTCATCATACAACTCGGAACTCTGCTTAGGCTCAGCTCAGCCTACCCCCAGGACACAGCTCTCTATGAGTCCTAGCACCCTCACCCTGCGAGGAAGACAGAGGGTGCAGGAAGGTGGGGACCTTGGCCCAGAAGGGCCCTCAAGGCCATGAGGTCTCACCATATCCCATGATCCCAAAGCCTATCACCAAATCCCAAATCTTTTACCTCTGGGAACTGTTCATTTGATCCTTTTAACAGCCCTGGAAACTGGCCACAGGGGTGCCCTCGACTAGCTTAGTCATTCCCTCCCCAATCATGCCACCTGGTATCACAACTCCTGTTCAGCCCATTCCCCCACATCCTGTAGGTGTATGTCAGCACCTCTATTTGACAAACGTATGCCATCGTCTCTGAAAACTTGAGGCCGATTGTAAATGTCCCTGTGCTGTATCACTGAACCCCCTGTTTCCAGGAACATCTTGGTGACTTGCCTATTCACTTCGGTTTAAGCACCATGCAAGAAATAATCACCTTGTGGCTCCCCACCAAACCCACCTTGTGAATATTTCTAACCATATTAACCTCACTGCCAGCCATGATTGCCTAATCGAGAAAACATCCTTCTGGATTCTGTCCCTTAAGTTGACTCCTGTACAGCCCGTGATTGTTCTCCTCAAGGTAAATAACTAGGACCTGAGGTGGATCCATGCAGTTCTTCAGTGAGTGCAGAAGTGGCATAAGCTGATTCCACTGGATGCCTCTTCTGCTGATCCACTGGATGCAAACAGCTTTGGTCTTGAAGCCCAGCTGAGCTCCAGCTGCCATCCTGACTGTGCTCTTATGGGCCCAATGCACTATTGAGAGCCTGCAAATCCAAATATTGCATACGCTCTGGGTAGCCTCTGAAACAAACAAGTGTATTGGGTTAATTACGTTTTACTGTTCCCAGCCATCTTCTGTGGTGTGGATGTAAGTCTTGTAATACCTTGATTGCCAGTGCCCTATTGTCTGCACCTGCCACAGGCCAGAACCCCCTGCAGCCACTGACGTCACTGCCCCAATCCTGAAAGAACGAGTACCCAGGTCAGGACTGCAGGAATGGAAGATTTTGCTCTGTGCCATGCTGAATTGGTACCTTGTCAAGAAGCTTCCATCACGATGTGTGAACAGTGGGTCTGGCGGCAGACCCTGGATTTATAGTGAGACTTATTTCCCTTACGGGGCACAAGCGTGCTCATCTGCCCATTCCTTCAATCCCATTCCTTTCCTTCTGGTCTGTTTTTGAGTACCTTTTGAGTACAGAGACACTGATCCTGAAGATAGTTTCACTGCTGTTATGTTTAATGCACACTGGGACCTGTCCTCAGCTGCCATAGACACCAGCTCACTCACTCTGGAAGCACCAAGGAAGGCAACAACAAATGCCACTTTAAATGCAATGTCCTCCCTCCCACACCTGCAGACACATGGCAGAGCCTTTAATAACCTTGTCGGAATTTCTAGTGTTAGGGTAATTTGTTGTCCCTCCAGCTCCCACCCCTCCTGGACTAACTTTCTAAGAGCTTCCATGTTATGAAATGCTACGTTGGTCTGGGAAACCTGCCAACCTTCTCCAGTAGGAGAGGCCCACTAGCTGGCCAGAGACAGTGGTGGGAACCAACCCACAATGGGTTAAGAAAACTCATATTGCGCCATCTGATGTGTGGGTATGGGTCCCCATGACAGAGCACTTCATTCTGTGAACTCTGAAAAGCTGGCTTTATAAGATCTCATAGTCCATGGGGCAACCGACTCCTCAGCTAGTCCCAAAGCTGTTATAAGTCAAGGTTCCAGAGTTGTTGGGTCATCATTGTGGATCTCTGCTGACCAGTGAGGTGAGTTCCCAGAATCTGTCATCCTGAAATCAAGATAGAGCATCAGCAAAACACCATTATCCAATCACAGGACATGCACCAAATGAAAATGGATGTTAAACCTCAGGCAGTGTTTAAACGAAGGCCCACACCAGCCTCATTACCCAAACAGTATTAGCTGACTCTCTGTTCACTTACAGACCATGGATTGGTGGTCATGCCTGAAATGGAATTTTTGTTTTGAAAGTTTTCTCCCCAAATAGTGACTGCCAATAGTATAGGAAAAAACTGAAGGAAGGTAATGTCCCCTATAATACTCCGAGCCACCCAACTTTCTGGCCACCTCTGCACATACTGCTCTCCTTCCAAGTAAACCCCAAAACCTATGCATCTTGAGGATTGTACTTGCAACTCAATCTTGAGCAACCAGTCCAAACACCATGTTGAAACCCCATTAAACTCTTCCAGGAACCTTTCCTGCACTTCTAAGTCTTCCTTCATTTCCCTTGCCAGCCTGAGAAAGTGGTGGGGTTTTCACACTCCAGAGGAGGCAGATGCCAGCTGGGCACAAAATGCCTGAACAGGAGCCACCACCAAGCATACAAAGTTTAGCTGCCCCATGACTATCTGTAGTTCCCTCTGTGTAATTTTCTTTGCCCCTTTAAGAGCCCATCTCAGTGCCCTGACGAATTTCAACTTCTCTGCAGGTAACCTAGAAATACCCCAAACTGTGTTCAGTTCAGTGCCCAGGTATATTAAAGTATGGTCAGGATCTTCTGTTTTGTCCATGGTGAAGGGAACTCTAAGACACTTAGCGAGATTCCAAAATGCCTGAAGCATGTACTCGCAGTTGCCTGTCCCCTGTCTTCCTGCAAATAAGAAGTCATCAACATAGTGGACTGTGTGATGCAGGCCAGTTTCACGCACAGTCACCCACTCCAACATGGAACTGAATCTTTCAAAAATTGCACATGACACTGAGCATGCCATAGGCATGGCTTTATGAAAATAGTAGTTTAAACTGAAACCCAAGCAAGTTAAAATCCCTGGGATGCACTGAAAGCAATCAGAATGCAGATTCGATGTCACATTTAACCAACATGACCCCAGTGTCGCACTCCCTAACCATGGCTACCACAGCATCAAATTATGAGTTCTCACTGAACACAACGGGGGATCAATATAGTCATTTACTGATGAGCCCTGGGGGCAGGGCAGGTGATGGCAGGGTAAGCCTGTATTTCCCCTTCACGTACTTTGGTACTGTACTCATGGGCAATATGAGCAATTCTGGCATCAGAATGCATGAGAAGGGCCTTGCCACTCTCCCTGCTGTGACCTCTGAGGCTATCTTTGCCCTTATTATATGCTTGAAGCCTTTAACGGACTTCAAGTTCTCCACTCAGGTGTGGCACCTCACTCCTTTCTACGGGTTTTAAAATTCAGCCAAAAATCCATTCCATAAATTAACTGCCTCTTTTTTCCTGGGGTAGTCCAATAACATAACACCTGTATCTTAATTGGAGAAGGAGCCTTTCCCATGGTTATCACCTACCCTTGTAGCATCTCCCAGAACAGTGGGACCTTGCTAACCCCTTATTTTATTGCCCTGTTGGAACTGCCATTTACTCCCCTAACTGAAGAGTGCACTATTCTGACTCCTGCACTTCCTACAGTAGTGTTTGCACAAAAACATTTCCCATCATCAAGTGCAAAGCACACATTGGTTTTTATATTCATGTTCTGAAAATGCGGTTTTGGCATTGGCAACCCGCTGTCTGTGAATGCCAGCTGGGCGGGGTGATAAGGAGCCATATACTCCAACCAAAGTTCATGGTCTGTTTTATTTTAGGGTAAATCAGGCTTCTCTGCCACCTCCTGTCTAAATTAACTGTCATATCTTGACCATGCAACCCACCCGCCATATGTATCATAAGCCCCCGCTATTAAATCCTGAACAAGAAAATAGACCTCTTGGGGCTCCTCAAATAAATTACACTCACATAAAGGTGAAAGGCTACAGACCACTTCTCAAGAGTTTGAGGCACCTTAGGTCCGTGGGGTTAGTCCTCTTTTTTGGCCTTTTTTCCCCCTTCCTCTCTCTGCTCTTCCCTGAACAGAAAGGTACATAAATCCACAAATTCCCCCATCCAAATGTTTTCCTTAACCTATTTAGACAGATGATTCCCGAATGGGTGATTAGATCCTTCATAAACTCTAGGGGCATTAGCCAACATTTCTCCTGCCTGTGTTCCATTAGGAACGTGGCCACCCGGTGACAGGGTCCCTTCCTCATTGCTCTGTATTCCTTTGTGGGATATCAGATCCACCCCGAACCCGTGACAGCATTACCCCCTCAATTGAGAGGGGCCCACACTTGTCAGGCAGACTTCCCAAACTATGGGCCACCAGTGCCAATGATTTTGCCAGGTCATCCCATATCCCTTGAGGGGTTTGTCAGAAGGAGGAGTGACCTGGGCCGCCATTCTTCATAAACTGGATTCTTGGCTGCTTACGGGAGTGAGGCTCACCAGCTCCTTGTTGTTCTTGCCCACCCTCGTTGTCCTCAGACTCAGATCCCGAATCCATCCCATGGACCTCCTGTATTAGAGGTTCAGGATCCGATCTTCTGACTCACCACTATCCACAAAGTGAACTGTTCCTGCCAGGGTCCTGGATCCTACCCAGCTGCTCCCCTTATCTTGTGACTCTCATTCTGCATTGGTTGCAGACCATTGGTCCTCTTCCAATCTCCATTACTTTGAAGACTGCATATTGACAGCTGCTACTACTGCTGGAAACTGGCAAGTAATACTGTGCTGCTGGAACAGAGCCAAAAGAGGCTCCACATGGCCCCATTCCAGTTTAAATCCAATCACCATCCCAGCCCCAGCTGGCCAATGGGTGCCAGAGATTCCTGGGGAAGGAGTTACATGTCCCTCAGCAATTGTCTCCCTTCCTTGCTGCTGGGACAGTCTCCTTTCTCTGCCACCCCCATCAGCCATTGGGGGCAGGTGGGTGGCATTTTACTTCTATTCTGAAGTGAGTTGAAATTTATTCAGTTTTTAAGAACAAAAATTCTAATTTATGTAGCATTTATTATTTTATTTTTGCAATTAGCTGTTTTACATTCAAATACTTCTACAAAAGAATTCCTTGGCTTCGGGTAGGTATAATGTTAGGTGCCTTTTCTTTAACTAGATGTATATGTATACATTAACAATGCAGAGTTTACTCTTAGTTTAATTTTATCTTCTTGTTTCCCTTAGCCTGAATGTCCAGAAGAGTTGAACATCTGAGCAGGTATATAATATAGTACTTTTCACGTATGCAGTGTTGTTGTAGCTATGTTCATCCCAGAGTATTGAAGAGACAATATCTTATAAAAGATATTACCTCACCCATCTCATCTCATAATACTTTTCAGTAACTTTTTCTGGCATCTTGTCATTTCAACAATTTATAAACTTCTCTTCCTCCTACTTTTTGGTGTTTCTTATAAGGAAATTATTCTAAATTATCCTTCTGTGTGGTCTCTCAAGGTAAGACCCAGTAATTTCCTTGTTTTATCTTATAAAATCAATTTGACCAGTAGTTCCAGGATTCAAATTTACAGTCTCTAGGGCCACATTTTAATAGAGAATTTTGCTCATGTTAAAGCTTAACTCTGGTGTAACATTCTGATTCTACCACCAAGGTTTAACCAACCAAATTTGTTAGCAGAAGAATAAAAGTATTAGGAAAATTAAATCTCTGTTTTTGTGCCATGTATATAGAGTACACTGGCCCCAATTTAACAATGTTACTTTATATTCCTTTGAAGTTTTATGGATCAAAATGCAGATAAATGTTGGGAGAAGGGAAAAAGTAAACAATATGGGGAAAAAGAATACCCAGCTCATATTTTATATTTTCCTTCATATAAATTAAAACTGGCTCAAAAGTATTGTCAAAATGTATATTGTCTAAATCACCTTGACCTATATTACTTTACTGATATAAATTAACAAATTTGGGCTCCAGTTCACCAATTTACTTAAGCACATGTGTAACTTTAATCACATGAGTAATCCCACATATGTGGGCCCTTTGAAATTAATGGGATCAGGCACTCGCTTAATGCTTTGTATGTGCCTAAGTATTTTGCTGAATTAGAGCCTTGGTTCTGTAACTTGGAATATTTGGAATATATAATCCGTTTATTCATTATTCCTACTGTTCAGTATTTACCATTATAATTTGTTCTGAGAGCTCCAAATACATGTCATTTTTTGGGGAGGATGGTGGAAAATTTTTCGTCCCAACTTTTGCAGTGAGAATTTTTTTTTTTGACAAAACAAATTTTTTTTTTAAAAGTTTCTGCTTTTTATGAACATTTTAAATTTTTTATGGAAAAACAGAAAAACAGAATATACCAACCCCAAAAGACTTCTATTCTGTGGGCTGGATTTCTTAGTGGGACTTCATCTCTCATGATGCATCATTGCCATGCTACTGCACTTCCCCGCAACAGAAGGGGAGAACTTGGTGCACTGTGGGAGATTAGCATATAGAGGAGAATAGGAGCATGAGGCACGCAAACAACAACAGCCTTGGGGCGCATTGGTATTTTTTTAGAATTGAAATATATCGGTTTGAAATTTTCACTGAAAAATCAAAATTTTCCCAGAAAATACTACATTTTCTCTGTAATGAACAAAAATATCGGTTAAAGATAATATCTCAATAATTTCAAACTGCAGGCCCCACCTTGCAATTACATACTACTGGGTGTAGTATTTACTAACGGATTGTAGTGTCATTGCCTTCATGTTTCTGACACTCCAACCTTGGCTGGTTGTCATGTATTGAACTAAAGGCAATTCCAGGGTGTAGGCAATTTGAAGGTTGAAGAGACGAGGGTGTTGTTTTCTGTGGTGGGATTATTTTATCTGCTGATGTGTATATATGTAATATGTTACAAAACACAGGGTTGTTACCATTTTATGATTTTATAAATAAGAAATAAATGAATAAATCCTGCTTCAATTGACATCAATGGGGAAATTCTCATGGACTTCAGTGGGAGAAGTCATAAGTCTTAATAGCATTTGTACAAAGCATTGTAGGCTGGGAGATATTAAAAAAAAGTAGCCACAAATAAACATTTTGGTTAGTGCATCTCCCCACTGCCCACATCAACCAAATCACAAAGAATCCTGAAAAAAGGAGAATAAATGTGTGGCAAAGCTGGCACTAGTGTTCTGAACTGGTCCTTCCCGGCTTCCCACAGCAGTTCCTGAGATAGAAAAACAATAAACTGCATAGTGAAATAGCAGCACTGCTTCCCTCCTAATGGGCTTGCAGGCTCCCTGCTCTGTGTCCTTCCCCAAACACCTCAGGTGATGGGCAGTCATTTCCTGATTATCATGGTTCCCATCCTTCCCTCTTTCCCCCTTTGTGACTGAAGCTGAGAGTCCACAGTAATAACCACAATTGTTCCAGGAGGTACTTGGGGATGGGGAACTGTGGTGATGGTGGTGACTAGAGTTAACAGCCTTTTTCTTTTAATGCATTCTCCCATGTTACACATCTCTTTTAAAAACCAGATGGTGCCTTAAGGTTTCCAGGGAACATGTATTGTGTTTATCATCATATCTGAATGTCATATTGCAAGGGCTCTATGCCCAGCAGTTCTAAGGTACACAGGTCCTTACTAACCTGCCTAATGGTTCCTGCAGTAGTTGAGGGATGTACATAGGTGCACCACTCTGGGGCATACATGCTTCCATGTATCTTCATGACTGGGTGATTTCAAAATCAGACTGTGCAGCAGACTGTGTATGTATAGGCCCTAGCAGCCTTGCCGCCATCTGTAACTTTAACATATGCTAATGATAATTACCATATGCAAATCAATATTGGGCATGTAAATACATCCAGTACCAAGTAAACCTGGCAACTGTACTATTCTGGGACAAACTGGCTGCTAGTGGTGATGATGGGGTTTATGGAGGTGGGAGTACTTTTTATTATTTTTGTCTGTGGAGTTTTTGGAATGGAATATTAGTGTCATGAGTCATGGATAGAAGAGGAAATCTCTGTCTCCAGTTAATGAAAATTTACCCTGGTAAGTCCAATCTTATTGTTAATGTACACATGGAATTGGTCAAGAAAGACATATAGATCACATTGGCTTTGCTGATGTCAGTGGTTTCTTTCTGTCTGTCTCTCTTGGCCAACTGCAGTTTGAATATATTCCCTGCCTTATGTGTTATCTATTATTTGGGACTGGAGTGACTGACTCAGGAGCAGGAAGAAGTCTAAATAGAGACCTCTTTTCTAGGATTTCCTGGCTTGTAACTGCCAAATCCACATCTAGATTGTGTCCCTAAGTGAAGTTTTCTTTTGTGGGTATGAAGACAGGCTCTGTCTCAGTGGACCTGCCTATTACTTCACGCATTTGGTCTTCCAGCTCATGGAATCGTTTCAAATTCTTTGCTTTCTCGACTGAAAATCATATATGTATGCACTTCTGGATGTATACCCACACAAATTCTTCCCAGTTGCCCAATGTATTTTATTTATTTATTTAGTGAGTGTGTGTATGTGTATGCGCCAGCCAATCATGTGTTCTAGATGCACTATTAAGTCTAGTAATCCATAGATTTTAATTCAACACTAAATACCTCTGCAGAGTTCTCCATCAAATCTATCTGATCATTGATATGTGCAACCAGTTTAAAACCTAGATAGATTCTTCTTACTCTCAAAGCCTCCTGGGTTCTTCTGGGAATCTCTCTAATTTCACATGAGCAATACTTGTACTTCTTCAGACCTCTCTCTCCCAATTCCCCAGAGTAATTCTGGACATCTCTCTTACATCCTCGACATTTTCGATCATTCACCTTTTCCACACCACTCAGAGCTTCTTGCTCAGGGACTCTATCTGTGCTTGGTCATTTCAACCAGATCCCTCTAGTCCCTTTATGTCACTCTCTTTCTCTTTCTCTGTGCTCCCTATTGAATCTTTCCTTAAAGTGTGTTTTGCCCTTTGAAGCTTTTCAGCTTCCATCAGCACCTTCAGTGATTTCTTTAAGCTTTCCCATGGGTCATCTGAAGCACACTTTCTGTCTGTCTCTCTGTTCCAGTCTCTCTCTCTCCTTCCATTGTTGCAGTCAGCCCAAGTTAGCTTTAGTCAATTTTTGTTTCATCCTGTAGTCAGTATTACATAAATAGTGGAAGTTTGTCCTTGCCCCTGGTGATTGATGGTGAGATATATTTGTACATATCGATTGAGATAAAAAATTAGTAGTTTGCAATAGGAAAGGCAAATTAGTCATCAGAAGGTAGGTGCTTGGAGTATTTTAAGAGTTCCTTGATTAATTCTCATGATGTGGGTTCTTTTGACAGTAAATTTTATGTGCTGAGATGTGGGAGGATGAAGCAGTAGTATTGGGTTATTGCAAATTTTACTTTTACTCTTCCCTGATTTATTTTGCCTACTCTCTTTGTGATAAGACACAGAAGGGCTAAAAATGATTTCTTTTTCAGATAACAACTACACCTTTCTAGACCTGAATCCAATGCCAAAGACAAAGGCTTAGGCTTTGGGTATAAAAATAATTTCTTAGTAACATTGAAATTAATGTTTAAATGTCAGCCTCTTAAAAATAGTCTTGGCACTATCTAATAAAAAATCTGTTTCTCTCAGATATTACCTCATATTATTATTTCTATTATCAATCAGGAGGAGGAAAAGCAAATTTTATGATATACTGTTTGTTAACAAAATCTTTACCCTATCTATTTTACATATTCTTCTCATTAGCTGTATAAAAGTCACTTTAAATAAAAAGCATCATAAGAGGCCAAGTGTACTCTGCCTCCTTTTTTAAGGCTTCTTACTTTCCGAAAGATTTTATGTCTATGTTTGTTTTCAGTTATTACAAAGTATAATAGACTTCTTGCCATTAAAATTGTTTTATATTTTGCACTTTTAATTTTCCCAAAAATAATTTAGATAGAAATTGCAATTACTTTTTACTGAACACATTTGCTACACTACTCTCCCAGCTTTAAAAATAAACTTTGATAATTTGCAGGCCTTTCTCATGAAAGGCAATTTTACTTATAACTTGAATATAGAAGGGGAAAAATAGATATATGGTATCTCCAGTTTTAAACTGATAAAAAATTAGGTATGTGCTGTTACATATTAGCACAAAGAAGCTGCAAATAAAACCTGTTTTAGTTCATGGGCTTAAAGCAGGGCTGATTTTATAGCTTTGAAACATTTATTGTATGTATTTTCTTATTGATTGAAGGACATTTGTAAATGAATTACATTGAATGTAATTGCAAACTCTAGGACAGAAAGAAAAGTAAATTGATATTTCTTGGCAATCAGGACAATAGTAAGTTCTCCTAACAATTTTGATCGTTGCTAAGGCTGTGAAAGGTTGTTTAGGGTTCAAAAAAATGTTTGGCTTTCTGTCTTGAAATTGGCAGGTTTCCGTGTAAACATCTATCGAACTTGAATCAGAACAGTAAACATATATCAAATAATGTCATTACTTACTTTTGCGTTTTGGATACGAATTTTATTGACTGTCGAAAGTGGAATGTCTTTGATTTTAATGTTCTGAAATATTTTTGAATGCAGTGCCATGCAGAATGTTATAAACACATAGAGTAATTTTACCGACTTTCCATACAATGTGCTCTTGGCCACAGTTTTGCTTGCCACAAGATGGAGCTCTAAAAATAAAGGTTTTTGGCAATGAGAAATAGCTCCCTTTATAAAAAGGTTGGTGGATAGTTGATGATCTTGCTGAAAATGTTTTGTACACAAGCTGACAAACATTATATGGATGATTTTCAAAAAGAGTAAAAGGTAACATTCTGGAAAGCATATGAATGGATGGGAGTAGGTAGGCAGATGATGTGTGAATGCAGTTATGGGAAAATAGAAAATCTGTAGTTGTAGAATCACCACATGTTAATGTTAACTGCTATCATCAGCATGAAACATCAAGAGGTATTTTGTCAAATACTGGCACATTCATTGGTTAAGCCACTGATGTCCACAGATGACATTCATTAGAATGGATTTCCCAAGAAATGCCGTGCCAGGGTCTTGATGTTAGTGATTCATACTCAGTGTTCCAACTCACATTTTTTATAGGAATGTCTTCAATCTGCAGTAGCATCAGAAGATTAGTGAACATTTTGCTGCACTTCAGAAAGTAAAGTAAAAGCGTAAGTACTGAGCAGAAAAAGCAGAACACAGTATAAATGTTGCTAAGCAACATGCCTAGGACAAAGTTGACATCAACCTTAGAAGGAAGCAGATTCACCCCCAACAACAATGGGAATAGACACTGCTAAGAAAAGACAGTGCTTCTCGTAGTTGTCATATAGGCTTCTCCAGAAGAGAAGGCTTGTCTGTTGCCCACCTTTAAGGAAAAGGATAGAGAGTATGTCATAATTAATATCTCAGATCCTTAGGTGTACATTTTAAAAGCAGTGCTTAGATACATGGCTCTCATTAACTCTCAGATCTCATAGCACAGTGCTAAACATATACCCCTTAATGCAGCTTTGAAAACCTATTGTGAGCATTTTCAAGTGAAGGCACCAGATGTAGTCACCCACTCTCTGCCATGATGATGAGGATGATGACATTAAACTCAGGATATTTTACTCACTTGTCAAAAAACAATTACTTACCCCAGAAGAGCTGAAAATTTAGAAAGGCTGGCTAGTTTCTATGGAGGCTCTCATAATAATTTCATGCTAGTCATGTAAGGAACTGATGATCAATGTATTTGTTTTTAGTCACCATAACAAGAATGGCTAGGCAGATCAGTAATTCTATTGCATATGGCTCCAAGATTGAAGAGAGGATGGTTGTATGATAATGTTTTAATGGTAGAAAGAACCAGCTGACTAAATTGTGATGACAAATGTAAAGTGTGATATAACTATGTGTGGTACAAGGAAGATACTTTTATTTTGTTGTGACAGAGATAATCTATCACACAAATGGTCATTTTCCTTAGTTCTTCTGACTGATCATCCAATACCAGCTGATCTTAAAAGATAATAGTTGAAAGTCATTTCCTTCCATCTTCCAAGATCTTACGCTGCAGGGGAAGATGCTGTATGAGAGGCAAGAATATAAGAGTCCTTCCCCTGGTGACATTCTATTCTATTCTATTCTGGTCCTCATCACGGTAGTTTCTGAACTTGTCACCATTATTAATTTCACTCAGGACTGTGTAAATGCGGCAGATAATTTTCATGACTCAAAGAGGACATGCACTTCACTGGGCTCTGAAACTGAGATATCTTATGCAAGCCCAAACTAAAGGGTGAGGTTAGGGTGAACCAAATCATGAAGGAAGGCTTCACAATTATGTTTAACAGGAGTAAATTGAGAGCCAGATTTTAGAAACATTTAGGCACATAATTGTGTGCCTAATTTGTGCATGGATTTGCCAGAGTTGCACCTGCAAATTGCAGAGAAGAGACCTCAACTGGCCATTTGAGTGTGCTCTTACCTGATTTGTGTGTGAAGTTATGATAACTATGACCACAAATTAGGCGCACAATTCCATACGTAAAGATTTTGAAAATGTAACCCCTATTTCTTCCACAGAGATTTCATAATAAGTGCATGTTATTTTTATTTGTTATGTCTATATACTTACAAACTTGCATTCTATTATTTTTAACATTGTTTTAAACTTTACACTAAGTGCAGTCAATTTTTGTTAGTTCCCAGGTTAGAAGCCTACAGTATATTTAGACATCATATACATTTGTCAGTGAAGAGTAGTTTAAGTAATCTACTTTGTTCACCGCTTAATTATGTTATTTTACTGTTCCTGAAAACCTGACACAAGGCAAATTTACATTACTGTGCTCCTAATTAGCCAATAATCCTTACGGATTTGAATGATACATACCCAAAGTAATTTCCTTGTTCACTAAATATGAATTTCCTTACATTGGGTTAAGAAGATGGCACAATGACAGAAGGCATCTTGAAGATGATAGCTCTCTACATGTTTGTCTCTGGAGTCAAAAATCTATTAAAAGACACATGATTTCAGCACTTTCTTAAAGTGCAGAATAGAAAAATCAATAAATAAAGTGAGTAATTTATAAAGATGAAAGAAACTTATCTGTCTTAGGTATTTTTAGAGTGCCCACAAGCATACTGTTTTAGTCATCGATCTTAGTATCTCCAAATGTCTCAATGCTTTCACCCACACTGCCCCCTGTACACGGAACATCTTCATTGAATTAATCCACAAGCCTGCTGCACTTCCCTTCTTCTAATCCCACCTCAAGATCCACTTTTAAAATGATGGCAGCAAGAATATGAGAATCAATGGTAGTTAGATTGTGCAAAAGTCACTGATTGCTATTTATTTTCTTATTTAAAGAAGGATTCAGAGGATTTAGAACCATCAGAAAACATGAAGTTGTACAATAGCTGACTTACGCAATTGTGAGATCGTATTTTCTGTTACACTGGCATCTGTTACCCTGTTTCTTCTCTTGTTTGTCATATGTACTTGTTGCATCTTCTTTCAGATCAAATTGTAAGCTCACTGGGGCATAGACCAGCTCCTAGCATAATGCGGCTCCACGATACAAATCAGTAATAATAGGTGCCAGCCGTTCATTCATCTGCAGACAAACGATGCTACCAATTCTGCAATATAATTTTCCCACATTTTGTTAGACTTTTATAAATAGGTTTTTATATGCTACTTTGAGGGCCTTGCCCTCCATGTCTACAGCATATTAGATCAATTAAAGTGGTCTTTAACAACAGTTGCTAGATGCAAAATTGGAGATAGGGTATTCTCAGGAGAGTTCCAGAGCTCTGGAACTTGCTCTTTCTGGTCTTGCTCTATCCGGTGGGACACCAGTTTCCTAATGTATTGATTTTCAGTGCATTTGTTTAGCGGACAATTTCTGAGCTATTTTGGGTTGGCTGGAGTATTACAAGAATGGTAATTGTTTGTAATGTCCAATGTGCATGTATTGTTACATTTTATTTTTATAATTAATCCAGATGCTACAGTGTTGGCTGCATAAAAATAATTAAGTAACGATAAACAAACTGTAACGGCTCATTATTACCAGTTGATGTAACATAAAGTTACATGTCAAAAATATATTTCCAGAAAATTATTTACATTTTTAAATAGTGCAGAAAAGTTGTGTAGGTGAGTAAAATAGCTTCCATAGTTCCTGAAGTGTGGTACAAGTGGACAGAGTTCTTTTGGCATCTCTAGACCAGTGCTACTCAAAGTGGTGGTCTGCGGACCGGTGCCGGTCCGCGAGCGATCAGCTGCCGGTCTGCATGCACATTGGAAAAAAAAATTGCCGGTCCCACACATCAGATAGCTTGAGAAGCACTGCACTAGACTGGGCTAAACTCTACCTAACTAAAATGGAATTTAAATTTGTCAGGCTCAGTATGTGATTATGCACCGTGTATAATGCTTTTTTATGAATTTGTTTGTAAAACAAAAATGTAGAATGCATAAACAATGAGTTAACGGAAACAATTTCCTCTCATATGCAAACAGCCTATTCCACATAGTGCTCACAAAGGGTGAATAAAAAAAAGTAACAGCAAAATCGGTGTGCCTTGGTTTATCATACATGGTTTTTAAATGATTTTTCAATTTTTTCCCTAAAAAGAAATTTTACACACACTCAATCCATTGTGTTTTACTGAATGGTGAGCTACTGTGTTTCTTCTCTATTATTGAATAGTAATTTAAGTGGTTCTTTTGTTTTACTGAATAGTGATATAAGTGAGTTCCAGCACTTAGAATGGAATCTTATCTTCTCTGTTCTTAGAATGATCTTTTACTTCACTATGGCCTGATCCAAAGCCCGTTAAGGTTCATGGGTGTCTTTCCCTTGACTTCAGTGAGCTTTTAACCAGGTCCTGAGAGAATAACTTTTGCTCTGCCATCTTGTATCTCCTCCACACACCACACAAAAGAAACTTGTATGTGGCATTTTAACAGAGACGATTAGCTGATCAGATGCCTAATAGTAGTGGGAAAGATTAGTGCTGGGGAAGATATAAAGATAATCAAAAGCAAAATGGTTCTCCAAATGTATGTAGAGGTCACCACATACAAGTTGTCTGTGCTAAACACTAATCAATGGCAAATGCTTTGCAGTGAAGGAAGATGAATGTATCTTCTCATATAAATAGCTTTTCAGATTTAAAGAACAATGAAAATTTGCCAAAAAATGTTAATGTTCCCAGGAGAAATCTGATGTTGAAGGTTCATGATGGAGTTCTGAACCAAACAGTAATGGCTATCAATTTACTTGCTTTTGTTCTTCCATATGAAATGGATATCTGCATATAAAGAACTGTGGTCAAAGTTCCTTTGTACCTGGCAAAAAATATTTGTAGGAAGTTATATCTGGAGGTGCTATGGAAATCAATTACCATAAACATCTAGAAGGCAGGGTCACTACTATCCTGAAGTTAAGAGAAGGGATGGGAAAATATTGGAGAATTCTGCACATATTCAAGAACCTCAGACTTGGTAATATTAGATGGACAGAGAATTATAGGCCTGATCCAAAAAGAGCTATACGAGACCTAGAAAGAGAGATTTCCCTTCTCAAGAAGATTACAGGTTGGAGGAATTGGCAGGAGACTTGCAAAAGTACCAAGCCACTGGGTAATAGAATTGTCCAGGTGCCTGGCAAGAAAGAGAAACATTAAAGAAGGATGCTAACTTGGAAGATAGGTTCAGCTAAAATGACTCTCAGTCTGAGATTTAACTTAGTTAATATATTTATACTATTTTATTTTAAACTGTGAAATATAGATTAATTTAAAGGCCAGATCCTGGGCCATGCCTGAGTTGTACCTAGTACAGCTGAGGCAACAGGGTGCGATGGTGGCTTTAAGTCACCTTTGTATGCATTACCCTAATTGTGGCCTATCCTGGCACCAGTCTGGTCTCTGGGTTCAACTTAGAGCAGCCTCAGGACAGCTCTAAACTATGCTCATGTTCCCATGGCCTCACAGGGCCATTCTAGTAGTTGGAGGTTGCACAAGGGCAGGGGTAGTCTGAGCATATCTGCATTCCCCTAGCCATACCTCTAACATTAGAGGCTCTGTAGGAGTGTGGTTCAGAACTGCTGCTATTTGAAGCTAAGCATGAATGTACCTGAACAGTACTTGTACAGGACATCTCTAACAGGAATCCAAAGAGTTGAAGAGTGGTATTGATTCAATAGGTATCATTCTTCCCTATGAATTTAAACTGAACCAGTGCTGAAACATGGTATTAACAGGTATTATGAAGTTAGAGGAGGTACAGCTGAGACATGAAACCTAGGACCTGTGGTTATTAAAGTTCCCTTGGCATTTGTTATAAGAATAGGTGTGTTAGCCCTCTGTCCTGGCCATATTCCAATTTTAATAATTGTGTTCTTCCTATCTAAATTACTCCTGCAACTTTAGTTGGATACATTATTCTCTTCTTCCTATCTAAAATGGTTGTGTAGTATATCTCTGCCCTAGTTAAAGGCTCCCAAAGGTGGCTGCATTTCGTGGTGGGTGAAATGATGCCTGTATATAGAGAGGTAAAGACTGCTGCATAATGAGAACATCAACAGGTACATAAGATAGGATAAATATTTTGGTAAGATTATTCTTAATTGTCTGCTGTGGGATTTCATGCACCTTGTTCTGAAGCATCTTCTAGGATCTGAAAGCACTGACAAAGACAGGATACTGAACTAAATGGCTATCAGTCTGATCTGGTATGACAATTGCTATATTCTACTGTGCAGAAAGATACAAAACAGTGGAAATAATATATAGGGGAGATAAAATATAGCTTATCAATGTTACTGCCCTAACACTGTTGCAGGAGAGATGCATAACTCCTTTCCCTTTTCACCAAAAATTGAGGGAACATTGGGTGGTTGGCTAGGGAATATGGCTGACAATTGCCCTGCCTCAGAAGCAGTATAATCATAGTTCAGTGTTTTAATTGTGGACTACGACGAGTGCATTAGCTTAACCCTAGCCTCACAACTTCATGCAAATGCACAGCTCCCCACAGCTTTTTGATTTAAGAATATCTGACTTGTAGGGTTTTTTAAAGTATATTGTATGATATTCTTCTGTTCAGCTGAGTCTAATTCATCCTTGGTAATACTCCAGTGAAGGCACTAACATAAAAGTAGGGATGAATTTGGAACTCTCCCCACTATTTTTAAATGATACACTTCTTACCCTTGTGAGGGAACATCTGCTGGTGTCAGACTCTTTTGAATTTGACAGAATTGTGTTAATTTACATTAGCAAAAGATTTAGTCCAAGTTTTGGTACAGGATTTCATACTGACAGTATGTTGTTAGCATTGGACATCTATTGCACAAGAGGTAGCATACAATTTAATGAAAAAAACTACGTAAAGAACTGGTATTGATTAGAGAATGAAACAACTAAGATCTAATTTGAAACAACTAAATTATTAAAAAACAAATACAGAGGACTAGATTCATTGTAGGGTTACGTGGGCAGAATTTCAGCAATGAAATCAATAGTGTTACTCTGGAGTAAACCTGGAGTGGTGAATCAGGCCTGTGTGTAAATATATATATTCCATGCAGGCCTTGTAAGGTGTTGAGTTCTCCCTGACTTCATTGGGAGTTCAGGGTGCTCGGCTGCTTGTGGGTTGAGCCCATCATTTCTACATAAGATATGCACACGTACCCATGTGCCATGTTCTTTGTACTTGAATATACATTTTATTAAGTTAAGAAATGTGTTTTTATGGACTGTAAAGCAGGTGAATATAACTGAATGAGAAGTACATCATGTTAGTGTGTTTCTTTGTGCTTTTTCCTTTCAAAACAAAGCGGACAGAAATGTAATCATGTTACAGTATTATCATCCTATATAAGCACATTAGTAAAGCACTATGATACTAGTCATATTGTGAACTTGAAACCACCCCTAATTAAACTGTCTGCATCCCCCAGCATTTTCCTGTAATGATGTCAAGCCGTGCAGCAATTAGTTGCCCCTCTATGAATGTAAACACTGTTTGTAAATCATATAAATTTAACCTGGTTTGCTTATTGAAAATCTCCTAAAATAGAATTAATTAGTGGAGTTACAATTTATTGAATCATTTTTTGAAAGTGTCTATCCTTCAAAAAAAATTTTTTTTTTTTGGTGATTCATAGAAATTAATTTGGGGAGTGAAGGCAGCACTATTTTTTTTTTTTAAGCCTAGAGCATAATTTTGGAGAGGGCTAATGACACGTAGACTACATGGAAAATATATTATTCAGCCAACCCAGGTTTTTTTTTTTTTGCGGAGGGGGGAGGTTAAATAAAGATTTAGTCCATTCAAAGATTGCAAGTGCCCTATACTTTCAGCTTTTTCCTTTGAGTGCATACTTTTTCAATCTAATCTGAATGTTAGGTTTGAACACTGAAGAACTATGCCCTTATACCGTAGTTCATCTTCTCTTTAGATATCAGATCAAATGCCCGTGGCAATATGCTAGGAAACGTAGCACATTACCGTGAAATAGCTCCATTAGAGACAAAGAAATGTAAACAAAACAAACAAATTTGCCACTGTTTTAGCTCAATTATATTTCTCCTATTGAGGATGTTGCATGAAATGAAAAAGTGTTCCAGACCTAAATTTAAACCCTTTGTTGCAATTTACTCCAGAAAACCTCTCTTGCTGGAGGTGGATGGTTTACCTGAGCCATCAGCTACACAGCACATTTATGGTTATTGTATTTTACAGGTTGATAGATTTTTATATTCTGTCCAAGTCAGGATCTTACACCACCTGGTTTATTATTTAGTAATTTACAGTGCAGTCAGGCATGTTTGGTTTAATGTAGGATAAACTTATAAATCTATTGTTCCTCCAGTTGCTGGGGTTGGTGTGCAATGAACTACAGAGCTTGATGCGTACATACATTTCAGCTCTGCTTATTTTCTTTGATACGGAAGCAGGCAATAGATAACACAATGACAGTAGCATCCCAGGGGACAGCAAAATGTGAGAGCAACACACCGTCAGGTTAGTAGGTCATTATTGTATGAGCACTGAGCCATTAATTGACTACTGTACCAGGCTCAATCTGTGTCAGATTATGGCTTTTGGCAGTAAGGACTGGTATCTAATAGCTAACTTTGCTTCTTTACTGTCTTCTTATTAGGTTTTCTGATAAAATTATATGTTATAGGTAAATATATTTATTACAACTCATTTTTCACCATAAAGAATGCTGATATGTCAATAAGTAAATTTCTCATAAATTACCATCTAACAGAATGTTTTTGCTAACTCTCACAAGTAAAATATTTTCACTTATTATTAAGAAACCAAGAGGAAGGATACTGCATGCTGTAAGAGTAGTTTTTTATTGATATAGGTATAGTGGACAGTGATATCAGAGTATCTCAGTTATTTTCTAATATTTAGCCTCAGTTAAGAGTAAGTGAATAAGTAAATAAAGAAAAGAAAAGAAAAAATCATACATCATTGTGAAACAGACGTACTAGTTTCTAGATAATAAAATATTTTTCTTGAAATAATATTAGAGTGACTGTGTCAGTCATAAAGTACTGAATATACGTATAAGTAAATACCTTTTAAGTATAAGCTTTTTGCTGTGTTTGTACAGCTCCTAGCATCTTATGGTTGTTACTGGCACTAATGATTATGGAATGATTAATAACAACATTAGAAGAGCAAATTCACGATATATTATAGGTTTCACTGTAAAAACATCTGTTTTATGAAAATTGGGAAATGTCTGTATCATATATATAAAGTAAAGGTCCTCATGTAGTGAATTTTGGGCACACAGTAGAATATTTCTGCCACCTTTTGGGAAAAAATAAATGTCATAGCATCATCTTCCACTTTTTAATATTCCTTTATAAGCCCCTCAACTTTCCCTGCTACAACATGACTAAGGTTTATGCAGTTCCAAGCATATGGTCTGATCCTGTGCAACTGGAGTCAGTTGGAAGATAAATTCCTGGCTTTAACAAATACCAAAGATGTGTGTATCAGAGCCACATTCAATTTAGAATTCAGGTTTTGGGCTAGAGGGCAAATCAAGGTTGTGGTTCAGGTTCAAATTTGATGGTGCAAAAATGATTGTGAGACCAGCTCTTTTGTGAGATTTTGCTATCTAGCGGTGAAATTTCTTCTGGTGAGATTTCAGCTTTGTCTGAACCAGACTTGGAATTCAAGATTCTGTTTTAGCCCATCTCTAGAGCTAAAGAAAAATTCCAGATGATCCAATACAACTAGGAGTAGACTATGGCTTATTCTTTCTCCATACCAGAATGTAAGCCCATGTTCATAATGGTCTGAAACTGCTATTTGCTAAGGACTACTATTCAGTGGGACTACTCAGCAACAGGTAAAGATAAGCATGCGTATTTTCAGCATCGGGTTTTACAAATGTCTATTTTCCTCCAAATAAAATGTAGTCCTGATGTCTGAGTGTTTGAAAGTTTTATGCAATAGCCAATGTTACCAGGTATATGTTCTTCATTTGCAGTTTTCACGGCAAGCCACATTGTGGATAGGGCACTGGACCGAGAATCCAGAGATCTGGTTTCTATTCCTAGCTATAAAACTGACCTGCTGTGTGACCTTGGAAAAAATACTTCTCTTTTCTATGTCCTCAGTTTCTCCATCATTAAAACGGGAATAACAATAGTTAACCTCCTTTGTCAAGTGATTTGTGGTCTGAAGATGAAAACCACTATGTAGGAGCTAAGTATGATTATTATTAGTTATTTAATGGGAAAAATGCATGAAGATTATGAAGAAAGATAGCAACCTTTATTTCTGTTAAAATTACCTTTTGATTAAATGTATATTAAATTTAATATTTTTTGCCTAAATTTTCTTCCATGGGTCTAGATTTCAAGCATTTTCATGGATGTTCTTTGACCATTTAAAACACAGTGTTAAAAATGTGCTATAATTGAGGATTTTATCCATTTTTGCCATTCCTTTTCCTTTCCCCTTTTGCAGAAGTGTTGCTAGAAATCTGATAGCAAGATATACAATATAGTCTCCATCCAAGGACATCAGACTCCTTCCCTGATTCGAATGCAGTGATGCTGATACTGTATATTTCTAGATACCATTTGCTGCATCATGTGATTAGGCTGTTTCTAGGTTCCCTGCCCTGTCTTGTCCTCTTGGACTTTTTTTAAAGTCACATTGAAAAATTAAATATCTTTTACATATTTGAGAGACAAGATGGGAGAGGTAAAATATTTTATTGGACCAACTTCTGTTGGTGCAATGAACAAGCTTTCAAGAGCTCTTCTTTAGCTTAGGGAAAAATACTCGAAGTATCACAGCTAAATACAAGGTGGAGCAGATTATTTAACATAAGGAGTTAACATGTTGAAAGAGACCATTCAAGGTAAAGAGGGCATTTCTATATTAAAAATTCAACCCTACTGAAATTGATGTACAGATACTTTTTAATCATTAAAATAAGTATGTTCCGTAACACAACATAAATATCTGTATTTAAATCTTGCCTTACGGATTGTTATCCACTCTACATCCCAGTACTTATCCTGCTTTCATACCTAATTTTCTTTGTGAGTCACACATAAAACTCACATATTCTCTGCTGTGCAATGAAATCATGAATTTGAATTCATAAGACATTCATAAGACATTTATCTGAGAATAATATCTGTAACTATTTTTAAGACAAAATATTGAAAAACAAACTATTTTTTAAGAACAAAAGAGCCAAGGAAGGTTCTTTTTATGATAATTTAAATATGTTAATATTATACCCAGGAGTTTTATATACATACACATTTTTGCATAAGAAGAGTTTTAAATCCTGAACTTCAGATTAAAAAAGGAAAGAAAAAAAATGTTCCATGTGCTAAGGGCATCTTTCGACATGTTATTAAATAACATCATAAAACTACATTCTCTGCAGACTTTTAACAACTGTCTTGTACTACACAACAGCTCAAAACATATATTTCCTTTTGCAAACAGGTGTTTTAAAATTAATGCTCACAAATTTGTGAGGACATTTAATAAAATTATATGTGCAGTCAGTGTGCCCCTGTAACCTTTGCTATGACAAATGGCTTTGTGCTGGATGGTGGAGAATTTAAATTCTTTTTATTTTTGTTCCCTCCAGCCTTGCTCCCCTGAATGCAAAGATTGTCCTGGCTAGCCTCACTGTTGTCACTAGCAACCCCAAAAGTGACATGGAAAGATGGGAAGGAGGTAAGACCAAAGTCCTTCTCCTGCATGCACTGCTGCAGCCATGGAAAGGAACATACACTGCTTCATTTTGGGGGTATAATTGCAAACAGGCTCTCTCTGCACCACAGAACTACAGCTGGGGTGACCCCGCTCCACATGACCTCAGTGGGGGCTGTGTCATAAAACCGCAATGGAGTCTTTAATTTTTATTTAGTCTCCCACAGAGGCAAAATGCCATGGCCAGATTCTAAGCTAATTTATACCAGTGTAAATCCATTGACTTCCATTAAATTAGTTTGGATCTACACTGCTAATACTGAGATCATATTCTGGCCCTCCTCAACTTCAGTGGGAGTTTTGTATGGTTAAGAGCTGAGGGACTGATCCAGGGTCCATTAGAGTTAGTGGCAAAACTTTCTGTGACATGAAAGAGAGGAGGAGCTGTCGTTGACTGAGGACTTCAGGATGTGGTCTTATTAATTGAATTCTGACAATGTCCAAAACAGATTGTTTTAGTTGGTTAGTTTTTTAATTATATTCCAAATTCTTAATAACTATTTAAAATAATGAACACTGAAGATAAAACCAAGAAAAGGTGAGACTGGACAAACCTGTCTTAAAAGTGTAATGATGAGAACATTTTAGGCTCTACGGTGCTATGATAATACTAACAAATAATAATAAAATCTACTAAGAGTTTTCTCAGTTTTTGATAACCAAATTATTGCGGTATTCTAACCCTTCTTAAAACTCGAAGCATAGTATATTGTATACAGTCTTAACATTTCTGGGGATAAATCCAACAGGCATTATAAAATCTGGTCACTTTTAGCCAATATAAACATAACTTTGAAAATTTGGAATACTGAGTAGGTAGCAGACAGAATGGGATTAAAGCATAGCTGCTATAGGTCCATGCCTAGGTTCCCAGCTTGTGGAGTCATGTGATTACATCAAAATGTGAGCTTTCATTAAAAATAAAATAAAAAGTAAGCCTGTTGATTTGATAGTTGTGGAGGAAAGCTTGACAATGTGAACTGAGTGGAACCAAAACAGCAATGTCTGTCTGAGTCTGCAGATGGCCTGGAACAATAAGTCTGAGAGGGTTGAAATGCTCCTTGTATCATGGTGGGATGTTAAGTCTAAGGGTACATATACACTGCACACTCCTTATGGCAGCATGCAGAGTACTACCTGTATACCTCTCTAGTATGGGTATGAATAGCAGTGTACTTAGGCTAGTAAAGATATGCCTGAATCTTGTGGGTATGTACCCTACACGGCTCTCTACATGCCCAGACATTGTCTCCCCCATCTACACTGCTATTTTTAGTGTCCCACTGCCTCTCCACTTCTGGAGGCTTTACTTGCTGCAGGAAAAGGCTCCAGCAATGGGACGAGGCTCTGGCAGGAGGGAGGCAGTGGCATCTCTCCTCTGTGGAGCCTTTCCCTGTTGCCTCCCCACCACCACAGCCTTTTACTGATGCCTATATACTGCAGTGTAGATGTGCCTTGGTTTTCACTGTGGTGTATACATGCCCTACATGCCACTGCCAGTAGTGTGCAGTGTACATAGCCGAAGACCCACTGCCTTGTGGGGCGTGGAGTGGGGGGGTGCTGCCGACACTACTTATACCGAGGAATGCAGTGAGACAGGAACAGAAGAGAGCAATGGGCTCATCCCACCCATCAAAGCAGATACAATCTGGCTGCTGTGGTAACTGCTGGTGGACCCCAGGCTCCCACCCCTGCCCCTTGGGAGTGGAGGAAGGTCAGAGGCTCTTGCTACTCATGGTGGGTAGGTGCCACCGCTGACAGAGGAAGAAGGAAGTTTCATGCCTCTGCCCTTTTCTCTGAGGGAGGAGGAGGTTCCCTTGCCACTGGCTCTTTGAGTGCAAAAAAAGAGTGTGTTCTTAACTTAGGTTAGCTAACACGAGTTTGCTAATTTAGGTTAAAATACCAGTGAAGATATAACAACTAGGTTTTCAACTCAGGTTAGTAGCTCAAATTCAAACCCTGCTAACTCAAATTAATCTGGGGTGAGGTCACAATGCAGGGGTAGAATCACATATTGTGGTGTGTCTAGGGCACCAAAATGCTTTAATTTGGCCCCAA